>NC_139637.1:6382258-6454758 GCF_964638095.1 Poromitra crassiceps | reverse complement strand
CTCAGACACACACCGGGCTAGAGGCACGCTGATAGGCTTAGCATGTAAACACTACGGTGGCCCACAGTAGACAAACATGACATGCGATTATCAAATAATCTACATATAGTATATAATATAATGATATAACATCTAAATTACTCCTCCATGCATTATTGTGTGCTGCTCTGCAGTTTACTTCACTGTAGATGATGTGGTTAATGTCTCCATCTAGTGGACAGACAGTAGTACTCTTTCAGGTAGACCATTATGATGTTAGACTAGACTAGACACGAAGTTATGAGGCCACACCCTCATATCACATGAACACACAGAGAACTGACAGAGGAGAATAAGCAGCGTCTGTCTTCTCACTCTCTAAAGAAATATATCGGGGGCAACTTTTGCCCTCACGGTCTAAAAATTGGGGGCTTTAACAACATTTTGGGGGCACTTTAAAAATATTAATTAATGCATAAAGTTGCTAAAGTGTAGTGTGAACAACAGCGCTGTTTGTGTGTGTGTTCTTCATCGTTGTCTTCTGGCATCCAGCTTGCAGGTGCTGAGTGTCTGATACAGATGGGATTTAAATCTATTGAATGAAAATACAATTATCAAAATATTGGGGGCAATTTTTGCCTCATGATCATGTTTTTTAGGGGAATTAATCTGAGATTTCTTGGGGGCATTTTTGCCCTGTGTGTGTGTGTGTGTGTGTGTGTGTGTGTGTGTGTGTGTGTGTCTGTGTGTGTGTCTGTGTGTGTGTGTGTGCGTGTGTGCATGCGTGCGTGCGCGTGCATCTGTGTGTGTGTGTGTGTGTGTGTGTGTGTGTGTGTGTGTGTGTGTGTGTGTGTGTGTGTGTGTGTGTGTGGCCCCTGGCTAAATTCCTACACTGGCAAACACATAGATAAATACAGCTGTGAGAGAGCAGAATAGACAGGGTATATTATAGACAGGGTATACTGTCTGGGGCTGGGCGATATGGTTGAAATCAGTATCACGAATAGTCACAGGGGTCAGTTTAGAAACATAATGTATATCACAATATGGGTCATATATTAAGCAAAATTAAAATTTGGTACTCCAATTATCGTATTATCATATATTATAATTACCTGGCGTTATGATGCCACTGAATAGACGACAAACGATAGTACTGGATTATCGCCCTTTGGCACAGCTGCTACTCAATCAGTCAGCTGTAGACATTCTGACTACCGTAAATTCCGGACTATAAGCCGTGGCTTTTTTCCCGTTTTTTGGCCCCTGCGGCTTATATAACGGTGCGTCTTATCTATGGATTTTTTCAGAAAAAAAAAAAAAAAAAAAAAAAAATCTCTCTTTTTTAGCACTCTTTCTAACTATAAATCCACTTCTGTTTTAATTTCCTCTCTTGCCCTCTTTTCACCACACCGCGGACACTGTGTGCACTGTAAAAATAAACAACGGTGGTGTTGTGTTATGTTGTTTTGTTGAAATGTTACGGTAATACGGTAAATGGGAGCTTCCTCAAACAGCCATCAATGGGCCCGACAATCCCCTCTGTGCGTGACCACTTACATATGGTAATTACGGTAAGCAAACGGCCACTCGGCCATCAACTCCCTCCCCCGACTACCAGGAGAAAATCACAAACTTCGGCGAATTCACACAAAGGAAGATCAAGGAATATTCCATCGAACCGGAGCAGATCATAAATATGGATGAAGTGCCTTTGACGTTCGACCTGCCACTCACTCGGACTGTTAACAAGAAGCGCCCTGGAGGATTCTTTCACCAAAAAAAAGCTTTGCTCATTCTCGACAGCATGAGAACGAGCAGTAGATGATCATGAGGTGGTTTTTCAGACGTGTCGATATAGCAGTTTATCGAGATGAGAGGATGAAAAGCACACACTGGTGCGGTGGTGCTGTCTGAAGTGAATACAGTGACTGTGAGTAGGCTAATACATTGCACACGTTTCAGGTGCAATTATAGAACCAAATCAGCCTTTTCCCCCCTCCATCTCTAAATCGGACCAGTTGTAGGCTATTAGGCTACCTTTTTTCCTCTGCCTGTCGCGCTGACTGCATTCACGCAGCCAGCAACATTTTGCGACTCATTTTCTTTTGAATTGATAATCAGGCTCGTTTATATGCATTGTAACTTCATGTTGGGATTTCCATTGACCATTGGTTGGATTTGAGCATGCAGGGGACGGGATATGGGGCAGATCCCCGTGCGTAATCACTGTGGCAGCTGCTGCAACGGGGAATCACTCAAACGCAACTTCAATGGAAACGCCTACAAGTCGCAATTGTACATTGTCGAAGTTGTAGAAATATCGCAATTCTTTTGCGAAAAACTGTAATGGAAACACAGCTATAGATGAAGAGGAGTTCGTTGGTTTTGAGTGACAATGAAGGAGAGAGGAGAGTGGTTGACGAAGCCACCCTGAACCTGTTCGTTTCCGACACTGAAGATGAGGACTTTGGTGGTTTCAGTACGCAGGAAGAAGAGGAAGACGAGCATTAGTGACTTGACTTCTCTGGTTACAGGTTTGCTGCACATATAGCCTATTGTTGTGTGATTTTGTCTGGGGATTAGTGACCTGACTTTTGTTTTGTTTTGTTGAAATGTTAATAAATGGGAGCTTCCCCAAACAGCCATCGCTTTCCCGACATTCCTCTCTGTGCACGAACCCTTTCATATGGTAATTAAACATCAAAACACCCGCGGCTTATAGACCGGTGCGGCTTATAGAAGAAAAAAATAGTCAATTTTGGTCCCGCGGCTTATACACCGGTGCGTCTTATAGTCCGGAATTTACGGTAGTCTAACCTTAACCAGAACTAACTAGCACAGAAGAAATCTAACTAATCTACCGCCTAGTCTGCCCTGTCCTGACCTACTCTAATCTAGTCTAATCTTAGCCTGAACACTATACGATCACGGCTAATCTGCAGCCTAACCTAAACCACTCTGAGCTACCCCGGCACTGACTACCCCAGTCCCCACTATAATAAAAATAGTACAGTGGATAACCACAATAATTTTGCACTGTTTTGTTTTTTAGAGAAGCATGACATTTCTCACATAGTTATTGAATACCAGATGTGGAGGGAAGGGAAGTAAGATTTGACCTCAAATCCAAGATGGCCGCTGATCCCATGGGTCTAATGTTCAAATGTGCTCAAAGTTGTGCACTTTGTGAGAAAAGCATGACATTTCTCACATAGTGAGTGAATAGCCATAAGGTTTATTTTCAGATGTGGAGGGAAGTCAGATTTGACCTAAAATCCAAGATGGCTGCCAATCCCCCGAGTCTAATACCGCATTCAAGACAACTTGGAACACTGGAAAAATTAGCTCTGACCTGTAAAAAATGATTTGAACGCTTGTCGAGGTCGGAATTACATGTCAGAAATTCAGGTATCATTTCAGATCTCCAGTTTGTCCGAGTTGACATCATCAAAGTGTTTTTTGACCTAATTTGAGGTGCAATTATGCAATATGTGTTTATATTGTTTATATTTCGCTCTGATTATAGCAATATGTTGAATTCCCAATGAAATTAGCTAGCTGAAGTTAGCTGTGTATGTTTTTGTAAATGTATCCTCCTGTAATAAAAGCTTGTATGACTGAGTGCAGCTAACTCAGTCATACATGCATACATGTGTTTGTGTGAAGGTGTTGTTGGCTCCACTATGAGTCAGTGTGAGGAGAGAGAGGAGGGGCTCTCTCTGTCTGAGGAACATGACAGCCGGACCAAAGCTAAGAGGTAAGATGAGATAACTGTTCTCTATCTCACAGCTCAGCAGTGACATCATTACAGCTCAGCAGTGACATCATTACAGCTCAGCAGTGACATCATTACAGCTCAGCAGTGACATCATTACAGCTCAGCAGTGACATCATTACATCTCAACAATGACATCATTACAGCTCAGCAGTGACATCATTACAGCTCAACAATGACATCATTACAGCTCAGCAGTGACATCATTACAGCTCAGCAGTGACATCATTACAGCTCAGCAGTGACATCATTACAGCTCAGCAGTGACATCATTACAGCTCAGCACTGACATCATTACAGCTCAGCAGTGACATCATTACAGCTCAGCAGTGACATCATTACAGCTCAGCAGTGACATCATTACAGCTCATTAACCCTTCATTATCCAGAGTCAAAGCTCTGTCTGTCTCTGTTGTGTTGAAGGCCAGTCCAGCAGGAGAGAGCAGACTCCCCTGTACCCAGCTGTGTGTCCATGAAGAGTGACTGGTCTATGGATTATCCTCTTCACTTCAAACATGGACAGCAGTCTACTGAGCAAAGGTAAGAACTGAAAACAGATGAGTTTATTTGATTCTACTGAACAGAGGAAAGAAGTCATGATACTCTGTTGATTTAGTTTCTTCTTTTATTACAATTAACTATCCAGATTCCAGAAGGGTTTTGCTTAACATATTTTCTTTTGCAGCATTGCTCTGCCTCACATCCATAGTTACATATATTCATACCAGAGCTGCTCAGTACAACAACAGCCTTCTGCTGTTGGTGACTGAACAGCTACCAGAACAGTCTGGGGGTTGAGATCTTTGCTCAAGGTCTAATTGTTGGTAGTTTCACAGGGTGGAGAAAGAGTTACATATTCACCCTGACTTTCAAAGTTGTTACTGGGATTCAAACTGGCAACCTACTGGTCAAAACCCTGCTTCTCTAACATGTTCACTGCCACCACCCTGTTTTATCAATCCTTAGCAGCATCCAGCAGAAGAGAGCAGACTCCCCTGTACCCAGCTGTGTGTCCATGAAGAGTGACTGGTCTATGAATCATCCTCCTGATATCAAAGATGGACAGCAGCCTACTGAGCAAAGGTAAGAACTGAAAACAGACAAGTTTATTATTTTATTCTACTGAACAGACATAGTCAAGTCAAGTCAAGTTTATTTGTATAGCACATTTCATACACAGATGAAAATAGACATTTCACAACAGCTTTGTCTTTATACTGTAGTTTCTGTGTGCTTTATACTTGTGCAGAATCGTTTTATTTTGAAAATATCCGACTGGACGTCGTATTGTTATTATCGCTAACTAACACAGGAGTGCAGCCGGTCAGTGCGGTCTGCATCTCTGCTTCGTGAGCTGGATTAGCTCGCTGGCATAACCAGACGGACCAGACTCCAAAACAGATGAGATTAAAATGTGTCAGACAATGGTTTTGTATGCAGGAGACAAGGCTACAGCTGCAGGATCAAATGGACAAAAAGACTGCAACACCACAAACATGACCAGAGCTCAGACAACAACTAACCATAAAGCACTATCCAGTGGCAGTATGGCCGCCTGTCACTCAACCGGGCCACGCCCTTAACTCATTGAGTGCCAGCCACTTTTGGAAAACGGATGCTCCCAGTGCCAGCCCTTTCAGAGCGTTTTCTGTGATTTCTCGAGGCCCACAGAATATTGTGTGATATTACTATGTAAACACCGAACACGCACAAAGAACGATGCGACTCTATTGTATCATCAGCAAAAAAAAGTTTATTGATATCATTTTCCGTTCTTTAGTTATCAGCCGGAGAAGATAGGTTGATTTCACCAAAAACAGACGTTTCAGACTAGAAGCTGAGATAATGAGCCTTTTGTGAAATGAAGCATTTCAAGCAAATCACTGACTCTGAAGCTAATATTTTCTGACCTGAAACATCTGAACAGTAATTTCCTTCAATAAAACAGCACCCCCACCCCCCTCAACTGCAAACTCCTCCTCCTGGGAGTGTCTCTGGTGGCTCTGCTCGCTCTGCTGCGTGTGTCAGGCGAAGAATCTCTGCATGGAGCTGGGATAAACTCATCCCCACACCAACACACAGCTTGCATGCCAGAGCTGGGAGAAACTCATCCCCACACTAACACACAGCCTAACACACAGCCTAACACGCACCCAGCGTCTATTTTCGGAGCGCTCCGTTTTGTGCGCCGGCTCCCAGCGTGACACCGAAAAGCCAAACCGGACTGCTGAGAATGGTTTGGCCCTTCGGCGTCGGATGCTGCTTTTCTGGCGGCTAATCGTGTGGAGAAACTATGCAGCAGAGACAGAGGGGCTCAGTTGTGGGAGCGGATTGACTGCTGTTCGCAGCTAACGTTAGCTCCAGCCAGAGCAATCTATACGGCTCTGGCTCCAGCATCGGTTTCCGTTTCATCACGGGGCTTCTTCTGCTGTTTTTCCTCACCTTTCTCTAATCTGGAGAGCACTGTCACCACCTAATGGGTCCGTAAAATAGCTTCAACACATTCGACATCCCCCATACTTTGACAGGAGATGCATCAGCCTTTGATCCACGTCCCACCGTCAAAAAACGCAATTGACGACTTTAGTCGTCATTGGCACTCTACGTTACTATTTGAATTGACGACGATAGTCGTCATTGGCACTCAATGAGTTAATTATGCATAACTTTAAACCTTTATTAAATGTAAACGGCTGAGTTATGCAAAAATTGACCCCCCTACAGTTGTTATGAAAAAGTGAAATTAGCTATATAGACCAAAACCGTGTTTCGGTCCAGGCTGTAAAGATGTTTAATTACTGTTGGGGCATTTTAACAGGAACGACGGGACTTCTGAGTCCTGCCTCAAGTGGCCATTCGAGGAATTACAGCTTAAACAAAGACTTCCGCATCTTCAGGGGAAAGGTGGTGGGCTTGCCCCTTGGTCAAACCCTGAGCTAGCCCCCTGGTGGTCACTGAGCAGCTACCAGATCCGTCTGGGGGTTGAGATCTTTGCTCAAGGTCGAGTGGTGGTAGTTGCACAGGGTGGAGAAAGAATCATTCACTCTGACTTTGAAAGTTGGTACTGGGATTCAAACTGGCAACCTACTGGTCAAAACCCTGCTTCTCTAACATGTTCACTGCCACCACCCTGTTTTATCTTCCTTAGCAGGATCCAGCAGGAGAGAGCAGACTCCCCTGTACCCAGCTGTGTGTCCATGAAGAGTGACTGGTCTATGGATTATCCTCTTCACTTCAAACATGGACAGCAGTCTACTGAGCAAAGGTAAGAACTGAAAGCAGATGAGTTTATTTGATTCTACTGAACAGAGGAAAGAAGTCATGATACTCTGTTGATTTAGTTTCTTCTCTCAAAACATCACATCCAATAATCATAGCAGCATTTACAGTAGGAATGCACCATATTTAACGGACCGATACATTATCATCCAATATGGCCATTTTGCATGAGCTCGTGACGTCACAGCTGCACCTGGTGCCAGGCACACTAGAGCCAAACATGGCTGCCGGCAGTGTGGCTGTTCCACAGTTTCAGATGATAACAACTAGGGGAAATAGCAAAATAAAACGTTTTCAATGGCTTCTGTGTGCTTTATACTTGTGCAGAATCGTTTTATTTTGAAAATATCCGACTGGACGTCGTATTGTTATTATCGCTAACTAACACAGGAGTGCAGCCGGTCAGTGCGGTCTGCGTCTCTGCTTCGTGAGCTGGATTAGCTCGCTGGCATAACCAGACAGACCAGACTCCAAAACAGCTCAGCAGTGACATCATTACAGCTCAGCAGTGACATCATTACCGCTCAGCAGTGACATCATTACAGCTCAACAGTGACATCATTACAGCTCAGCAGTGACATCATTACAGCTCAGCAGTGACATCATTACAGCTCAGCAGTGACATCATTACATCTCAGCAGTGACATCATTACATCTCAGCAGTGACATCATTACAGCTCAGCAGTGACATCATTACATCTCAACAGTGACATCATTACAGCTCAGCAGTGACATCATTACATCTCAACAGTGACATCATTACAGCTCAGCAGTGACATCATTACAGCTTAGCAGTGACATCATTACAGCTCAACAGTGACATCATTACAGCTCAACAGTGACATCATTACATCCCAACAGTGACATCATTACAGCTTAGCAGTGACATCATTACAGCTCAACAGTGACATCATTACAGCTCAACAGTGACATCATTACATCCCAACAGTGACATCATTACAGCTCAGCAGTGACATCATTACAGCTTAGCAGTGACATCATTACATCCCAACAGTGACATCATTACAGCTCAGCAGTGACATCATTATAGCTTAGCAGTGACATCATTAACCCTTCATTATCCAGAGTCAAAGCTCTGTCTGTCTCTGTTGTGTTGAAGGCCAGTCCAGCAGAAGAGAGCAGACTCCCCTGTACCCAGCTGTGTGTCCATGAAGAGTGACCGGTCTATGGATTATCCTCTTCACTTCAAACATGGACAGCAGTCTACTGAGCAAAGGTAAGAACTGAAAACAGATGAGTTTATTTGATTCTACTGAACTGAGGAAAGAAGTCATGATACTCTGTTGATTTAGTTTCTTCTTTTATTACAATTAACTATCCAGATTCCAGAAGGGTTTTGCTGAACATATTTTCTTTTGCAGCATTGCTCTGCCTCACATCCATAGTTACATATATTCATACCAGAGCTCCTCAGTACAACAACAGCCTTCTGCTGTTGGTCACTGAGCAGCTACCAGAACAGTCTGGGGGTTGAGATCTTTGCTCAAGGTCTAATTGTTGGTAGTTTCACAGGGTGGAGAAAGAGTTACATATTCAAAGTTGACTTTCAAAGTTGTTACTGGGATTCAAACCGGCAACCTACTGGTCAAAACCCTGCTTCTCTAACATGTTCACTGCCACCACCCTGTTTGATCAATCCTTAGCAGGATCCAGCAGAAGAGAGCAGACTCCCCTGTACCCAGCTGTGTGTCCATGAAGAGTGACTGGTCTATGGATTATCCTCTTCACTTCAAACATGGACAGCAGTCTACTGAGCAAAGGTAAGAACTGAAAGCAGATGAGTTTATTTGATTCTACTGAACAGAGGAAAGAAGTCATGATACTCTGTTGATTTAGTTTCTTCTCTCAAAACATCACATCCAGTAATCATAGCAGCATTTACAGTAGGAATGCACCATATTTAACGGACCGATACATTATCATCCAATATGGCCATTTTGCATGAGCTCGTGACGTCACAGCTGCACCTGGTGCCAGGCGCACTAGAGCCAAACATGGCTGCCGGCAGTGTGGCTGTTCCACAGTTTCAGATGATAACAACTAGGGGAAATAGCAAAAGAAAACGTTTTCAATGGCTTCTGTGTGCTTTATACTTGTGTAGAATCGTTTGATTTTGAAAATATCCGACTGGACGTCGTATTGTTATTATCGCTAACTAACACAGGAGTGCAGCCGGTCAGTGCGGTCTGCGTCTCTGCTTCGTGAGCTGGATTAGCTCGCTGGCATAACCAGACAGACCAGACTCCAAAACAGCTCAGCAGTGACATCATTACAGCTCAGCAGTGACATCATTACAGCTCAGCAGTGACATCATTACCGCTCAGCAGTGACATCATTACAGCTCAGCAGTGACATCATTACAGCTCAGCAGCGACATCATTACAGCTCAGCAGTGACATCATTACAGCTCAGCAGTGACATCATTACATCTCAGCAGTGACATCATTACAGCTCAGCAGTGACATCATTACAGCTTAGCAGTGACATCATTACAGCTCAACAGTGACATCATTACAGCTCAGCAGTGACATCATTACATCTCAACAGTGACATCATTACAGCTCAGCAGTGACATCATTACAGCTTAGCAGTGACATCATTACAGCTCAACAGTGACATCATTACAGCTCAACAGTGACATCATTACATCCCAACAGCGACATCATTACAGCTTAGCAGTGACATCATTACAGCTCAACAGTGACATCATTACAGCTCAACAGTGACATCATTACATCCCAACAGTGACATCATTACAGCTCAGCAGTGACATCATTACAGCTTAGCAGTGACATCATTACATCCCAACAGTGACATCATTACAGCTCAGCAGTGACATCATTATAGCTTAGCAGTGACATCATTAACCCTTCATTATCCAGAGTCAAAGCTCTGTCTGTCTCTGTTGTGTTGAAGGCCAGTCCAGCAGGAGAGAGCAGACTCCCCTGTACCCAGCTGTGTGTCCATGAAGAGTGACCGGTCTATGGATTATCCTCTTCACTTCAAACATGGACAGCAGTCTACTGAGCAAAGGTAAGAACTGAAAACAGACAAGTTTATTATTTGATTCTACTGAACAGACATAGTCAAGTCAAGTCAAGTTTATTTGTATATCACATTTCATACACAGATGCAGTTCAAAGTGCTTCACATAAGATGATGATGAGGATGACATAAGAAAATAAAAAAAGAGGATAAAATAGACATTTCACAACAGCTTTGTCTTTATACTGTAGTTTGGACGGCAAGCATACCCTCTACTGGTACCTTGTGTCTTCTGTTGCCCGTATATGCCACAGTATTGGGTTTGCATAAAATCAGATAGAGGCAATTCAAAGTGCTTCACATAAGATGGTCGACACAAGAAAATAAGAGAATAAAATAAGAGGATAAAATAGACATTTAAAAGCAGCACATAGGCAAAATTTTCACTAGGGTTTCGAGGGACATGTCCCCCCACCTTTTAAAACCTAGATTCTGTTGTCCCCCCATCCTTAGCAGGATCCAGCAGGAGAGAGCAGACTCCCCTGTACCCAGCTGTGTGTCCATGAAGAGTGACTGGTCTATGCATCTTCCTATGCATTTCAAAGATGGACAGCAGTCTACTGAGCAAAGGTAAGCAGGGGTGCAAACTTATCACCTTTCGGCGAAATTCACATTTTTTTTTTTGTTCAAAGTTTTTTTATTCGTTTTCTGTATATTATACAAAATACAAAATACAGATTTAAATACACTTGACACTTTTAAACAAAAACCCATCCCACGAGAACCCCTAGCCTATTACACCACATACATCATGTCATACATCACAGTATATCAATACACAAAGACACACAGAAGGGAAAAAAAAAAAAAAACACAACAACAACAAAAACAGATTAATGAAAATAAATATGAGAGGGGGGGGGGGGTAAATCTATACATTTGAAATGCTTGAAGCGTCCATTTTCTCTACCTGGTCCAGGACTGGCTGCCAGATGGTATAAAAGTCGAGAGCACAACCCCTTGTAGCGTATCGGATTTTTTCTAGGGTTAGATGATACATAAGATCTCTGACCCAGTGATTGAAAGTTGGAGGAAACTTGTCTTTCCATTTAACACATTGAGTGCCAGCCACTTTTGGAGAACGGACGCTCCCAGTGCCAGAGTTTCAGAGCGTTTTCAGTGATTTCTCAAGGCCCACAGAATATTGTGTGATATTACTATGTAAACACCGAACACGCACAAAGAACGAGGAGACTCTCTTCTATCATCTGCAAAAAAAAGTTTATTGATCCCATTTTCCGTTCTTTAGTTATGAGCCGGAGAAGATAGCTTGATTTAGCCAAAAACAGCAATTTTTTTCTTGAAGCTGAGATAATGAGCCTTTTGTGAAATTAAACATTTCAAGCACATCATTGACTCTGAAGCTAATATTTTCTGATATAATGACACCTCAAAAATAATTTCCTTCAATAAAAGAGTGAAAACAAAGGAATTTTGTTTGGCCAAATAATATGTTTTAGCTGCAACCAGCAGCGCTGGCCCCTGCGTGTGCAGACCCTACACCTTCTTGCTGGTCTTGATTTACTGCTGGTGGGCATCAGATAGCCTATTCTAGCTTGTTTGCTCTCTATGCATCGAGCCTGCTGCTGCCTGGGTGTGTGTGTACTGTCAATGGTTGTATGTTGTAGTGACCTGCGTGCCCCACCCCCCTCCTCCTCCTCCTCCGTGGTGGGAGGAGTCGTGTCTCTGCTGCGGTTTGCTCTGAGTTTGATCTGCACTGAAAAGTCCGCTGCCTGCATCCCCCCGCTTTTTTACAGCGTGTCCTCGGCTCCCAGCTGAGAATAATGTAACTTTTCAGAAAGACGCTGGTGTCGCCGTGTCGGCAACTAAATCATATGGATGGACTATCGCAGCGGACACGGATGGGGCTCAATTGTGGCAGCAGATGACTGCTGTTCACAGGCACAGCTAACGTTATGCTTCAAGCATATCGATGCGATTTCCGTATTCCGTTTCCTCATGACTTCTTCTCTCTTTTCTCCTGGCCTTTGTCTAATCGGGAGGGCACTGTCGCCACCTAAGGGTTCTGTAAAATAGGTTAGACACATTCAATAGCTCCCATATTGTAAGAGGCGATGTAAGAGGCTTAGATCGACATCCCCCCGTCAAAATATGAATTTGGAGTTATTGACGCCATTTGGCGTCGCTGGCAGCCTACGGTAAATTTCTCCTGACGCCATTTGGCGTCGCTGGCACTCAATGTGTTAAGGAGTACAAGTCTTCTAGCCAGAAGTGTACCAAACGCTATCATCTTTTTACTGCATTGGTTGAGGGAGAGATCATGCGGGACCACACCAAAGATTGCAATTATGGCAAGAGGTTGAAATTCACAGTTTTTAATCCAAAATAGGTCATTTGTGTGATTCATGTAGATCTGTTGAGTTTTTTAAATTGGGGTGGGGGGATGTGCCGGGCGCTGTCTGGCGCTGACTTCCGAGTTGTCAAAAACAGATTCACACTGATCACGCTATGACTGAGTGTGTGTGCCACAGCGTGCTGTCAATCTCTCCCCCCGCATCATGCACACACAGAAAGGCAGGGAAATAGCAAAATAAAATGTTTTCAATGGCTTCTGTGTGCTTTATACTTGTGCAGAATCGTTTTATTTTGAAAATATCCGACTGGGTGTCGTATTGTTATTATCGCTAACTAACACAGGAGTGCAGCCGGTCAGTGCGGTCTGCCTTGTGAGCTGGATTAGCTCGCTGGCATAACCAGACGGACCAGACTCCAAAACAGATGAGATTAAAATGTGTCAGACAATGGTTTTGTATGCAGGAGACAAGGCTACAGCTGCAGGATCAAATGGACAAAAAGACTGCAACACCACAAACACGACCAGAGCTCAGACAACAACTAACCATAAAGCACTATCCAGTGGCAGTATGGCCGCCTGTCACTCAACCGGGCCACGCCCTTAATTATGCATAACTTTAAACCTTTATTAAATGTAAACGGCTGAGTTATGCAAAAATTTACCCCCCTACAGTTGTTGTGAAAAAGTGAAATTAGCTATATAGACCAAAACCGTGTTTCGGTCCAGGCTGTAAAGATGTTTAATTACTGTTGGGGCATTTTAACAGGAACGACGGGACTTCTGAGTCCTGCCTCAAGTGGCCATTCGAGGAATTACAGCTTAAACAAAGACTTCCGCATCCTCAGGGGAAAGGTGGTGGGCTTGCCCCTTGGTCAAACCCTGAGCTAGCCCCCTGGTGGTCACTGAGCAGCTACCAGATCCGTCTGGGGGTTGAGATCTTTGCTCAAGGTCGAGTGGTGGTAGTTTCACAGGGTGGAGAAAGAATCATTCACTCTGACTTTGAAAGTTGGTACTGGGATTCAAACTGGCAACCTAGTGGTCAAAACCCTGCTTCTCTAACATGTTCACTGCCACCACCCTGTTTTATCTTCCTTAGCAGGATCCAGCAGGAGAGAGCAGACTCCCCTGTACCCAGCTGTGTGTCCATGAAGAGTGACTTTTCTATGAATCATCCTCCTGTGTTCAAAGATGGACAGCAGCCTACTGAGCAAAGGTAAGAACTGAAAACAGACAAGTTTATTATTTGATTCTACTGAACAGACATAGTCAAGTCAAGTCAAGTTTATTTGTATAGCACATTTCATACACAGATGCAGTTCAAAGTGCTTACCATAAGATGGTCGACACAAGATAATAAGAGAATAAAAGAAGAGGATAAAATAGACATTTAAAAGCATCACATAGGCGAAATTTTCACTAGGGTTTCGAGGGACATGTCCCCCCACCTTTTAAAACCTAGATGTTGTTGTCCCCCCATCCTTAGCAGGATCCAGCAGGAGAGAGCAGACTCCCCTTTACCCAGCTGTGTGTCCATGAAGAGTGACTGGTCTATGCATCTTCCTATGCATTTCAAAGATGGACAGCAGTCTACTGAGCAAAGGTAAGCAGGGGTGCAAACTTGTCACCTTTCGGCGAAATTCGCAGTTTTTAATCAAAAATAGATCATTTGTGTGATTCATGTAGATCTGTTGAGTTTTTTAAATTGGGGTCGGGGGGGATGTGCCGGGCGCTGTTTGGCGCTGACTTCCGAGTTGTCAAAAACAGATTCACACTGATCACGCTATGACTGAGTGTGTGTGCCACAGCGTGCTGTCAATCTCTCCCCCCGCATCATGCACACACAGAAAGGGAGGGAAATAGCTAAATAAAATGTTTTCAATGGCATCTGTGTGCTTTATACTTGTGCAGAATCGTTTTATTTTGAAAATATCCGTCTGGACGTCGTATTGTTATTATCGCTAACTAACAGGAGTGCAGCCGGTCAGTGCGGTCTGCGTCTCTACTTCGTGAGCTGGATTAGCTCGCTGGCATAACCAGATGGACCAGACTCCAAAACAGATGAGATTAAAATGTGTCAGACAATGGTTTTGTATGCAGGAGACAAGGCTACAGCTGCAGGATCAAATGGACAAAAAGACTGCAACACCACAAACACGACCAGAGCTCAGACAACAACTAACCATAAAGCACTATCCAGTGGCAGTATGGCCGCCTGTCACTCAACCGGGCCACGCCCTTAATTATGCATAACTTTAAACCTTTATTAAATGTAAACGGCTGAGACACAGCCGAAGAAGGGTGTGTCTGAGCTAAAAACTTTGGCACTTCCATGTGAATAATGGCTCGGTATTGGAAACTGTGTATTGATAATGTGTATATCGCGTGAAGCCATTGGAGCCGACCTCCCAGTGGTTAGAGGACCCGTGCATCTGAGACTCTGAAGAAGGAATGAGTGATGAGTCTCGCGCTAGCTAGCTGGCTGCTAGCTGGCCGCTAGCTGCTCCGGTATGCTTAGCTTTTAGGTGATAGCTCAAACTCAATGTACTTCGGTGATATTTTAATTCCGTTTTACACAAGGTGCAAACTACTGTTGACTTGTCCACTGTGCCATTTGGGAGTTTTTTAAAGTAAAACGAGCCATTTAGAAGCATATTGCTGTCTTTATCCTCCATGCCTGCACAGGCAGGAGACAGGAAACGGCTGCGACCAGCTTGACTACAAGTACGGGTGCGATGAAGGGACAAAATAGCGTCAGGCGATTAACACGATTAAAAATAAATAACGCGTTACGGTCGGCCCTTAATCGCAACGCTGACAGCCCTAATAACAACACTATTGCACTATTGAGGGGAAACATCTGAGCTGGCATTACGTTAAACCAAAAAGTATTGGAGGCAGTCGCGCACATCCAAAAAACGTAAAGCAGGTGCAGGAACCAAAAAACAGTACAAAGTGAAACACTGGAGCTCCAATTACCTTTTTATTTAGCCATCCAACATTGACGTTTCGAGCTACTGCTCTTCCTCACGGTGAAAACACACCGCACGCGACTCCTGCACATAAGCTGAGTGGCGCGACCTTGTGCGCAGCCAGTTTTCATTAGGACACCATGTTAACAGATCTGTCAGTCCACACCGAATTGCGTGCAGCGCGCACCGCGCAGCTCACGCTCAGCTCAGCGGACGCTCATGCCGCGCAACTCAGCCTGGATTTCTATTTTCCTGCGCGGCCATCTGCGCCCGTGAGCGACTCTGTCAAGCAGAACAAATCAGATCAGGGCAGACAGGAACTTCCAAACCGGACATTCGTCAAATAAAACCAATTTCAAAGTGAAATAATGTTTATTTACGATTGCCCCTTTGGAAGTGTGCAAAGAGAGAAAGAGCAGTTGGAGAGGGGGAGCGGCTTCTAGGGGCTCGTTGTCTGTGGAGCAACAAGTAGAGAGCTAGGACTCGCCTTCTCTCTACAACAGCACGCACTGGGAAAACGGGAGGAGAACAGACTTAATATGATGCAATTGCATTTTATAACATCGAAGGTAGCCATTAACAGTTATCCCAAACATATTACTTTGTATATTTATGTCGTCATTTACTACCCATGATAACGAAGACAGTAGATCTGGGGCAAAATATATAACGGACGAGCAGAGTGCGCAAAGTGAGCTGTGCTCTCTGTGTGGACACTTTAAGCGACTTCTGCGCGGAGGTGCGCTGCGCGGCGCATGCGCGCAAGTTCCGCGTACCGGTGTGTCCCCGCCGTCAGACATAAAAATTGTTACAAAGACGCCATGTTTAAATACACCCGTCATGTGATAGTCACATGACTCCAGAAAAGATACATAAAAGTTACATAAAAGCCACAGATGCACAACAACAGACACACAGTAGACAAATTATGTTTACATAACCATCAAGTATATATACAGGGTAAAAATACATATAGATCAGACCCTTAGGGCCCTATCGTTGTACGGCACTATGGTTTGCGCTGCCTTTACGCTGCGTTTGCGCGCCTCTTATTGCTATCTTCCCAGCGTCTTAAGCTATTGTCTGCCTCCACCGTCCAGTTTTGCGCTGTGATGACACAGGTGTAGGTGTAGGCGTGGCCCGGGCATGTCGGTGGGCCTCTACCCTATCATGTGTCTCGCGCAAGTGTCATTTAGCGCTGTGGGGAAGATACCGTCGGTATGTGCCGAGCACAAAGAGAGGTTTGGGAGTTGTCCGTTCCAAAATAGGCGTTACAGCGCAATGTGTTCGAAAAAAATCGCATTACATTACATTACGTCATTTGGCAGACACTTTTATCCAAAGCGACTTACAATAACACCTATAAGAAATAAGAAATCGCCTTGGGTGCTCTCAATTTTAACGCCAGGAAATAGCTGGTCTTAGCGCAAACGCAGACGTACGCCTGAGCGCAGACAGTCTCTACATCTCCGTGCAGTGCAGGAAGTCCTTGCTTGGATACATTTACTCACGGCCTGGATGTCACTCTCCTCGCGCCTGCACACACTCTTCTCTCCTCGGAATGCCACGTTGAGTTTCAACTATAGCCTGCATTCCAGAAAAAACACACCTTGATTTAAAAATGAGAATTTGTTTGTCATGGTTTTATTAGGCTACATAATTCCCGACCATACAGGTCTGTGGTGTAACATTAGATTACTTTAGGTAGGAGACCACATGCCACAGGCATTACCACACCTCCACAATACTTTTGGGCATAAACACGCCTAATACTCATCCTCATCAAGCAAGCTGACAATGATGGAATCATCAGCATACTTGATGATGAATCTGTCGGCATGACGACTAAAACAGTCATTTGTATACAGAATATACAAGAAGGCAGACAAGACACAACCCTGTGGTGAGCCGGTCGAGGATGTTAAGAAGCTGGACAGAGTTCCGTTTACTCTTACTTGTTGTGATCTATTTGTAAGAAAGTCTAGAATCCATCCAACAAGACCCGCGTCTAAACAAAAAAGGTGTACAAGTTTCTCAACCAAAATGTGAGGCTGGATCGTATTGAACGCTGAAGAAAAGTCTACAAAGAGCAGCCTGGCATGGTTTCCACTGCCTTCTAAGTGCTTACAGACAAGGTTAAGTAGGGTAGCTATATATGCAGAACTGGACAGAGCCATCATCTGTTTGGAGACCAATAATAAGGAAAACAAACACACACATTACATTAAAAAAATATGTCAACATCACATAGTGTCTTTTCTTTCATCTTTAATCTTTCCATGTCTTCCCCATTCACTTCAATAGAACTGGCCCCAATGCAAAATTCAAACAGATCAGTAACATGACAATAAAAGTCTAAATTACTAGGCTGCCTTTTGTCATTGTGTTTTATCTGCAGACTAAGCGGTTCAGTTCAATAAAAGCCTTTATTTTTTGTATTGTTTAATTGAGTGATACTTTACTAAAACAATCATATATATTATATCAGAAGTGCTCTTTGTTTTGTGTTCACAGTAGTGATGTCAGTTAGATTTGGTTAGGTCAGAGCTATGGAATAGTCTTTTAAATCATCCATCTTTGCTCAACACATCTGTCTTTTGTCACCCCAGTTTTGCATAAAATACAGGTTAAGAACGTATTTCTTTAAATACAAAGATGTTAAATAATTATCGGTTATTGTATCCATTATCGGCCAGGAGAAGCAGATATTTATCGGTTATCGTATCGGCTGTGTGTGTGTGTGTGTGTGTGTGTGTGTGTGTGTGTGTGTGTGTGTGTGTGTCTGTGTGTGCGCGTGCGTGCGTGCGTGTGCGTGCATCTGTGTGTGTGTGTGTGGGTGTGTGTGCGTGTGTGTGTGTGTGCGTGTGTGACATTATATGACCTAATACTTCATGTGTTCTCCAGAGTCCACCAGGAGAGGTCAGAGGTTCCCAGTGGTCAGTCTGTCCAGGAGCTTCAAACAGACCTAGACTCCATATTTATGGTGTGTAAATGTACAACACATTTTACTGCAGCTACTGAATTACAAAACAACTACTCTGGTCTTATAACAGTCTGTTGTTGTTGTTGTTGTTGTTGTTGTTGTTGTTGTTGTTTCTCCTCTAGTCTCTCCCAAGACTCAAATATTATGTTGAATCCCTGCGCTCCGCATACTACACAAACTAGTCTGTGCCACTTCACAGCCACTGCTGGGGTTTGAGGGCGGGTCTAGGCGGGTTGAAATTGAATGAGTGACAGGTCATAGGACCAATGAGAGAGCGGTTTGAAAAATGGGCTGCGCCTCCCGTGCAGAGCCATTTAGATAGAAGAGTCCCGACATCTCCATTCACTCCAATGGACCAGTTTCTTACTCTCAAGAGTTCCAGGAATTAAGGTCCTGGATTAAGCAGCACTGTCGAGTTGCAGCAAAATAAACAGTTTGTGTTGTACTCTGAAAGGGTTTTCCCCCCCTTGAATCAAATTGTACATTATCAGCTTTATTTTAGCATGCAAAAGTAGCGCGAGACCCATTCCTGGCTGTTCATTGGCTAATGAGTCTCACATTTTGGTCATTGGCTAATGAGTCTCACATTTTGGTCCTCCGCTGACGCCACTCTCTCTAGTCTAGAGGACACTACTCCTGTGTCGTCTGATGGCAGATTGCAAAGTCGTTACTGAGTGGTGGAGACTGAATCCACCACTGGCCAATCACTGGCCAAGTGAACGGTTCACTTCCGTCCCCAGCTGGCTGAGGGGAGTGTCCCAGACCCAGAGAGAGATCTGCAGCATGCAGTAACGTAGTGTATCAGCGTAGCAACTCTCATGGGTCTGGCGTTGAGACTATTTCTCCCCAAACCCTGTTCCATCAGGAGGTCTTTTGCCTACTTCCTGGTCATTATTGTAGATAAGAATTTGTTCTTAACTAACTTCTTGCCTGGTAAAATAAAGATTGTTGGTTGATGAGGTCTTCAAGCTGCACTCTTTAGACAAGTGTATCTGATGTTATTACAGTATTATTATTATTTTTCAGAATGTTTAATTCAAATGTTATTCTGTTGCAGCTGCTTGAGCAGAACATTGTCACTTTTGTGAAGAAGGAGCTGAAGAGAGTCCAGCTGGTTCTGAGTCCAGATTACCCAGAATGCTTAGAGAGTCCGAGGGAGGAGGAGGAGGCTTTTCTAAACATCACACTGCTCTTCCTGAGGAGAATGAAGCAGGAGGAGCTGGCTGACTCTCTGCAGAGCAGTAAGAGGCTTTAACAGCTTTAACATGATGGAGCGAGGAAGTGGTGGGAAAATGGGAGATATAGGATTAGTTAAATATAGACATTTCTCAAGGAAGATTGATTCAATTCCAGATTGCAAAATAATATTCACAATCCTCATGAATCATCAGCTAAAATCATTGATTTATTCATGTGGGTGTATAATGCTGAACACAGTATTATTTAAGAACAAATGCCACCACAGATGCATTTCACATTGGGTAGCACACACAGTCAGGACCTGTTTGTCCACCAGTGATGAGCAGAATAGATGCCATGTGGTTAGGAAAAGTATGCATTCACATATTAATATTTACACTTCTCATATCTACAGCAACATCCACTGATTGATGTAATTTGTCCTTTCAGAAACTCTTGCTGGAGTGTGCCAACGTAATCACAAATCCAGTCTGAAGGAGAAGTTCCAGTGTCTGTTTGAGGGGATTGCTAAAGCAGGAAACCCAACACTTCTGAATCAGACCTACACAGAGCATTACCTCACAGAGGGAGGGAGTGGAGATGTCAATGATGAACATGAGGTGAGACAGATTGAAGCAGCATCCAGGAAACCAGTGAGACCGGAAACAATAATCAAAAGTGAAGACATCTTTAAACCCTTACCTGGAAGAGATGAACCAACCAGAACATTGATGACAAAGGGAGTGGCTGGCATTGGGAAAACAGTCTTAACACAGAAGTTCACTCTGGACTGGGCTGAAGACAAAGCCAACCAGGATATACAGTTCACATTTCCATTCACTTTCCGAGAGCTGAATCTGCTGAAAGGGAAAAAGTACAGTTTGGTGGAACTTCTTCATCACTTCTTTCCTGAGACCAAAGGAATCTTCAGATTTGACAAGTTCCAAGTTGTGTTCATCTTTGACGGTGTGGATGAGTGTCGACTTCCTCTGGACTTCCAGAACAACAGGATTGTGACTGATGTTACAGAGTCAACCTCGGTGGACGTGCTGCTGACAAACCTTATCAAGGGGAAGCTGCTTCCCGCTGCTCACCTCTGGATGACCACACGACCGGCAGCAGCCAAGCAGATCCCTCCTGAGTGCATTGACATGGTAACAGAGGTGAGAGGCTTCACTGAGTCACAGAAGGATGAGTACTTCAGTAAGAGATTCATAGATAAGGAGCAGGCCAGCAGAATCATTTCCCACATCAAGACTTCACGAACCCTCCACATCATGTGCCACATACCAGTGTTTTGTTGGATCACTGCTACAGTTCTGGAGCTTGTGTTGAAAACCAGAGAGAGAAGAGACATGCCCAAGACCCTGACTGAGATGTACATCCACTTCCTGCTGGTTCAGTCCAAACAGGCGGATGTCAAGTATCATGGGAGTGCTGAAACAGATCCAATCTGGAATACAGAGAAGATGATTCTCTCTCTGGGAAAACTGGCTTTTGAGGAGCTAGAGAGAGGCAACCTAATCTTCTATGAAGCTGACCTGAGAAAGTGTGACATTGATATCAGAGCAGCCTCAGTGTACTCAGGAGTGTTCACACAGATCTTTAAAGAGGAGCGTGGGCTGAACGAGGACACTGTGTTCTGCTTTGTCCATCTGAGCATTCAGGAGTTTCTGGCTGCAGTTTATGTCTTTCTGTCCTTCATCAACACTGGTGTCAATCTCCTGTCAGAAAGTCAATCAACATCCTGGTGGTCAACACTATCAAGAGACAAATCTAAACTAACACACCTCTACCAGAGTGCTGTGGACAAGGCCTTACAGAGTCCAAATGGACACCTGGACTTGTTCCTCCGCTTCCTCCTGGGTCTTTCACTAGAGACCAATCAGACTCTCCTAAGAGGCCTGCTGACACAGACAGGAAGTAGTTTGAAGACCAATCAGAAAACGGTCCATTACATCCAGAAGAAGATCAAGGTGAATCCCTCTTCAGAGAAAAGCATCAATCTGTTCCACTGTCTGAATGAGCTGAATGACCGTTCTCTAGTGGAGGAGATCCAACAGCACCTGAGTTCAGGAAGTCTCTCCACAGCCAGACTCTCCCCTGCTCAGTGGTCAGCTCTGGTCTTCATCTTACTGTCATCAGAAAAAGAGCTTGATGTGTTTGACCTGAAGAAATACTCTGCTTCAGAGGAGGCTCTCCTGGGGCTGCTGCCGCTGGTCAAAGCCTCCAATAAATCTCTGTAGGTGCATGCATAACTTGATGTCTTCAATATGAAATGCAATATACAGAAAAAACTATTTTCAAATTTTTTGTTCATGGCTAATTCTTCCCCAGGTTGAGTGGCTGTAAGCTGTCAAAGAGAAGCTGTGAAGCTCTGGCCTCAGTTCTCAGCTCCCAGTCCTCTAGTCTGCGAGAGCTGGACCTGAGTAACAACGACTTGGAAGATCCAGGTGTGAAGCTGCTCTCTGCTGGACTGGAGAGTCCAAACTGTAGACTGGAGAGTCTCAGGTCAGTATCCCTTAAGCCCATGGTACACCAATCAAACCTTCTCCAACAAACACAAACACAGATGTTTGTTTGGTGCCCCATTGCTGGCTGTCATTGTTTGGAATTGTTTGGAGATGTTTGGTCAGATTCAACATGTTCAATCCTTTATAGAGGTCTTCACAGGTCTACTCGGGTATTACACATAACGATAGAAGAGATAGTGATAGAATCGCACCCGACCCGGACCCTAATTGATCATAATAAATATGGACCCGGACCCGTACGGGTCTCGGGTCGGGTCCCTGATCCCACTCAGATGCACCACAGAGAGGCACAGGAAATAATTCCTGCCTGTGAAGTAGCCGGCATCCCGTGTTGTGCACAACCACGCTCTGACGTATGTGTGCGTTTGCGTGACAGGTCTACCTGAGATTGTGAGGATTACTTTTTCTTTTCTTCTCTTTTTACATAGAAAACACTGCATTCTGGCGGGCAATGATCTAACGCAGTAATGCAGCCTTTCTTGGATTAGTAACTGTAATATAATTACTGTTTTGGAAATTGTAACGCCTTATATTACTTTGTTATTGAAAAAGTAAGTAATTACAGTAACACGCCCAACACTGTTTATATTTCATCGCATGGTGAGTACACAAGTCAAAACATGTACATGTGAGTGTTTCTGGCGCTGTTAGAATTTGTATTTTGGGTGACTGAACGGCGATACCATAAGCCGCTTTCAGACATGCCTTGGAATTCGGGAGTTACAGTATCTAGAGGCTAGAGGGCATCCGGATGGCGGTGTATGTATGTATGAACACATTTTGGTGAGCTATGCGAGCTCCCGTGACCCTCCTACTATCTGGAGGTGAGACAACCTCGAGCCCTTGTATCAGGGACGGATTGTCTCCCCCCCTCAAGAGCTCCGTGAAGTAGCCAGCTCAGTGAGTGCATGAGGAGAGGGAGGGAGACAGAAAGACAGCGTGGCAGATTATTATTATACTGTATGTGAATGAGCGAGCAAAAACAACATCATGCCGTTTCAGTTTTTCCAAATGAAGCTCGAACCTGCTCCGTGTGTGTCAGCCAACAGGCTACATGTTGCTGCATTGAAATGCTCATGGCTTTGATCTTATTTCATTTCTGCATAGCTTCGCACAGCACACACATTTAATTAGCATTTTTGGACGCGAGGGTCGTCCTGCTTCCCAGTATTGGACATCGCTAGGTAGGGTATCTGGATCTGGTTGCGTTCATGCCTTTTATTTTATGTTTACACAGCGTTTGTGAAGATTCACGTGCAGAACCGCAAATTCCAAGTAGCGTCAAGTCAGGCAGTATAAACGGAAACTTCAGGGTATAACCTTCGCAATAATGGCAATTAAATGAAGTAAATGCACGTGTAATGTTTTTTCGTGTGTGTTATCCGAAAGATACAGAACAGAGATAAACTGGAAGAATATCTGCTCCCTTCGAAAAGTCAATTTTAACCCGTAGTGAGTCGACCGTTCTGATTTCTTGTTACTAAGCAATACAACATTGATTTTATTTTGAAGGTAAAAACGTCTAGCTTCCTGTATTCTGTATAATTCTAGTGGGGTTGACGCATTTTAGGACTGAACATGGCAAAGACCTGTTTTATTTTTAGCGCTTGAGACTCGAGGAAATCGATGCATCTGGGCGTGAGTTGTAGGGTTGTTTAATTAATTACTAACGTTATGCGCAAACGATTATATGCCGTGAACGTTAGCAGTTATCGCCCATTATCTATTTTTAGCAACTTGTTTTCAGACTTTGCATGTCATGATAGTTTGTTGAATGTCAATGCGATTCACTTAAAGCAGCTACGAGCAAGATTTTCAATTGTTATTAAACAGCCTGAATGTAATATTGATGCATCACATCTTACCCTATAATAGTAGCTGAGACCAAAGCCTTGTGAATCGGAGATTGCTCTCTTGATGATTATAGAGTCTGTGTCTGTCTTCCGGCGGGCCGGATAGACCAGGAAGTGAAATGAAACGTTTTACGGCAGCTGCCTGCCTTCAACCTACATCCAGGGGCTTGCTACTCTCGCGAACATCTCTCATTAGATTCTAACAGTTTGTTTGGAAGTAATTTTGTTATTTTGTGGTTATGGCCAAAGTGGCTGCCGCAAACCGTTTCATTTCACTTCCTGATCTGCCTCGGCCGCAGACAGACTAATCATCAAGACAACACTGGCCGATTCACTCGGTGTTCAAGCGAGACTACTCTGCGTTGGTCTCGTCTACTATTAGAGGTAAGATGTGAGGCATCGATATTAAAATTAGACTGTTTAATAACAATCGAAAACCTTGCTCGTAGCTGCTTTAAGGCTATGCTCAGACAGTGAAGTACAGCTGTGTGGTCAGTTTTCACAACTCCCCATTGTGTGGTCATGTCCAAATTCCCCCCACCCCCGCCCCCTCTCTACTTTACACCCTACTTTACATGCTCCACATGTATGAAAGCAACATGCCTCATGTCTGAAAGGGTACACTTCACATATCCCCCGGGTCAGGCTCAGGGCAAGGGAATTGGAGGAATAACACTCCAACCTGACAGGAGGAACTAAATACAGTACCAGCAACAATTGTGCAGCCTACACATTTGAGGCCATAGAGACCTCCCAGGAAGCTACACGATGAGGAACCAAATAAATTTAACTGAGCAAAATATCTCAATAACAAAAAACAATGTCTGACTCAGAGAAATGGAGAGAAATCAATATCATCATTCAAACCAGGGAAGGTGGTTGATTTTAGGGTTACAATCCAAAAAGTTTCTCTTTGGAGGAGATGTTTGAGTCTATCCCCTCCTCTGGCAGATTTGGGGATGACTTCTATTGCCATGAAATGCCATGCATTTCAGTGTTGAGCCTCTAAATAAAGACGCACTTGGGGTCCCTTAACGCCCTCATATAAGAAACCTGGGGGTAATATTCGATCAGTCCATGCACTTAGATAAACACGTAAAATCCCTGACCCGCACCTGCTTCTTCCATCTTAGAAATATCGCCAAACTCCGGTCCATTATATCCCATGCCGAAATAGAAATGTCCATACATGCTTTTATCTCTTCGAGACTAGACTACTGTAACTCCCTATTCTCCTACCTCAACAAATCATCTGTGGCTCAACTCCAGCTGATCCAGAACGCTGCTGCCAGACTGCTTACTAGGTCAAAAAAGTCTTGTCATATCACCCCCATCTTAGCATCCCTGCACTGGCTCCCGGTTCATCACAGGATTAACTTCAAAATCATTGTGTTCGCTTATAGATCTCTGTTCGGCCAAGCCCCTGCCTACATCACTGACCTCATCCTTCCCTACTCCTCTAGGCGGTCACTGAGGTCCTCTGACCAGGCGCTCCTGGTCGTACCCAGGACCAAATTAAAAACCAAAGGGGACAGAGCTTTCGAGGCGACGGCCCCGAGGCTCTGGAACGCCCTCCCCCCTGACCTGAGAGCCGCTCCCTCAGAGCTTATCTTTAAGCGTCTTCTAAAGACCCACCTGTTTAGACAGGCTTTCAACTAGTCATTCTTAGCCACCCTTTGTTCCCTATGTTCCTTGTTTTTGTTTTATGTTTCCCCCTTTTTATACTATTCCTGTGCCTGTATTCTTTTGATGCTGTTTTTATTTATGTAAAGCACTCTGTGCACTCGTGCTGTGAAGGGCGCTATAGAAATAAAGTTTTACTTACTTACTTACTTACCCTGATGAAGGCTCTCTGTAGCTGAAACGCGTTGGTCTTTTTAATTGTGTAAGATTTAGCCATGCCACAATAAAGGCTTTTTAACTTTTCTACCTGAAACAGAGTAGCCTTGGATTTTTCAAGTTTTTCCTGTACTCTACTCAATTTTTTGACTTTTACAAGGATCCAACTTGAACTTTTTCTCATGCTTCTCTCCACCCTCACCAAAGAGCACCTGTTTCAGTGATTTTACTAAGGACCCACGCAGCGCTTCCTCATCCCTTCTGTTAAATAAAGTTTGACTGAGCTCCAGCTAAATTGTCAAGTATTGCAGCCTGCTTGCCACCCAGGCACTTACTATATGTAGCCTACTTAATTTATATGATCTAAGTGTAACCAAACAGGTTGTCTTTGTGCACACAGGATAAGTAGGTTAATTTTCTTTTGGAGAGAGATCCTTTATTGATTTGTTTGGGAAGAGGGTTTACTCTGAACAAATTTGAGAACTGAACTGAATTGAAGAAACTGAATTTCTACCTTTTGCTGTACAGTACCTTCAATACACTGGATATTGGGTTTGCATTCTCACTCTGATTATGTAAGGGTTAATGCACGACGAGGTGTCCATTATCAGAAATTATTGGACGACATGGAGGCGTAAACCGTCCGAGGCAAAGCCGCAAAGTCCAATAATTTCTGATAATGGACACCTCGAAGTGCATTAACCCGCTTATATCATGGTCACTTGCCAAAGAAACAAAACAAGACCATTCATTTATATTTCCATGCATTTTGCAATCAAAATCTAGTTTTCATAACCTTGAATATGAGTTGAGAACCGGCGAGACAAAATAGTCCCCTCGGCTGCTCAAGATTAGGCTATCATTGGATAAAATGGCCGGTTAGTGCCTGCACCTGGCACAATTCTAGAGTCAAGCTAACTAATAATTTAGCCAATTGTATGTAACATACGAAATAAAAGCAAATGGCAATGTCTAAGAATGCAACGCCATGTAACTGGCTCGTTAATTCTCGCATTCCAGGGAATTACGTTAACGTCTGCGGGTCTTATAGACGTAAATGGCTCGCGCTGCACTCGGAGGAGACTGAAAACCATCAGCTTTCTATGTTGGAGTCCAGGTATGTTTTGTGCAAGGACGTCTCTCAGTGTGTTGCTGTTAACTGCCCATTTCGTTGTTTTCTTTTTGTTGATCTCGTCTTTTTCCTCTTCGACTTGATTTGTATCAGTGATAGAGGCAGCGGGCGCTCTCCCAGAGCGCCTGGCTGCTGCTTGCTGCAAGTTGTAAACAGAGGGTTTGACAGTTGACAGCTGAGAGCCCGGCTTCTGTCAGCTGACCAGAACAAAAATCAGATTTCTAAATAGCCGTTATTTTAATAAACTGAGCACTCAGGGGTAATCTAAATAGTTACTTTGACTGACTATTTTTTTTTCTAAACTTATAAAAGTGCCATAGTGCCATGGTATAGCTCTGTCGTGGTCGTAATCCTGGCGCATTGATATGAACGGTGAACAGACCATTTAGCTAGGTGTACATTATCACTGTACATTATCACTAATTAATGGACACCTTGCAGCCAATCAGAATCGAGTATTCACCCAGACCATGGTATAATGCTTGTTAACATTAACATTAACAGCTTGGTGGTTCAAAAAGTGGCCCCCGGGCAAAGCAAGTTGAGTACATTACATTACGTTATTTGGCAGACACTTTTATCCAAAGCGACTTACAATAACACATTTTTGTCAGCAATAGAGCAATCAACTATGCAACACGGTCTATGACAACTACAACTTCTGAAGGAATAGTGGTAAAGTTAAGTTAGTAAGTAGTTAGTACGTTTTTTTTTTTTTTTTTTTTGGGAGAGAGAGAAAGAAGTTAGTTTCAAGAAGGGCCCAGATGGAGCCTGAAAAGGTGTGTCTTTAGTCTTGAGCCTGACCAGAGATTGTAAGTACAGAGGGGCTGTCTGGTGTACTGCCCTGTAGGCCAGACCAGTGTTTTTAATTTAATGCGTGCCGAGATCGGAAGCCAGTGAAGGTCATGGAAGAGGGGAGTGACATGAGAGAATTTTAGGTTGGTTGAAAACCAGACGGGCTGCAGCGTTCTGAATGAGCTGAAGCGGTCGGATGTCAGCGGCAGGAAGGCCGGCCAGAAGCACGTTGCAGTAGTCCAGGCGGGAGATGATAAGTGAGTGGACCAGGAGTTGTGTCGCTTCCCTGGTGAGAAACGAGCGGATTTTGCGGATGTTGTACAGGGAGAACCTACAGGAGCGTGCTGTCGCAGCAATGTAGGGCGAGCAAGACAGCTGGTTGTCAATGATCACCCCAAGGTTCTTAGCTGCTTGGGATGAAAGTACAGTGGTATTGTCAATGGAGATGGAGAGGTCTGCTAGAGGGCAGTCTTTCCCTGGGAGGAAGAGTAACTCAGTCTTACCTATCAGTCTTAGTATCCCTGCTTTAGCCCATAGCACACTAATCAAACATTCCCCAACAACTGCCAGCATTGTTGTTGTGCTTTAACCTGATCAACAGATGGCTATTTACATCCTGCTTTACATACAGATTACTATCATTTACATCCTGCTTTACATACAGATTACTATCATTGACATCCTGCTTTACATACAGATTACTATCATTTACATCCTGCTTTACATACAGATTACTATCATTTACATCCTGCTTTACATACAGATTACTATCAGCAGACAAACACCTGTGGGTGATTTTCTCTGTCCATGTATTTTTTTAAACCAGGTGTGATACCAACATTTAGCCTTTCATAGCCCCTCTGAATGACTTTCCATGAGGGCATTTCATTCTTTCCTCTCTGTGCTGCCTCAGTTGTTGAAACCTGAAAAAGCAGAAAGGACTTCTAATATTCTGTCGGACAGTGAGTAGGGAACTCTCAAACTGCAGCACATAACCACAGAGCTGACCAGCCAACTGTATGAAGCAGTAACCGTTTTGCTAGAATTTGACGGCATTATCACAACTAATTTCACAGTAGGCTACTAATCAAATCTGACATAGATTCATTTGTGTGTGTGTGTGTGTGTGTGTGTGTGTGTGTGTGTGTGTGTGTGTGTGCAGTTTGTCAGGCTGTCTGCTTACAGAGGAAGGCTGTGCTTCTCTGGCCTCAGCTCTGAGCTCTAACCCCTCCCATCTGAGAGAGCTGGACCTGAGCTACAATCATCCAGGAGGCCCAGGAGTGGAGCTGCTCTCTGCTGGACTGGAGGATCCACACTGGAGACTGGACTCTCTCAGGTATATATTTAAAAAGCATCACCCTCCCCTATTTCCTCCAGTGACCCCTTCCATAAATAACGAACTGCCCCTATTATATGGAAAACCCTTCATAGGGAAGGTTTTGTTTCTGTCCTCAAATAGAATACTCTGGTCTGACTTTGTTTGCCCCACAGTGTGGACCATGGTGGAGTCCAGAGGTTGAAACCAGGTCTGAGGAAGTGTAAGTGTTTATCTCCTTAATAAATGCACGACCGTCTGTCTGTATGTTCTCTGTTTATCACACATCTCCAGAGCCGTTCGTCCGATCAACTTCAAACTTGCAGAGTGTGTTTCTGAGACACTGAGAAAATGCAGTGTTGAATAGTGCAAATTAGACACGTGACATGTTCAATATTAATACTTTTAGACAAGATTTTTACTATAAGCACCGCCCCACTGGGATGTGCTGGTGAGCAACCAGCGAGCCGGAAGCTGTGTGGCGCTGGCGGAGCTTAATAATATATGTGAAATTTGTGGACCTATAGGAGGTAAATCTGTGCATGGATTTTATTTTCTCCAGCGGATATCTTAAGGCTGCAACACACCACCAAAACTTCAAAAGACAAAGAATGCCGACTGTTGCATCACCTCACATCTCCTGTGTCACGGCCAAAAATGTGCACTTGAACACACTGCAAAGACAACAGTCAACTAGTATAGCACGTACGTTACTGTGACTGCATGAGACCATAGTCAAGTCAAGTTTATTTGTATAGCCCTAAGGCCTTGGCCACACTGATCCGTCAGAAAATGGACAGAATTATTGAACGGACAGATGTCTGTCCGATGAGAACTGAGTCTACGTCAAACCCCTCGCCGAAAGCGCCGGGGCTGCTCCGCGGCCAGCGAGCCTGCCTGCACAGCCTGCGTGCAGCTCCTTGGGAATGTGACTCGATGCAAATGACATGAACAGCGCGAGTATAATATAATGTAGATCATGTGCAGATAACTGGAGAGAAGTATATGCACTACATTCTCCCCTTGGACTAACTTCTAGTCACTGAAATCCTAGTGAAATCACACAATTTTACTCATTTTGCTGGGGAATCCCTTATAGCCTCGTTCACCGCCTCGGCCATCTTCTTTGAAAAGTTGAAACAAATCTCGGAACGCCTCCTCTCGAGACCTCGACTCTGATTGGCTAAACGGACAGTGACTATCCGACCATCCGACCATCCGATACGTCCGTCCAGAAAAAGTTCATCCCTCTTCAACTTTCTGTCCATCAAAACGTATGCAGATTTTCTGGATACGTACGCTTCTGAGTGCTCCACGGACAGTCGGACAGCTGTCATTGAAAATGAATGGAAGTGAACAGAGAAATGAACGCACACGGACAGACACCACGGATCAGTGTGGCCAAGGCCTAATTCACAAGCATGTCTCAGAGGACTTCACAGAAAATATGTCTAGCTAATTCTAGCTGACACAACAGTAGCAATTACAGTAGTAAGGAAAACACATTGAACAATCATATGATAGAGAAATATAGAAAATATAGAAATATAGAATAGAAAGGGTGCCATGCTTTAGGGTAGAATGGGTGCTATGCTTTAGAATAGTGGGGGAGGAGAGATCAGGAGAGGGAGGAGGTGGTGCAGGGGAGGGAGAGCAGGGAGAATGTGAGAGGAGAGAGCAGGAAAGTGATGAGGTCAATTTCCCACATGAATGGGAAATGTGGGGGAGGAGAGAGCCGGGAAGGGGAGGAGAGAGCAGGGAAGGGGAGGAGAGAGCAGGGAAGGGGAGGAGAGAGCCGGGAAGGGGAGGAGAGAGCCGGGAAGGGGAGGAGAGAGCAGGGAAGGGGAGGAGAGAGCCGGGAAGGGGAGGAGAGAGCCGGGAAGGGGAGGAGAGAGCAGGGAAGGGGAGGAGGTGGGGAAGGGAGAAAGAGGAGAGAGCAGAAGAGGGGAGGAGGGAGGGAGAGCGGGGGATGTGGGGGAGGAGAGAGCAGGGAAAGGGAGAAGGTGGGGAGGGAATGGGAAATGTGGGGGAGGAGAGAGCAGGGAAGGAGAGGTGTGGAAGGAGCAGGGGAAGGGGGAAAGAGAAAGATCATGGGTGCCATGGTATAGAATAGAATGGGTGCCATGCTTTAGAATAGTGGGGGAGGAGAGTTCAGGAAAGGGAGGAGGTGGGGAGGGAGAGCAGGGAGAGTATGAGAGAGTATGAGGAGAGAACAGGGAAAGGAGGGGATGCCATGCTTTAGAGTAGAATGAGTGGCATGCTTTAGAGTGTGAGAAAGGAGAGAGCAGGAAAAGGGGCGAGCAAATCAGACAATCTGACTACTCTAGCCATTAACCAGAACTAACTAGAACACAGGGAATCTAGCTAATCTACAGCCTAGTCTGCCCTGTCCTATTCTGCTCTAGTCTGATTTTAGCCTGAACACTATAACAGGTCTACAGCCTACAGTTAGGCTGTAGCTAATCTATCGCCTAACCTAAGCTATTCTAACCTACCGGCATCCCTCTACCAGTGATGGAGAGCACCGATGCCCCCCACCCCGGCCCCCGCCCCCACACACATAAGGCGTGGGAGAGAAGGCCAGGCCGGGACACATGGATTGCCTCAGTGACTTGTTGGCTGAGGAGGAACCTTGTGAGGGCCGATGTACTGTAGGGGCCCAACTATGGACCCCCTCTGGGGACCCCCCTCCGGGACAGGCTGAGAAGATGCCGGGCTAACCATTTACAGAGTTTCACATTATAGAAATAGAATTTACAAAAGAACAGAAAATTGAAAATGTAAATAGGAGTCCAACAAAAGCAATATGAAAATGTAGTCTTTAAATGATCCTAAGATCAGGGAAGAAAGTTGAAAGTGTAAAAAGGTAGATTCCAAAAAGAAATAGAAAATTGAGTCTTTAAGTGTTAGTAAGTTCAGGGAATACTAGCTAATTAGCAAGCTGAAAAGGGGGAAAATGATCAGGAGTTCCACGAGGGTGATCTGAGGGATCCATGAGTCCGCATTGGTGGCATCGACCGAGATGAGAGGAGGGGAGGATAGGGGTCGGTGGTGATGATGAGGCCGGGGAAGGGGGGAGGTGAAGGAGGAGTGGGTAGATGGGCCAGAGTGACGACAGGTGGCCAGGACGATGACGATCAGATCGAGGGCTGAGGTGGCGGTCGACGGGCGGGCGGGGGTGCAAGTCAGGCCAGTGAAGGACACCTGAGGAGGAGAGAGAGAAGAGGGGAGAGCCAGTATGAAGGAATCTGCGCAGAGGTGGAACTAAGTTTGGCAGCTAATAATTTCCTGCCTATACTGCTGGGACAACTGATACTATACTACAAAATCAAGCCTAGATTTATACTGATACTGCTGGCTTGAGACATCCCGCTCAGCAGTTCAGGACTAAGTTTATTTAGCGGATATTAGATATTCTGTCCATACTACTAGGATGACTAATACTATACTGCTAATTCAGGTCTAGGTAGTCTAGGTCTAAGTTTAGACTGATACTGCTGGCTTGAGATAGCCCGCTCAGCAGTTCAGGACTAAGTTTATTCACCAGCTATTAGTTTTTCTATCTAAGCTACTGGGTCGACTGATGCCATATTATTAAATTAGGTCTAAGTCTAAGTTTATACTGATATTGCTGGCTTGAGACAGCCCGCTCAGCAATTCAGGATTATATATACTCAACAGCTAATAAATGTTTCCAGAGAATGACACCATCAAACACAACCATATGATTGGGAAAATAAATGGGTTTTGAGTGTAGTTTTGAAGATTTCAATAGAGCCAGCTTCCCTAACTGACCGTAGGACTGTGCATATAAACCAGATACATGAAACAAAGCAGTGTTTGCCAATATCTGATAAAAATAGTTGCAAATGGCCCTGCTGTTGTCAGGCCTTGCCTGGTCTTTTGCTTGTGAAAGAAGAAAGGAAGAAGTAGATGCGTAAATATAAGGAGAAACTGTACTAAATGTGTCCTATCACAGGCTCAAAGGGCTTTCCTGAAGCCCATGCTGTTGTGAAGATTTTGAGTGACATCACTGATGACATTACTCAGGCCCACCTACTTAGCCATCACCACTGAGTGACATCACTGATGATATTACTCAGGCCCACCTACTTAGCCATCACCACTGAGTGACATCACTGATGATATTACTCAGGCCCACCTACTTAGCCATCACCACTGAGTGACATCACTGATGATATTACTCAGGCCCACCTACTTAGCCATCACCACTGAGTGACATCACTGATGATATTACTCAGGCCCACCTACTCAGCCATCACCACTGAGTGACATCATAGTTGTCATAACCAGCTTTTGTCCTATATCACTTGAAAGTTGCTCATTAAATAGACTCCTCGGACATAATAAACTTAACAACCTGATCTGTCAGAGGACCTATCGAGGACTGTTCTGCTTCTTTTACAACAGCGCCTCCAGTCATTATGTTGCAGTGGAACAAACTGTTAGGCTTTGGTTCTTATCAATGTAAGCTCTTTGGCACAAATGGTGATGTGTGTTGTTACAGCGCGTGCACATGTACGTTTTCATAGAACATAAAAGGTGAAACAGGGAGGAGTAACTGACAGGAGGGGAGCTTTAAAACCCCCATCAGTAACTTTTTCACATTAATATAACAGCTTTTTAGTCATTGAAGATGGTCCAGTGTATTCTAAGAGGGAGAATGTCGCCTCTATTGGTCACACAGCGCCCTCCAAAGGCCTCTCCTGGCACTAAGCATTTTGTGCCTGCGTCCCGTAGACAGCATGAGCGGCATACCGCGCATGCTCTGTACAGCGGAAGCGCTGTGTTCAGTAAAACAAGGAAGTAACTCGGTGCGGATTTGATACGAAAATGACATTTGGATTATTATTTCATCATGTGGTGAGTACCCGATGTCACATGTATTTCTGGCGCTGTGTTTTGTTGACTTTGAATGGCGATACTGATACAGACTATTGCACCCAGAGGGCGCAGTTTCCCCAATAGCAAAACTTGGAAAAGTTGCTGAATGGGGCTTTAAAGTCGAGCTGAACCCAAAAATGACTTTTATTTTATTTTAGTTCAAATACCTGGGTATGCAGTGCACCTATGTATACCAAAAGAAATCACAAAAATCTAATTTCTTTAATTTTTCACACTTTTTCACATCAAAAGTTCATTTTTCAAGATTTCATTCATAACCGTAAACTAAAGTTTGCTGAAGTCACATAGTACTATAACATTTCTACCCCATTTCATCCAATCATATCACGACATGGCAGCTGTCAATCAAATCTTCATTTCAGCATAATTTTCTCTTCTAAATGAAGGAGAAAATGGCACCTAGTGCCTGTCATCTGGCAGAATTCCTATCCCATAAACTAACTACTAACTTGGCCATTTGTATGTTGATATACACAATAAAGAAAACGGTTATGCCTAAGAATGCAAAGAAATGTAACTGGCTCGTTAAAACTCGCATTCCAGGAATATTGTATTTACCACAATTGCGTTAATGGCGCGTGCCTGAGAGCCTGGTTGTCAGGGGTCGCACCTCGGAGATTCCAGGCCGACGGGCTGCACTCTCCGCTCCGGCAGCTGGCTGCCTGCGGCTCGCTGAGCTCCACTCAACCACTAAACCTCGCGTCAGCAGTCTCTTCCCCAGGAGAGCGCCACAACATGCTGAATCCCACTCGATTTGGGGGTGGAACACGCCAGGATTGGCCAAAGCCTAATCCAGTCCCCATAATTGTCAAATAAAATCATCAACATGCTACTATGACCCGCCTCTCAACCTGTCATCTCAGACAAGTTATGTTTTCAGTCTGAAACGGACTCTGACCCACGCGCCACTTGGGCTCCGAACGGGTTTGGGTTTAAGCACCACAGACACACTGTCAACCCCTATAGGAATATTATAGGGATATTAACACCCTCAGGTCACAGACACACTGTCAACCCCTATAGGAATATTATATGGATATTAACACCCTCAGGTCACAGACACACTGTCAACCCCTATAGGAATATTATAGATATTAACACCCTCAGGTCACAGACACACTGTCAACCCCTATAGGAATATTATAGATATTAACACCCTCAGGTCACAGACACACTGTCAACCCCTATAGGAATATTATATGGATATTAACACCCTCAGGTCACAGACACACTGTCAACCCCTATAGGAATATTATATGGATATTAACACCCTCAGGTCACAGACACACTGTCAACCCCTATAGGAATATTATATGGATATTAACACCCTCAGGTCACAGACACACTGTCAACCCCTATAGGAATATTATAGGGATATTAACACCATCAGGTCACAGACACACTGTCAACCCCTATAGGAATATTATATGGATATTAACACCCTCAGGTCACAGACACACTGTCAACCCCTATAGGAATATTATAGGGATATTAACACCATCAGGTCACAGACACACTGTCAACCCCTATAGGAATATTATAGGGATATTAACACCCTCAGGTCACAGACACACTGTCAACCCCTATAGGAATATTATAGGGATATTAACACCCTCAGGTCACAGACACACTGTCAACCCCTATAGGAATATTATAGGGATATTAACACCCTGGGGCCAGTTGCACGAACTGGTCTTACACTGGTCTTAAGCTAAGTTGGTCGTAACTTTACGACCTAACAGCTACGCCAGGCGTAACTCTTACGCCTGGTCAGGAGTAGGGATGGGCATCGAATTTCGAATTTTCGAATAATCGTTGTTATTATCAAGGTCGACTTTTATTATTGAAATTCGAAATTCGAAATTCGAAAAAAAAAAAAAAAAAAAAAAAATTTGGAGTGAAATGTTGCATTGTCTCCCCCGATTCTAAGTATAGTCAAATCGCTTGGTTTGAGCAAGTAAAACAATTTTTATAAGCATTTTAAGCAAGGTTTATGGAAAAATGAATTGCGGATGAAATCCCATGAAGAGGGAGAGGGGGTGACTTTGGCACCCCTTTGGCACTCAGACCTGAGCCTACTAAATATTTAATGAACCACTCATGATTGTCAAAACTGTTTTTTATTTTCGAAAATGTCAATGTCATGTAACATGTTCTTTACTTCAGTGGTGCAATGCTTGTTTGAGCTAAAAATCCACAGCAGAAGCTTTTTATATTAATTAATAAAGCCGTAGACTTAGAATCAGGGGAGACAATGCAACATTTCACTCACAAAAAAAAAAGAAAATACATACAAAAAACATTTTTTTTTTTTTTTTACATTTTTATTTTTTTTTTCGAATTTCGAATTAAATTCGAATTTGGCCAGCGAATTTCGAATAGTGTTTTTGCTAGAAATGCCCATCCCTAGTCAGGAGGAGGCGTAGCGCCTGCCTGTAACAGAGATCTCCGTGTCTTATCAGAGGAGACCTTTTTGATTCCTTACCGTCATCGTCGTAACACAGCCAGTTCTCCGTCTTTTGAAGCATGATGTTAGATTACAACGAACTAGTTGCGTGGCTTAGCCTTCCCAAATGTTGCCGTTAATTTTTTAGAATTCAATACATAGAATTGGGAACGTTACATTCAATTTCATTCAGACTGTCTGTCTGGCTCAATCGCCGCCATTTTTCCCCCGGAGCGAGGGAGGGTGGGAGGAGTGTAGTGTAGTGATGCACTTACAGTAGTGGCTGAGAGAGCGTAGTGGCACAGTGACGCTCCAAGCAGGTCGCGAGGCACATTTTTGCAACATCATCCAATCAGGGTGCATTCCCTGGCAATTCACATGGACGCGCATTGCTACGACCAGCATAGTTAAGACCAGACGTAAGCCGTGTTGGTGCAACAGGCATAAATCCACTCTAAAGACTGGTCTTAACTAAGACCGACGTAGGAGTTACGACCAGGCATAGTTAAGACCACTTGGTGCAACCGGCCCCTGAGGTCTAAGGGTATTTTTTTGGCACTGAACGTCACCAAAGTTACATCGGGCGACGTCACTTTCGTGACACAAAACTAAATCAAATCGTGACTGACAGACACCACACGCCCGCCCATCCATCTAGGCAATTGTATTATAGGATATATAACATACTTGATTATCAGGCGGCCTGATAATCTAGTTTGCTGGTATTATGCTGTGTGTGTGTGTGTGTGTGTGTGTGTGTGTGTGTGTGTGTGTGTGTGTGTGTGTGTGTGTGTGTGTGTAAGGTATCGGTAGGTGGCACTATGCCGAATTGCATGAAATCTGGCACTGAAATCCGTGAGGTCCCCCTCAGCGCATTCCCCGAGTGTGAAGTCGATTCTCGAGATAAACAAAATTTGTGTTGCCAGTAGGTGGCGCTATGCCAATTGCACGAAATTCAGCACTGCACTCTATCAGGTCCCCCTAAGCCACACATTGGCAAAATACGGCCCACGCATGCGGTGTGGCCCATGATGGAATTGCATTTTTTTTCTTTTCTTTTTCTTTTTTTCTTTTTTACAGTGCACCTGAACACAAGATGCAAGATACCTGCTGAATAAGTGTCCAAATGTTCATGTCATTCTGGCCAATACTCAAAGAAAAACAAAACCACCCCCAAAAACTCAATAAAAGGCAGAATTATGTTAATAAATCTCATCTGCTACAGCCATTGGATTTGTATCACTATTATATCAGAATAGGGAGACTGCTGTGAAAATCAGGAGTGATGGCAGGTATGATCTCCAATGTGTGGCCCTTCACTTACTTGATGTAAGCCAGTATGGCCCTCAGGAAAAACATGTTGCCCACACCTGCCCTAAGCGCTTTCCCCAGGTTTGAAGTTGATCGGACTAACTGTTATCAAGATAAAGTGCTTTCTGTGTTTGCCAGTAGGTGGTGCTATGCAGAATAGCATGAAACTTGACGTAAGGTGTGTGTGTGGGGTGGTGAGGTGTCTGTGTGTGTGTGTGTGTGGGGTGAGGTGTCTGTGTGTGTGTGGGGGGGGGGGTGAGCTGTCTGTGTGTGGGGGGGTGATGTGTGTGTGTGTGTGTGTGTGTGTGGGGGGGGGGGGGTGAGGTGTGTGTGTGTGTGTGTGGGGGGGGGTGAGGTGTGTGTGTGGGGGGGGGTGAGGTGTCTGTGTGGGGGGGGTGAGCTGTCTGTGTGTGTGGGGGGGGGGGGTGAGGTGTGTGGGGTGAGGTGTGTGTGGGGGGGGGTGAGGTGTGTGTGTGTGTGTGTGTGTCTGGGGGGGTGAGCTGTGTGTGTGTGTGTGTGTGTGTGTGTGTGTGGTGGGGAAGGTGAGGTGTGTGGGGTGAGGTGAGGTGTCTGTGTGTGTCTGTGTGTGTGGGGGGGTGAGGTGTCTGGGGGGGTGAGGTGTCTGTGTGTGTGTGTGGGGGGGGGGGGGGGTGAGGTGTGTGTGTGTCCTGGGGGGTGAGGTGTCTGTGTGTGTGTGGGGGGGGGGGTGAGGTGTGTGTGTGGGGGGGGGGTGAGGTGTGTGTGTGTGGGAGGGGGGGGGGGGGGTGAGGTGTGTGTGTGTCTGGGGGGGTGAGGTGTCTGTGTGTGTGTGTGTGTGTGTGTGGGGGGGGGGGGGGTCTGGGGGGGTGAGGTGTCTGTGTGTGTGTGTGGGGGGGGGGTGAGGTGTGTGTGTGTCTGGGGGGGTGAGGTGTCTGTGTGTGTGTGTCTGGGGGGGTGAGGTGTCTGTGTGTGTGTGTGGGGGGGGGTGAGGTGTGTGTGTGTCTGGGGGGGTGAGGTGTCTGTGTGTGTGTGTGTGGGGGGGGGGTGATGTGTGTGTGTGTGTGTGTGTGGGGGTGAGGTGTGTGTGTGGGGGGGGGGAATGAGCTGTCTGTGCGTGTGGTGTGTGTGTGTGTGTGTGTGTGTTGTGTGTGTGTGTGTGTGTGTGTGTGTGTGTGTGTGTGTGTGTGTGTGTGTCCTACTCTGGTATCAACATTCAACAGATTCAAGTAGAGTTTGTTCTTGAACATGTTTGACTATATAAATGATATCAATGGTGTTAAAAGCAGTGTTATGCTTTGACAGAGACATCAGAATAGCCTCCTTTGTTTCAGCTAAATAAAGTATTAAACAGTCAACTGCTGACATGGAAAGTCCCTCACAGCAGCTTGAGACATCTCTTCATTCAGTCCTGCTGTGAATGAAGATGATGGCTGATAGAATGTGTCACCATGAAAGTGTGAAGAGATTAAAGGTCAAAGTGTTCATAAATCAACAGATAATAAACAGCTCTATTAGAATCAAAAGAGTTTCTGTATTGAGTCTTGTTCTCTCATCAGATGCCTGTAAACTCACACTGGACCCAAACACAGCACACAGAGACCTCCTCCTGTCTGAAGACAACAGAAAGGTGACGAGTGTGTGGGGAGAGGAGCAGCCATATCCTGATCACCCAGAGAGATTTGACGACTGGGCTCAGCTGCTGTGTAGAGATGGTTTGACTGGTCGCTGTTATTGGGAGGTGGAGAGTAAAGGAGATGTTTTTATAGGAGTGACTTACAGAGGAATCAGCAGGAGAGGACGGGGTTATGACAGCAGGCTTGGACATAATGAAAAGTCCTGGAGTCTGATCTGCTCTGATGCTGGTTACAGAGCCCTGCACAATAACAGAGGCACAGACATACCTCTACCCTCCTCTCGCTCTAACAGAGTCGCAGTGTATCTTGACTGGCCTGCTGGCTCTCTGTCCTTCTACAACGTTTCCTCTGACAAACTGATTCATCTCCACACGTTCAACTCCACCTTCACTGAACCTCTGTACCCTGGGTTCCATCTGTGGTCTGATGGTGGCTCAGTGTCTCTGTGTTAGATAGAGGAGTGAGAGAGAAACACACTGTTACCAAACACAGCTGCTGACATGATGCTTCACTCTGTACAGGATCACACACACAAACACACACACACACACACACACACACACACACACACACACACACACACAGTCTGTTGTTGATGATTGACAGGTTAAAATCTCTTTCTTTTGGACCTTTGTTATGTTTGTATTTTATTCATGTCACCAAACTAAACATCTCTCATGTTTCCAACAATTTAAGGTTAAATTCACATTGTTTGATCGTGTTGCTTTCAAACATTTGATTCTATACTTTTTATATAACTTTGACTTAACATGTGATTACAATGTTCCTCAAATCAAATCATATCTTGTTGATATGAGGTCATGAAGAGATGAGTGTGTAGTGTGCATATAAGTATCAACATCTGCCATTAAACAAATCTGACCCATTCTGCTTTATTTCACTATTATTTAATAAAAAAACGTGTGTGTGTGTGTGTGCGCGCGCGCGCGCGCGTGTGTGTGTGTCTGCGTGTGTCTGCGCGCGTTCGTCTGTGTGTGTGCAGCTGTGGCTGAAATCATCTTGATTCATTTGCTGATTGTTGTGGTAAAAACTGTGAGTTTGATGATTTGAGGAGTCAAATGATTTCAGTTAACTTCCAACATGTTGCCACAGCACAGCAGAGCCTCTACACCTCATCTCAAACTGTTTCATATCAAGATTAGAGACACATTTACAACGTTTTGCAATGCCTCCATTCTTCTGTCTAGCGCTTGATATTCACGTGTGTGGTTGTTGATTGGTCAGATTTACAAGTGACCCACGTGGCCACCACACAAACCGCATTCTGATAGGCTGTTGACACCCCCCACCCCCGCAATGTGCGCCAAAGTGGTTTGGTCCATCCACTCTGTTTTTTTCCCCACACTCGGCAGTTTAAACTGCAGCGCGCGACTCTGTGTGTGTGTGTGTGTGTGTGTGTGTGTGTGTGTGTGTGTGTGTGTGTGTGTGTGTGTGTGTGTGTGTGTGCGCGCGCGCGCGCGCGTGTGTGTGTGTGTGTGTGAGTGAGAGAGAGCTCTAGGGAGGGAGAAGTGAAGCTGTGGGGTAATGTGACAATAACAATAAACAATAAACTATACACAGTTGGAATCAAAGTTTCCTGCATGTTGGTTTTGTATAATTATCTAGTCAGTTGTTTCTCTGGACACATTGATGTACGTGTGTCTGTATTGTAGAGATAACAGAGAAACTGTGATCTTCTACATCTATTTGTGTTCACTTCTTGGAAATTTAATTAATCAGTTTGCTTGGGACCACCTGGAACCTCCTTAAGGACCCCTGGTGGTCCCCCCGGACCTCACATTGAGAACCACTGATCTGGATTAAATTAAATTAAAAGAGAAACCTTAATTAGGGAAACTAAAATAACAAAACATGACTACACAGTAAATGAGTAAATGTGTAGTTATGTGATGTCTGTCTGTCAGCATCACAGTCTCTCATCTTCTTCAACAGCTCTCTGGCTCCCTCTGCTGCTGACAACTGAGGACACTTTATTTGTATTTCATATTTGATGTGCTCATATTCTGTTTTATTTCCCTGCTGAGTCCGAGCTGCAAAGGTCTAATTTTAACTGATAAATCTATAATTGATTTAGTTTGAAGACTTCACACTCAACACAAAGCAAGTCAGCAGACGAGGAATATGAAGAGTGTTGCTGTTAAAGAGCCACGATCAGCAAAACTTCCCTGCATGATTCAAAGTTATAAAAACAATACAAAGTGCTGAGTGTTCAGTTGATAAGTTAGTGCAAAAAGGCTGCACAGTAGCAATGAAGTGCTACGACTGCATCAACTAATCAAGCTGCTTTCTGCCTTCCCTCAGTCATATCATCAAAGAGCATGGAAGGAAAGAGAGGACACTCCGGCCATTTTTGGAAACAGAATGCGCCTCGCAGTGGTCAGCTGCGGTAGCGCGGGCCCCTATAATCAGCCTCTCTAAACAGTAACTCAACGGGAGAACACTCTAAATTTCGTGGATTCACATCTTTTCTGGGCGTACTGCAAATCTTGATTGAAGTGGTGTAGTGCAGGGATGTAAAACAACAACCATATTGTGGAAACTAAGCAAAATTTTTCGTTTTCTTTGTTTAGTTTTTTCAAGATAAATAGCTAATGCGGCTGTCGTCCACTCCGTCAGAAGTGCGTTGCCGTGGTTTTAACCTCGGGTCCTTTGCATTTACTATTTATCTTGAAAAAACTAAAAGAAAAAAACGAAAAATTTTGCTTAGTTTCCACAATATGGTTGTTGTTTTACATCCCTGCACTACACCACTTCAATCAAGATTTACAGTACGCCCAGAAAAGATGTGAATCCACGAAATTTAGAGTGTTCTCCCGTTGAGTTACTGTTTAGAGAGGCTGATTATAGGGGCCCGCGCTACCGCAGCTGACCACTGCGAGCCTGTGCGAGGTTCTTTTGGCGCTGTCACGCTTCCAAAAATAAAAAATGGCGGAGGCTGCTGGGCGCTGATGTTGCAATGGGGCAATATGGAGCTGTCAGTTCTTTCCATAAAAGTTCTTTGATATCATGTCATGTCAAATATATCATCTGAAGAAGTAACACATGGGCGTACACCGCATGCTTAGTGAGAAAGATGGTGTTTGGCAATAATATAAATACATTAATAATTATGTTTTATTTCTTTAGCACTTTTGCAGGTAGAGTTATTAAGTGTTTGACAGGGAATAAAACAAGTAAAAGCTAACAGGAATGAATTGAAAACAGATTAAAGAAGGACCAAATTGCAAACCATTGGCTCAAATTCATCAAGTCAAGCTTCTGTCCATTGGTCAGTCATAGAGTCTTGATTCTCATTGATTTCTTTCAAGACAGCATGTATGAACCTTTTTCAAGATTTTGTTCTCAGTTTGTGGATTGAATCCAGCAGCTTAACTGGCTGAATAGAAAGTGAATTGACCCTTGACCCTGTGCCATGCTTCCAGGTTCAGCTCACGCTGACATCACTGTCTCCTGATTTCCCTCTAGATTAAGATGAAGCTCTGCCTCTTTTTTTAAACCAGGAGCGTTAGTGACTCAATAATAAGAGCTCTGTTTACACTCCTATGTTACAATGTGTGTGTGTGTGTGTGTGTGTGTGTGTGTGTGTGTGTGTGTGTGTGTGTGTGTGTGTGTGTGTGTGCGTGCGTGCGTGCGTGCGTGCGTGCGTGTGTGTGTGTGTGTGTGTGTGGGGGGTAGACATTCAGGTGTAGACCTGAATGAGGGAGTTCAGGTAGGCATGAGGGGGTGTAGACCTGAATGAGGGAGTTCAGGTAGGCAGGAGGGGGTGTAGACCTGAATGAGGGAGTTCAGGTAGGCAGGAGGGGGTGTAGACCTGAATGAGGGTGCAAAGCACACTGGATTAGCACATGGCACATGCATGTGATGTTCTCATGTTGTTCCACGAGACGGCGCTCTCGGTTTGTTGTTGGGATATCAGTGGCCTGTCTTCTTCGTGGGTAGAAGGAGACCGATAATCAGAGAGCCGGTGGCGATAGAATAAGTGACATGTGCCTCTAGCAAAGTACAAGTTAACTAAAAGAGATATAACGCTACCCCCTTTGTGCTGTGGTCTCATTTTGAAACTTTACAGAGTCCAGTCATCAATGGTCAAACGTCGCCAAGTCGCAGATGATCACCAGTGTGATGTAATGGGCTTTTGTACCTCATGAGTATCCGTAGTTGATGACGCTGTACGTAACACGGAAGCAAACAGAACGTGATACTGAGCTGAACTGCATGAGCTGTATACTGAACTGCACGAGTAGCTACTAAAGTTATGCTGATATAAAGTCGTTGTCAAGCCTCATTAATATTACAACCAGTGTCTTTTGCTAACAGCGACCAGAACAGAGGTATGTTTACTATTTGTTTTACATTCAAATGATCAAACAGAGGATTTCATACCTGGAAAAGATTATTACATATTGAAAGCATTTTGTCTACGACGTATAACAACACCACGCTCTATTTTTGGAGCATTTCATGTTGTCTCGCACAAAAATATGTGGTTTAGAGATCATTGACAGTATATTTTATTGTACTTACAGTGAAATGCTCTAACCTAGGTCAGGGGTTTTCAAAGTCTGAGACTGTGAGCCTCCCCCCAGACAAGGCTTGGAAAAAGGACCCCCCCCCTCTCGCTCAATTGAGGCCAGACACTCAACATTTGTGACAAGATAGCTTGAGATTACTGTTTGACATACATCAGACGACACCCAATACATATAAAGGCCTGTCTGATGGCATTAATTTGTTCTGACTCTGGGAAAAACTCTCAAATTCCCCAAAACTACTGTATATCTGAACTACGGTATCTCTTTAACCAAATCACACTCATTTAGTCTATTCTATGTGACAACCTTTTAAAAACTAATGTACTATTTTTTCACTTCCATTCACAGAGTCTCACCTGAAACTGCTTGGAGCCCCCCTGGGGAGGCCTGCCTCCCGCTCACTTTGAAAACCTCTGATCTAGATCAAAAGCTACTGGGTTTAGACTGGTCCAACCTGGGCTGGAATTGTCAGTGATTGTTTTACTCTTTTCCAGAGGAGTTGTTTTCAGCCATGGCGCTGTACACGAGAGCTGCCGAGATCCTGGAGAAAGCTGAGCAGAAGCAGGGCGCTCTGAAGACTCTGGTGTACGACAGCGGCTTTGAGAACATCAAGCAGCTGTTCGCCCTGGTGTGCGAGACCCAGAAGTACTCGTCCATCCTGCAGGAAATCATCAAGTCCACCAAGCTGCTCAAACTGAGCCGGCTGAAGATGAGCCTGGCCAAAGTGCTGGTGTACGACCTGCTGCTGGGCCGGGGGCTGAAGTGCGGCGGCGCCTGGAAGGCCGTGATGATGAAGCACCGGTCCAGACTGCAGGCGGAGCTGGCCCGCATCAAGATCAAACACAAGGTCAGCAGGAACCAGGACCTGCTCCCTGCCACCGGCGTCCAGCCACCCGAGGCCGAGCAGCTGCCCAGGTATCAAGGGTGTTAGAGTTAACTGAAGCTAAACGAACTGAAAAGATATTGTGTTCTTACGAAACTAAGTAAAATAAAAAATATACAGAATATTTCTTCAGTTTCAGTCTTTGACAAAATTTGGTCAAATTTGTCAACAGAAGCATGAGGAGACATTGATGCATAATATATATTGAGACTGGGATGTCTACATAACTCTGAGTGAATTTCACAGTGTTGTTGCCCTTGGCAAATAGCCCCACCACCCCATTATAAAAAAGAAAAGAAAAAAGCAAACCCACTCTGGAAACTTACTGTAACTAAACTGAATTGAAAACAAAAATCAAAAACAAAATAAAAACTTGATGACGAATACTAAACTCTAAATATCTCTGCCAGGTATGTGCGCGTGAACACCCTGAAGACCACGGTGGACGATGCCGTCGACTACCTGAAGAGGGACGGGTTCTCCTACCTGGGACAGGCCTGGAGGCTGGAGGACCTGAGCCTTAAGAAGAAATCCTTTGTGAGGGATCTGCACCTCTCGGACCTGCTGGTCTTTGCTCCTAAGACGGACTTCCATGACCACTTCTTGTACAAGGCGGGTCACATCATCCTGCAGGACAAAGCCAGCTGCCTCCCTGCCCACCTCCTCGACCCGCCGCCCGGCAGCCACGTCCTCGACGCCTGCGCCGCCCCGGGCAACAAGACCAGCCACCTGGCGGCCATCTTGAAGAACAAGGGGAAGCTGTTTGCCTTTGATTTGGACGCCAAGCGTCTGTCCACCATGTCCACCCTCCTGCTGCGGGCGGGGGTCACGTGTCAGCAGCTGGCCAACCAGGACTTCCTGAAGGTGGATCCCGACAGCCCGCAGTATAAAGACGTGGAGTTTGTCCTGCTGGATCCCTCGTGCAGCGGATCAGGTAGGATTCAGTGTTTGATCTCATAGTTGGTGGTGCTGCTGCAGCAATGAAGCGCGAAGCAGGTGAGACCTCGAGCACGTGTTTGCTCTCACACGCGAACCAAAGTACGAGGTACAGTAGAAATGAGCACGGTCAGCTGAGTGGGCGAGCGTGTGCATGTGAACTGCGTGCGCTGGAAATACTGGAAGCGTGCTCTATTTCTAGTATGCTATAACACTAATAATAATAATAATAATCTAGTATGCTATAACACACGATCAGTAACACACACGATCAGTAACACACGATCAGTAACGCCATGTTTCGTTTACAACAGTCCTCCTGGATCAGAAGTATACAGAATGTATACTTACTCTACGAATTGTATTTTGCTACTGACATTCTAATTATTTTTCGTTTCTATCGCATTTACTAGTTATTCTATGCTATGTTGTGTTTTTCTGCTTATTTGCTTATATTGCATTTACTACTGTCTATTTTATGCTATGTGTGTTCTGTGAGCGAGCTACTGTAACTTGTCCCAATTTCCCCCCGGGGATCATTAACACATTGAGTGCCAAGGACGTCTGTGGACGTCCTAAAAAAAAGTAACGAGGAGTGCCAAGGACGTCTGTGGACGTCCTAAAATCATAATTCATATTATTCCATAATTCTGCTGTTTAAGGTCGTACCCAGCCAGTGAGCATGAATCCCTTCAAGGGATCACACGGTGCCACCTTAAAACTCTACACGGGAGCTGCGCCACCCACCTCAGATCCTTTACTTTGTGCAGGAGAAAGCGGAGAAAGCCGTGATCAGAGAGACACCGACGCATGCTGCAGCCAGAGCCACACAGATTGCTCTGTCCGCAGCCGACAGTTGGCTGCGATCCGAGCCCACAACTGAGCTCCTCCGCCTCTGTCTATCCGCCTGCACACAGCCCCTCCACACGACCACCCGCCAGAAAGGCAGCATCCGAAGCCGAACGGCCAAACCTTCTCCCTCAGTCCCGCCTGCCATTTCCTTGTTGCGCTGAAATCTGCCCGGGGCAAAAACCGAGGCTGCGAAGACAGACTGTGTGCGTGTGGGGAGGAGCCCGCAGCTCAGGGGTGGAGAGGGGGGGAGGGGGGGGTGGGGCACGCAGGCTGCACAGAACCACACCACGCCACCACATCAGAAAACACCAGCCAGAGTCAGTGAATGTGCTTGAAATTAGAGTGCAAAAAGTATTCATAAAAGTGACTTTATCTTGAAAAGTAAAAAAAAAAACAGAAAACCCTTGAAAGTGCTCTTCTTTCAGAGGCTGTCATTTCATAATGGAACTGTCTAGAAACAAAATTTCTTCTTTGGAAGAAGCAGGAGTGTCCAATGTTTCATTAAAGTCCAGCCCTGTCAATATAGCCCTAATAGAAAAAATTCTATAGCTGTTTTCAACTGAATGGAAGTGAATCTGGCACAGGCTCCAGACAATTTTACTGAAGCGCTGTGGCACTCAATGTGTTAAAGTCTTTCTGATTCTGATTCTGATTCTGATTTGTATTGCTTTCGGTCAGCCTGCACCTCATCAGTAACCTGACGCTGCCAGATGGTTTGTGTGTCGTGTGATCGTGATCTCATGATCTCGCGTGAATCCAGCTGCCTCGCAAGGTTTCCTCATCAGTGATTGTGTGCATTTTCCCCTCTCATATCATTTGCTTATGACGTGTGTGTGTGTGTGTGTGTGTGTGTGTGTATTTTGCAGGTATGGTGTGTCTGCGTGACGACGCCTCCTCCACTGACGGGGAGAAGCAGCAAGCTCGTCTGGCCTCCCTGGCCTCCTTCCAGCTGCGCTGCCTGAACCACGGCCTGCGCTTCCCCCGCCTGCAGCGCCTGGTCTACTCCACCTGCTCCGTCCACAGCCAGGAGAACGAGGAGGTCGTCACCGCCTGTCTGCAGCAAAACCCCGGCTTCAGGTAGGTCTACTCCACCTGCTGCGGGCTAAAGAGGTGTCCGGCTGCATTTTATATTGCAATTACAGCGTTTCCGTTTTTGCAAGTGGACAGTGTTTGGGACCGCACTAACGTGCAGTTTGAAGATCTGGATTATGAACAGTAAATATTGAACCCTCCCCTGGACGTCTCTGTCTCCCCCTCAGGCTGGTTCCTCTGCTGGCCCAGTGGCCGGAGCGTGGCCTGCAGCCGCTCAGCCAGTGCCTGCGTGCCAGCACCAGCACCACCCTCACACACGGCTTCTTTGTGGCTCTGCTGGAGAAACACTGTGAAGACCAGGAGCAAGCGCTGCACATCATGTAAATATTGTCCAGTGATTTCAAATTTAAATTATTGTGGAAATCATGATTTTTTTTATCCTGTGCAATTTGTACAGTAAAACCTTTAGGGGTCTATTCTATTCTAGCCAATTCCACCTAAAAGTCTTACTTTACAAATACAATATACTTTTGTATTTTGGACACTTCCCCTGATAATGCAAATTAATTAGAAGTAGTCATTTGTTTTTGATGTGTGATTTCTTCTTCCAGACACCTTTCTGTCATCAAAGAAATCTAGGCAGGAGTGTAATCTATAAAGGAATGTTTTGAATGTATTTTCGCTGATAGACTCCCAGGTTGAGGACCACAAGAACAGTCAAGTTAGTCCGAACCATCTAAAACACCTGAACTGAATTCACAAGGTTTCCACACAACAGCATCAACATGTTTGCTTCCCTCCCTCTGCTCTCTTAACAGTGACCCCGGTCCAGAGGAGACACCCTGCCGCCCGTCTGTCTGTGAGGAGAAGCCTGCTGCCTCTCCAGGAGAGGCAGCAGCCAGTGAGGAGGAGGAAATGGAGGCGACGGAGGACAAACCTGAAGTGCACGCCGTCGGTATGCCAGCCAAGAAGAAGAGGAAGAGGAAGAAGAAAAAGAAGGCAGCCAAAGCAGAGTGAAACTGGACATTTAAAATGGAGAGACTGCCACCATGTTGTCTGGAGGGGAATGTCATGCACAGGGCCTATACCTTTCCAATGAAACATCTGGGGAATGGAACTGAAAATAAAGATTTTTTTTTACTCTATAACATTGCCTCTGCCTGTGCCCAGGGTTCCTACGAAAGTATGGAATTTGATTAGACTATTTTCCAGATCTGGAAAAAGGAAGAGTATGGGAAAATATTTGTTTCCAGACTATTGTCTTGACTATCTGACTATACATTTTTCTAAATATTAAAATAATGAATTTATTCAAATATTTGTATTTATTTTTTCAAACAGACAAACTCATGAAACGTAAACCCCCCTTTCCCACATTGAGACACAAAAATAAAATAAAATAAAACAAAACAGCAACATATAACTGATGACCACTACCTCACACAGTTCGCATCACCACCTTATAGAAACATAAAAAAAGTAGAATATCATTTTACTCTATTGTAGCATATTGAGACTCAAAATAATTTAAAAATGGTTGCCAGACTTTAAAAAACTTTTGCACAGACCCTCGAATTGAGTATTTCAACTTTTCAAGTTTTAGATGAGCCATCACTTCTCCAACCCATTGTTTATGTGTAGGAGGTATAACCTAACCTGAATCCGCCAGATGGCAGCATTGTTCAACAATTCAAATGTGAACCAACCTACATACATCTGGCAGCTCAGGTTAGGTATAACCAACTTCCGCTTGAAAATCCTGAATTTAGACAAAATAAATTGTTAAGTAATCAATTGTTAATTGTTAACAGTTAATGGCCACACTGGGTTAACCCATTGATACCTGATGCAGCATTTGCATGTATATCCCTCATTTGCGGTTCGCGGTCTAGGAAATGCTGCATCAGGTATCAATGGGTTAATGCTGAACTTTCAACACATGAAAACAACAAGGCACAGACAGAGTATTGTAGAGAAAAAAAGGCTTTATTCCATAACATTAACATAACATTTATTCTGTAACATTCTCTGGATATTTCCATCAGTTAAATAAACAATGCGAGAAAAGAGGTCCGTCCAGCAGAAGCAGCTGATCAAGATGTTGTTGACCAATACTTGACCCAACTGATGATTACAAGGATGGCTTCTGATTGGACGAAGGTGTTTACATTCATTAATTACGTTCAATTGTTGCTGTAACCGTATGTTGAAAAAATCTGCCCAACGCCTGACTCCTGTGACATAACATCGTATCGTGACATACGTGTACATTGAATGTAGGTCAGCTGCTTAACTCGTGTCAAATGAAGATGCAAAACGCGATCTGCCCACAGTGTGAAAACAATTCAACATCACAGTTCAGTCATTTGAAGCATCACTGACCTACAGAAAAGCAAACGCAAACAAAACAGTTTGCAGGCTGGAAAAAAAACAACGTTTTACTGCAAAGTGAACCAACAGTCTGTCTGCACCTGGTGTCTCACAAACGAAAACAAGTCAGCAGGAGAAATAAACTATTAATCAGAGGTATTATTTTGTATCGTTCAAGTCTTTAGCGTTCATATAGTGTGTCTATAAAGGCCGACTGGTTACATCCTGGAGCACTATTGGGAATGTTTGTCAGGTGATCTCAGGTCTGACATACTAACCATGAAAAGGGGAACAAGGAACATCAAGAGGAACATTTCAGTTTGAACCAAACCAACTGATCATAATATGAAGAGTAGACATCAAATGACACCAACAAATCCTGCACCTGTTGCACTGATTTTGCTGTTGATGATATTCCCGGGCTGTGTCGATTCTAAATATCATTCTAAAGCTAAACAGACTATCCCCCCCCTTCAGGAAGTGAAAAGTGAGTGGGATTGTGTCACAGTTGGGAGAGCTCCGCCTACCAATCGTCTGGGCACTAATTGTCCAAAAATAGTTGTTTGAACGGCGGCTAACAAACCAAACCAAACCGACGGCCCTCTGTCACGTGACCAGAAATGACGCTCTCCCCCACGCTATTCTCCGTAGTGAAACAAACTGGAGATCACTTTGTAACATGGAGAGAACTTTTTAAACGTTGAAAATAGATTTTCCCCCCGAGCAACGTTACATTATATGACTCCATTTTATCTGTTTACAAGCACACGACTTCTGCCTACCACCGGCCTTTCTGCACGAAGGGACACTAACCTAACTAATCTAACTAACCTAACTAATCTAACTAACCTAACCTAAACACTTTGGATTGTTGTTGTTTTACTCTCTCTAAATGAGTGGTGTGGATATAGACTGAGACCTGAGGCTGGTGTCAGTAACGTGTGCAAGCTGGACGTATTATTAGGTGAAGTATGCAGTTTGTGCTGAATGATGGAATGAGCTGGAGGCACTTCAGTGTTTGGCGACGCCGTTGGTCTTCTTTGCGTTCTTCCCTCTTAGGGAGTCTCTGTACAGAAGCAGCCTCTCTGTGGTGTGAGGGGGCAGACGGCTCCTCTTGGCCCGGACGATGCATGTGGCCATGGGACAGAGGCGGTCGAAGCCCCCCGAGGTGGCCGGTACGGCCAGCAGCTTCCTGACAATGTTCTGCAGCCGGGGGAAGCGGTTAGCACACCTCCAGAACGGCAAGCTGGAGTTAGCGCACAGCAGCGGCTCCGACAGGTACATGTCCAGCTCAGAGATCTTCTTCTTTTTGGCGGGTGGCTGGAGAAAGTTGAAGATGGAGTCGGACTTGCGCTTGACGTCGTTTTCGCCGTCTCCATCGCCGCCGTCGGTGTCGTCTAAGCCGGCGCCGGAAGCGTCCGCGATCGAGTTGGACTGGCTCTCCTCTTCGTGGTCCTGCTTGCTTTGCGTTCCCTCGCCTGTCGTCTGTTCAGCTGCCTCCACAGTGGGAGAGGCCACGGCGTCCATGTTTTCCACCGTCTCCTCCACCGTCTCCTCCACCATGGAGCGAGCCTGGGACTTTGACAGAGCCATTAGGAACATCTCTCCTTCCTGTTTGGCATCAGGGAATGGCTGGAAAAAGGCAGTCAGGGTTAGAGTTTTGCTTCCAAGGCCAGATACAAACTGTGATTTGTACTTTGACAGATTACATTTAAACTCAAAGAACCATTGTTGCAAAACGACAGAACAATTATTTGTGGATGACGTTCTCTCACTCATAGATCTACCACAGATTGGATGGGGCATTGCTGTTACACTGTGTAACAGAAGGCGGTCATCTTGCCTGGGTCACAGGTATGGACAGAAATGTAGCTTTCAACATCTGAAAATACGTTGAATGCTATTTTATTTTCATTTTTTTATCTTCATTACTGAGACTTTTTCAGGTGTTTGGAAAGCAGTCAAACCATTGTTTTCTTTTACATTAAATCTATAGGATCAGATGTGGCAAAAGAGCTATTTTGTCTGAGAAACAGAATTTTGTCTATGTCATACTGCCCCCCTCTAAAGCCATTTTGGGGCCACCATCTCCCATCTCTCTTTGTCATCGTTCAATTGATCTACTTTAGATCAAGGATGACAACGAACTTCATACATCCGTCCAAACTCCATACCTGCAGTTTGATCCTGGGGTCGAGCACGGCGGCGACGATCAGGTCCCTCTGGAGGATCATGGACTGGAAGTGGGTGTGGAGGCCCATGCGCAGGCCCTTGGAGAAGTGGGTGTAGCTGGTGCTGCGGTTCTCCAAGCTCTTATCCAGGCCAACGATGGAGGGGATGATGAAGGAGATGGTCACCCCATTTCCCTGGAGGACCTGGGTTTAAAGTACAGCAGTCAGTCAGTTTCTACCAACAATATACTACTGGTTACAAATTAAGCTCAAATCTAAATTATCCAACATACAAAAACAAAAAAACAATAAAATAACAAAAAACATGAAAACTGTTAGACTGTCCTTGTCAGGTGTGAAACCGACCAGAAGTAGATCCGCAACTTATTTGGGTATCAATGAGATGTAAAACAGCAACTAACTTGCCTAGGCTGAGCTTTGCCTATGTTGGCACCTCGTAACTCTCTTACCTGGATGGCTTCCTCAAAGGGCTCGAGGAGACCCAGGATGTCGACCACCTGTTCCCGCTTGGCCTGGACCAGCGGCGGGGCACTGGTGGTGTCCTTGGCCTCTATTCGAGCCTGGGCCAGGACGGATGTGATGGCGCTCCAGGCCGTCTCCTGGACCATCCGGCGCATGGAGATCATCATGGAGTTCCAACGGCAACTACTGGAGGGAGGGGACAGAGACAGGCCGCACTCCTTCAACAGCACCTGAGAAAGAAAACGTGACGGCCATATAAGTACCATGCGTCTCTAGAGCCAGAAACTGTTTGTTTTCTGTGATTCCCCATTGAAAAAGTATCTGTCAGTTTACTAAAGGAAATGTTCTGGGGACATGATGGCTGTATAATGAAATCATTACATTAAATAAAAAACTATCCGATTGGAATCCAATCACCCAAAATGCATTTTAATGCCAGGTCCCTTTACACCTTGTATTAAAACACCTGGGCTGTAAAAAAAATACAACACAAGTGTATTTCTCCTACCTCGGTCCAGTAGGCGCTGCTCCTGAAGAAAGCCACCACATTGTGGACCTGGGAGAGCAGGTTCTCCACAACCCTGGAGTTCTTCAGTGCCTCCTTGATCACCAGCTGCAGCATTTTGGCCACACAGCTGGTCCCGGTTCCCATCTGCAGCTCCGAGAAGGGCGACTCCTCCGTTTCGGACAGCTGGTCCGACAGAAAGGCCACCAACTCGTCTCCGTCCGGTTCCCCCCTGTGAGACGAGCACATGATCTTGTAGTCGCAGAACAAGCTGTTGGCCGCCACCGCTTCCTTGGCCTGGTTGGGGAGGACATAGCCGATGTTGTGCGGGAAAATGCCGTAGCTCAGCAGCACGCCTTCCAGCTCACGGGCCACGGCGCCGCTCAGGTTCTTGCGGCCGAGGCGACGGAACGCCACGGTGGGATGACGGATCTGCCAGCTGTCGTTGAGGTAGTGGAGCTGCACGGCGACGATGGGCTCCTCCGACGATTGGCCACCTGCCCACAGGTCAAAGGTGACGTGAATGACGCCCTCCCCGCCGCTGGCGGTGGCCAGGCAGGCCTTCAGGTCGTGGATAAACTGGGGCTTGACTTTTTTCTCCACGTCCTCGTACAGATGCTGGCCCACGGCGCGCTGCGAGAGCTTGCTGTACTGAGGACCAATGATGGTGCTCATGAACGACCTGAAGCCTGTGCCTTCCACAAAACTGAGAGGAACAAAGAGAAGATGACAGGTTGATAGTGTACATTTTCAAACTATTCTCAATTTAACTGACGGTCTCAAATTGCGTGTTTTTCCAGTGAAAGTCACCTGAGAGGCAGCATGTCCTCGGCAATCATCCTCAGCGCTGCCTCAGTGAGCTTCCCCTGGATCTCCATCTGGACCGGTGCAATGGCTGGGCTGGAGCTGGAGCTGGAGCTGGAGCTGAGGGGGCGCGAGGAATACTCTTTCCTCGATGGTAAGGTCTGTGGAGGAGGGACCTTCTTCTGCTTGGCTTTCTTCTCCTCCTTCGGCTTTGTCTCTTTCTTGGGGTTGAGCTACAGGACCAGTAAGGAGTAGGAGTTAAAAAGTGAAGAACTATCTCAGCCCTACATATTATGCATACATGCTTGCCAGCTGTGTGTGCCTTTGGCAAATAAGCACTTTTCTATGACAGGTTAGGAATCCTGAAGTTAAATTCAATACATTTTAAGGCTTTTTTAAGACCTTTTCAATATATTTTAAGACATCAACGCCAGCAATATTGGTGTAAATCACAAGTTTCATCACAATAGGATATATAGATTCTTTGGACAACAGATATTTGCTGATAGCACAAAGTCTGCCACAATACGATTTCGATTCAATTCAGGGGGCTGCGATCGATATGAGACGATAGCACACAGTATGCCCACTTAACGCAATCAGCATAATAGCTACACAATTTAATACCTCATCAAATAGTGATTAAGACTTTTTAAGGGCCTTAATTTTCCCTAAATTGATCTATCAACTTTAATACTTTTCAAGACCCAGTCATGAATACATATACAACACGTCTGATCTTGTAGCCACACCACATGACTACAGTGAGACACATCAATGGCTTGGGCATCGAGAACAACAAAACACATTGATCATCGAATTGATATAGTGTCATTGAAATGTAATGATTATAGCATTCTAACCGCCACAAGAGGGACGCGGCCACTCGTCAAAGGAGGTGCCGGCTCAGTGTCTAGAACAACGTCACACTTGAAGTCTACCTGCAAGACAACAGACCACACCAACTTGAATGTAGAGACTTCTATTGTGCATGTATGTACTATACAGCATGGTATTAGTATTATGTCATCTGGCTATTAGGCGTGTGCGATGTCAACCAAAGTGCCATCGCGATGGTTCCACAGTGACACATCACGATGTAGAAGGCTCGGAGGTGGATGGGGGTCGGCCCATCGACGATGGTCGACGTCATCGTGCCAACCCTACCGTCTATGGTGCGCATGTTATTAATGCTGTATGTTGTTAGAAGGCCTGGGGCTGTGAATCTTCACTGGCCTCATGATTCGATTCGATTACGATTCAGAGGGCTACGATTCGATTCGATTACTATTATCGATGCATCTTAAATCAATGCATCACTTCTTTCCGCAATACATGATTTATTTTTTCTCACTTTCTTTTTTCTCACTGTGTGGCTACTTTTAAAATAAAAGTGCATTTGGAATTGCATTGTATTATGATCCATAATTAAAATAAACAACTGCATGTACTTCAATTATGTTTTATTTGATTATTAAAAAAAATAAAATAACAATAATAATTTAATAATCGATTTTTGACATTTGTGAATCGATGCAGAATCGTGCACGTCCGCATCGCGATGCATCTTATAATCGATTATTTTTGACACCCTTATGGGTCGCATAACATCAGGACCATTTAGGTCAGTTGTCCATCACAGAAAATGCATTCAAATACTTTCCTGTGATTGGCCCAAACATTATGGCACTCATCGCATTGTCCTCTGTGCCAAATACCACCACTGTGTTACCAAACAGGCTAAAACAATGCATACAAAGTATTTGCAATTACTATGCGCCCCAGTTCAGATTTTTAGACACGTGCTAATCTCAATGATCTCCGAGTATCGTACCTCTCCGTGCTCAAACTGCTGGATGTCGACGGTGACGCTGTCAAGATCTTCATTGAATAAACCCAGCTCGGCTTTACGTCTGATGGTCGCGTTCCAATGGTTCTTAATAGCATTGTCCGTCCTGCCAGAGGGATTGAAAATTAGCATTGACACCTCAGCATCGTTACTTATATTATGTTTACAGCAATCTGATGCATGTTTATGTCGAGTCAACGGGATTAGATACACATATATATATACACCGGTATACACATACACACACATATATATATATATATATATATACACACACACATATATATATACATACATATATATATACACACACACACACACACACACATTATATATATATATATATATATATATATATATTTTTTACTGTGTGTGTTTTTATTGGACCTTGTGTCTGCTAATAAAGATTGATTGATTGATATACACACACACATATATATATATATATATATATATATATATATATATATATATATATATATATATATATATATACTGTATTACAGTACATCATCTTCTTTCTGATGGACCATCCACCTTGTCAAACATCAAGACTAATGTCAACAAATCAACCACTGCTACATTATGTGCCCCACCTTCCAGGGAGAAGCCTGGCGATCTCGGCCCACCGGTTTCCCAGAATGCTTTGGGCTTTGTAGACGATGAGGTCTTCCTCGTTGCTCCAGTTTGACTTTTTGACAAGCGGGTCAAGGTGGTTGTTCCAGCGCTCACGACACTGTTTCCCCTGCCGCCCCTTCAGGTTCTTAGCTACCACAGCCCAGTTTTTGGTGCCATGCTGGGCAACAAGTTCAACCACCTAAACAGAGAAAACAAATATGGACACAAACGGAAGGGGTGGATACGATTGATTTCATCATTTTCCAAAGCAGAGTAATTATTTCCATAATTCTGTTAGTCCCTGAAGCGCAATTAGAAATGATTCTTAGTGTTTGATTTAACCTGCTTGAAGTACCTGATGAGGTTTGACACATTAGAACAGCTCATACAGTGTCTAACAGAAAAGTATACAAACTTGACTTTCAAACAACATTCGTGAGAGACTGAAGAAATGTTGCGTCCTGGTCCTGTGGTCAAATGAACTGGTGCTTAAAAGATGATTAACATGATCGTGAATAGTTAACTGGTCAGCCTCAGAGATTGTGTGACTCTCATTTCTCACCTTCTCATCTTCTTCCTTGGTCCAGCTGCCCCTGACCACGTCAGGATCCAGGTATTTTTTCCAGCGGTCCATACACTGGAAGTCTGTCCGCCCCTGTGACAGCAAAAATAAATCCCTTCTGAAGATTAACTTTTACTGCCTTTCTGTCATGGTTTGGATTCTGCGCACTTGTAATCTGATTTCTTAATGTTTACTATTTATTTTTAATCCCCCCCCCCCCCCCCCCACACACACTTTTTTAAATCTTCAACTTCATATTCCTTGCTTTTATGTCAAGTACTTTCCAAATGCTGCTTTTAGATGAGTGCTACATACATAGTTTATAATATTACTGCTATGATATTTTTTATAGAAACAAATCTGAAAAATAATCAAATAAACAAATGAATGAATGAACGGATGAATGAAGGAATGAATGATGTATGAAATGCAAGGAAGAAGGAAGGATTCATCATGATGAGATTCCTAATATAAATGGCACTGCAACAGTTACTCACAGGTAAGAAACTGGCGATGGTTTTCCAATCTTTCTTCCCAAAGTTGCTGATGAGGATTTTGAGATTTTCGTCCTGTAAATTGGAGGACAACAATTCAGATACAACATAATCAGATACAATGTAATCCTTAAAAGCTAGAATTGAAATTCTGAGTTAGCAAGCAAGGCCATAAAAGGTATTATTCTGAAGTATAACCTGCTGACTTTTGGGACCTCAGATGAAATTTAGCTTCCTAGCTAATTCTGGGACAGTTTCTGACTGTCCATTGTCCCTGCCTGCCAAATAAATTAAATAAATAAATCCATTTTGATGTTCATTTTTCTCAAGGAAGGTTCGCTGACCAACCATGTATGTATACTTTTTTTAAGTGCTAGCCTGCTGCTACGGTTCAGTGAGCAGCCAGTTTTGTAATTCTGGCAATTCTACTTTAAATCGTGACAGGTTTTCAGGATTTTCAGCTAAATGGCTAAAAAAAATTAATGTCAAGGTGTTGTTGTATGAGAAACAATTGTTAAATGTCACTCACCTCCTCCTGTGTCCATTTGACTTGGTTCAACTTCTTGTCTGCTGAGTCCGAGTCGGTGTCAATATACAGATTATCGTCTTTGTCTTCGTCCATGCTGAAAACACACAAGTAAACAAAAATGTACAAGAAGGGACAAATTGAAGAGGCAGTTCAAACACATTACCAGATATAAAGATTTAAAAAATCATCTTCGGTAGTATTAAATTGTGTGTGGTGTTAAAAATAATAATAATAATCAGGCGACCCTATTTGAATTCCAGGTGACCCCACTTAGGGTCATGACCCTAAGGTTGGGAACCACTGAATTAACGTTACCAAAGATTATATTTAATTCAGCTGCAAGTTGAGTATCACTGAATTAAACCTTCCACGTGGATCACTGAAGTGAAGATGAAATGCTAATCTGAATGACACTGCCTTGATCAGATCACTCATCACTACACTGTGAAAAGCCAATACAGGTGATTCACCTGTATAAATAAAGGTTAAATAAAAAATAAAAAAATAAAACTGCTATAAAATGGCTACTCTCTCCCACTCATCATCAATGGGGCAACCGCCGATATCTTTCTTTTGAGGAAAGGAAGGAAATGAGTACATGTAGACTAGAGTCTTGTGATCCAACGTCATGTCATCTTGAAGCGTTTCTGAGACTGGCTGACTCACAAGCTATAACGTTTCAAGTTTTATGAAAGAAAAATAAGAAAAATTGTGATGGAGACAGAGATCTTGGCACAGTGTAGCTAGCCGCAACAGTTGCCTCATTGGGATAATGTTGTAGTTACCAAGGCATTGCACTTTCCCTTCCCCCAACCTGACTAACTTCACAAGCATGCATGCGGTTGCGCTAACGTACACAGCTAACTGCTCTGAGCAGAAAAGCAGGCAGATAGCTCAAAGGAAACTAGCACGTTCGTCGGCACCAATCTAATGAAGATAGCCTTATAAATGGAAAACACTGCACTGCTAAACTATTAACACAAAACTATTGCGAGTAACAGAAAACGTATGATAAAAAAGGGACATTATAACTTACGTCCCAACTTGGCTAGGAAGCTAGGTTAGCTAACTTGAGTTAGCCAGCCTCATGAACACACTGCCTGCTGGAGTGGAGACGTTGTGACTGTCTGTAGAGAGCGCCTCTAACGGCCGTTGTGAGCAAACGCCACTAAACCGCCCACCTGACATCTTTTTGTATCAGCGATGCTGAAAAACGTTCATAATCATTTATATATCCATGTGTGTTTTGCTGCTAAAGGTAACAGTACACACACCAGCTAAAGAGAGCTAGCATAGGAATGCCTAACGTTACCCGAACTTAAAGTTTAGCTCGATTGTTCTGCTTCTGGAATACAGCTGCTGGGTCCAGACTATCCTCCAGCTCACAACACAAGAGGGCAACACACAGGCTTTTAAACAGACAAACTAGTTAACACGTAAATCAAATGCACTAAAATGTCTGTCAAATTGATTGCAATGTAACAACAGCTGCCAAACAGTTCCCACTGCTAAATAGCACAAACTACGTTAGCTAACGTTAGCTCCACTTACCCGCGCGACATCCGCTCTTCAAAAAGCAGGGGAACTCGACTGCTACCAGCAGTATTTTACCCTAAAATAATACTGGTGTTATTAGAAACGAATAGATGGCTTGAATAAACTTAAGACAGTGTAACTTGGCTCCTCGCGGTGACGTTACAGAAGCAACAGTTTACGAACTTGTGCCCGTGCAGCAGCGTGCTGTTCGTTGTTATGGTTGGTGGTGTAGCAGCCTACCTGTATTTTTTTTTCCCGGGACGGAAAACGAGACTGGTCTGTTCAAGAAACCAGCGTGAAGTTAGCAGAGGTTTTCACAGCTCCAGCACGAATTTCACTTCCGGTTTAGTGATTTTTGCCGCCTTCAAAATAAAAGCATGATGCTAAAGTTCTGTTTTTAAAATAAAAATTAAAGTTGTAATCTAACTATGAGACCCAACATAATGAATATAAGGACTGAGCCTGTTCGTTTTTCTTGTTTGTGTATTTTTCTGAAATTTTTGAAAATGAAATATTAAAAAAATATATATGTTTTTCCAAATGTCAGCAAGAGTGAATTTTACATAGCTATATCTGATTTACAGTGCAGTCTACCATGGGTATTTATTACATTTGTGTGACATCACTTCAATTTGTGTATTTTATCGAGTTTGAATTAAAGCTTTTATTTTGGAAACAGGAAGTCAGAAATTCCTGCTCAGAAATTCCTGCTCACTTTATGCTGCTGTTCAAACCAAACCCATGTTCAAACCACACGACCGCGCTAGTACATAGCCTCCCCCCGGAATCAAGCAGACGGGTGCTGCTTCAACTGACTTCAAAACGGCCGTTGGTGCACACGTTGGTTGGAGCACTGCAGTAAAGCTTGTGGAAGCTTTTTAGCACTAAAAATCTGCCTTAAAAGCAACTTTGCCTCAGACAATCTGAATCAATTTGCCTTCTGTGCCCAAGGTCAGTGCACAATGCTGCTAAGTGTAGCCTACTTCTTAGAGGTGGATTTACAGTAAATGCAACATCTGACCACTAGAGGGCGACAGAAAACGCCGCACATTTGTAAGTACACACTACTGTCAATGGTACACACACCAGCTAAAAGGTTCAAATGGGTCGAAAAAGAAAAGAAAAAAGAGGCTAAAATAAACAACTATTGCCGCTAACCAGTCTTTGCAACATTTTTCTCCTGCTGAAGGTTACATGTCCAATCAATGACAGCTTCAGGTAGATATATATAGGTGTTTATATCAATTAATTCACATCACTTGTTTAAGTCAGCCGCATGCTTCTCATGAATCAATCACAGTCTGCGAACATGAATCTGTCATGAGGAGGAGCATGATATTTGCAGAGCACAAGTGTGAAAAGCCAATATGCTTAATATGTAATGAAAGAAGTTGGGTGCCAAAAGGACTTTGAACTCCTGTGTGCTTAAGTCACACACAAGCACAATATCCTGTCAAATCTCTCTGATCTGCCGCTTAACTGTGTTTGAAATCCATCACCATCTAATCTTGTATTTGATAGTGCAATATGGGCACTTGGCTAATATTTATTTAGCATCCAAATAATTTCAAATAAAAGAAGCCGCAAACTCTGGAAGCAGCCACTGAATACTACCGCTTTGCTAATTCATTCACTCAAAATATTTAAACATGTATGATCAATCAGCCAATGTTTGAGTATTTTATAGACAATTTTACCCTCAAATGTTGTTGATCTATGTTAATATCCTTTCCTCTACTACACTCAGAGTCATGATGGGGCTGTTCAAACTTTCTTGGCTGGTTCGTTGTTTTGTTCTTCAGCTGGGATGCAGAGACATTATGGAGCGAGTGAAGGTTGACTTTGTGGTGTTAGAGATAAAGGGGGAAGCATGATGACCAATATCTCCAGATTTTGGAGTTCTGGTCCACCTCGCAGCCCCACAACTGGACCTCCACCTTCTGAAACTACAACCAAACAGTAAAGAGGAGCCTACTTCCAGGAGCAGAGAATACACTGCAGCACAACTGAAAAAAGCTCACTTAGCCATTCCAGGTGACAGAGTTTGAGCTTATTCTCATCAGCATCACTAACTATTAAGAGTTTTCACTCTGTGTCACACTGTGTGTTTGTGTGTGCGTGCGTGTTAGTGTGTGTGTGTGTGTGTGTGTGTGTGTGTGTGTGTGTGTGTGTGTGTGTGTGTGTGTGTGTGTGTGTGTGTGTGTGTGTGTGTGTGTGTGTGTGTGTGTGCGTGCGTGCGTGTTAGGGGGTAAGGTGAAGTGATGAAGTTCATGTGCATGGTTCAATCTTGGTCGTTATGGTCATGTAGCCTATTTATTATAGCGTCTTGGTGTGTGCTGGCTGTGATGTGACACTGGCAGACTTGTAATAATAATAACTTGTAAAAACTTGATTTCTGTCAAAAAATGTCTGTCAACAAAGCCTCACAAAGAGTAGGAGGCAGAGATGTTCACACACCGAGACTGTTTAAACAGTAACACACACATGGATGACATAATAACACACAAACTGGTACATGCACACAGATTTAAAGGAAAAATGCTTAATAATAATAATAAAACGTGGGACTTATATAGCGCTTGACACAGACACAAGGGCGGCTGTAGCTCAGGAGGTAGAGCGGGTCGTCACTATAATCGCTTTGGATGAAAGAGGTCGGTGGTTCGATTCCCGGCTCCTCCAGTCTGCATGTCGAAGTGTCCTTGGGCAAGATACTGAACCCCAAATTGCTCCCGATGGTGTGCCAGCACCCTGCGTGGTAACCTGCCGCCATCGGTGTGTGAATGGGTGAATGTACCTACTGACTGTAAAACGCTTTGGATAAAAGCGGTATATAAACGCAGGCCATTTACCATTTAGACACACAGGGATAGGTGGGGGGGAACTCAATAGAAGGCAGAGGAGAAGAGATGGGTCTTGAGGCGGGATTGAACAACTGTGAGGGACTCTGATGATTCTCTGGTGTCAGGGGGCGAGGAGGGAGTTCCAGAGCCTGGGAGCTGCCCTGGAGAAGCCTCTGTCACCGGAGGACGTGGGACTTGGGGGTGGAGAGAAGGCCGGCTGAACCCTACTGGTTCACTAAGGTAAGTTCACTCCAGCCCGTCACCCGGTCTGGAGATTTTTTTTGTTAACATACAACATTTAGCAGCTGGCCACTAATAGGTTATTTACAATACTTACATATAACATTGTTTCTGTTTCGCACGCTCAATTAGCAGCTCATCCAAAAAGAACATGTCAATGTTTTGACAACCGCTTGATTTATTGATACGTTTTCTATGTACACATGTGACACACACACACAGAGACTAGGATCTTTGCTTCAGTCAGCTGTAACGCTGATGGCCGCGCGTCAGCCTCTCTGTTTACAGGATCAGTCAGGGAATAACAGCGCGGCACGCAGCAGCATGCTACGCTCACAGGCTCAGCAGACAGGAAGGCTTAACATGCACTGTTTCCTCCGGAGTGGAGGTTTCATTACTGATTCAGACAAATGACACAAAGTCAATGAGATTTGTTGTTTTCCAGTTGGAGTTTCCTCTTAGCGTCAGCGTCTGATACATCATTCAAAGCCTGTGACATTAAAACCCTTGAAGGGAAATAGTGGTGTGTGTGTGTGTGTGTGTGTGTGTGTGTGTGTGTGTGTGTGTGCGCGTGTGTGTGCGTGCGTGTGTGTGTGTGTGTGTGTGTGTGTGTGTGTGCGTGTGGTGGCAAGTTGAGATAACATCAATAAGGAGTCACCATATATAGTCATGAGTATTTTTTCCATTGCATCAGTTCAACAGTAGTTTTTCCACTACATGTGTCTACTGGGAATTACAATAGAATAGTTTCGGCATCAAATGTAATGCGTCCGCATGGTTTTTGAGAATCTAAGAATGAGATCAGAAAAATTTCAAATTAAAGTTTGTTTGGGTAACCGTTAAAACAGAAGTGATTTAAGTTTCTGGACCGGATCTTTGGTATCAAAGGTAGCAATCATTTCCCAGGCAGAGAGGCGCTCCATGGTATACTCTGATATCAACCTAATGCCAAGCTGCTTAAAGGAACACTCCGCCCATTTTCAACCAGCTTTGTATCATTAGAACATCAGTAGTATATCAGAAAACTGTAAACTGTTTTGAAGTCTGTCATTTCATTTGACAGTTATTGACTGTTAAAAGTGTGGACCAGTGACATCACTGGTCCACACTAACTCAAATTAATAACTCATTAACTCAAATCAACTCTCAATAACTGTCAAACTAGATGAATGATGAATAGTTTGACAGTTACTGAGAGTTGATTTGAGTTAATGAGTTATTAATTTGAGTTAGTGTGGACCAGTGATGTCACTGGTCCACACTTTAACACTCAATAACTGTCAAATTAAATGACAGACTTCAAAAGCGTTTACAGTTTTCTGATATACTACTGATGTTCTAATGATACAAAGCTGGTTGAAAATGGGCGGAGTGTTCCTTTAAGTATTTACAGACAGACGTTGCATTTTTTTTTATAACATTAACTGTTGACAGCTGATTTACATGATCAAAAAAAAACAAAATGAATCAACACCATCGTCTACTATCTACAGGCTAAAAATCATCTGCACGTAACAGAATCGTGCCAAAAAGATTTACAAGCTGGATCTTTTGTGTGAATCCAGCCTTTACGTCATCTTCATTCCATTCTAAGTCAATGGAAGAAGTGATAATTTCCTTTTGTGTTTTAAAGCTGATCTTAGTGCTTGTGGTTCCTGTATGTTCTGCTCATTCTTACATGATGGTATGAGACAGCAGACTACAGATGTAGCCTTTTGACACGCTGTCTTTTTCCAAACGTGCTGCTCCACCACCAGAAGGACTCATTAGGAAGACCTGCAGCAGCAGCAGCAGCAACACAGGAGAGATTGAGTGTGGCGCGTCTACATGAAGTGCTTGACTTCCCTGGTTCTTCATATATTTGAAACACTGCTTTGTCTTATTTTTAACCCAGGCCTCCTGTGGGATGAGGAGCCTGCATGCCGCCTCACAGGAAGTTGTCCTCGACGTAGGAGAACCCGTTGAAGGCGTTGTTGGCGCTGGTGCCGGCGTTGAACTCGGGGGTCCGGCTCACCGAGCCGGGAACCATCTCTCTGGTGAACTCTGGGTCTATGTGCTGCGTGTCCGCTGGGCCCTTCTGCAAAATGCACCAAGAAGACATGGAATGACTGAGAAAACGTACATTTGAAAGGAGGTCATCTGCAACATGTTGCTTATTTATATGATCAATAAAAGTGCATGTTTGCTTCTCCGTATCACCGATTCATCGAATAGTGATTCGATTTATAATCGGTTCATTCACTCTTCTACATGTGCTGCTCGGTGTCTGGTAGCTCTTTCCTGGGAAAAATCGTATTGCATTTCCTGCTGCCACAGCAGAATCAAGAGGCATCTGTATGGGCCGGCCCTGCTGTACGGGCCGGCCCTGCTGTACGGGCCGGCCCGGCTGGAAAAGGTGTTGGGGAAACAGCTCGATGGAAATTATTATTTTGAGGAGATATTTGAGAAGGCAGACTCAAGTGACAGTCTGGACAGACTCAGTGTGCTGCGGGTGAAACTGCAATCAGACAGATGGAAAAGACAGGTTGGCAGTCAAAAAGAAGAGGCAACGTTGCTATGTGGGGAGAGTTACAGGAGGAGTCAGTCTGACACACAGTGAGAGGTGGATCAGCTGATCGACAGACAGGAGGAGTCAGACAGACACAACAGGCTCGTTTGAGATGAGCAAATTCTGCGCAGATCGACCAGCGCCTTGCTTGCCCTGTTGCATGATGGTTAGAAAAGTTGTCCGACTTGCTCCGACTGTGTGAGCCACGGGACTCTCGTGAGAGCGAGGCGGGCGCAGTTGGTGGGAAGCAACTGCAGCGCCTCGCTCCAAATCTGCGAGGCGCCGCAGTTGCTCCCCACCAACTGCGCCCGACTGCGGATGACAGAGGATGACGAGAAACGCATCAAGCTGAGCGCCCATTGGTTCAACATAGGTGCATCACAAACCCACAGTGAAGTGTAGAAACTTCAATTTGATATCTATTCCAAGCTGTCACTCCATATTTTACATAAATACAACCTGTAATGCCTACTAGTGTCCTCTAGTAAGAGAGTGGCGTCAGCGGAGGACCAAAATGCGAGACTCATTAGACAATGAACAGCCAGGAATGGGTCTCGCGCTACTTTTGCATGCTAAAATAAAGCTGATAATGTACAATTTGATTCAAGGCGCTGGTCGAATCTGCGCAGAACTTGCTCATCTCAAACGAGCCTACACAGAGGGAGGTGGATCAGCTGATCGACAGACAAGAGGAGTCAGTCAGACACACAGGGAGGTGGATCAGCTGATCGACAGACAGGAGGAGTCAGTCAGACACACACAGGGAGGTGGATCAGCTGATCGACAGACAGGAGGAGTCAGTCAGACACACACAGGGAGGTGGATCAGCTGATCGATAGACAGGAGGAGTCAGTCAGACACACACAGGGAGGTGGATCAGCTGATCGATAGACAGGAGGAGTCAGTCAGACACACACACACACACAGGGAGGTGGATCAGCTGATCGACAGACAGAGGAGGAGTCAGTCAGACACACAGAGGGAGGTGGATCAGCTGATCGACAGACAGGCTGCAGAGACAGACAGGATCCAGGATCCAGGTTCCAGGATACAGACAGGCGGCCTGACTCACCACGTTTGGGTTGTAAGGAGTGATTCTCTTGTGGTAAAGATCTGGACTCACCACGTTTGGGTTGTAAGGAGGAGTGATTCTCTTGTGGTAAAGATCTGGACTCACCACGTTTGGGTTGTAAGGAGGAGTGATTCTCTTGTGGTAAAGATCGTCCCAGTTGATTGGAGAGAAAAAGACGTGGTTCTTTATTTCTAACTGTAAAAAAGAGAGAAAGAGAGAGAGATTTTTAAATTATACATCATACAGTTATAGGACAATTACACAGTCAAATGTCATTTGCTTTCCTTTCGACAGCCATTTTCTGTACATATTCAGACTGATTCATTTGTGGACACTAGTGACAATATGGAAAATATAAATGTTCAGTTGTAGAAGAGCTGCGACACAGCTCGTTTCTGTAGATTCTACACAGCCTGCTTCTTACAGTCATGAAGGTGGTGACACTTTTGGCATCTTGGTCAACTTTTTCATAATAATTTCTTAGATAATATGCCAGACAGCAGAAGATCAAATTGATCCAATATCTATCTCCCAAATAGACATGTTCATATTCAGGAGTATTGCGGTTTCTTTCAGTGGCTAACGCTAATGTAAATCTCCTTAACTCTGCACAAACAGATCTATGACTTCTGGGTACATTTAATAACATCAGGTTCTATAATATGAGGGTTTTGACTGCATGTCCTTAATTTAGATTTAAACCAGATATGAGTGGACCACTTTTCTTTACACATACAGAATAACTGCAGTCCAAACTAGAGATTTATACATTGAATGCTAGGGGTGTCACGATACACTCAGTTCACGATAACGATACGATACGATATTTTAACAATATTTTTTTGCGATCGATTTGGTAAGTTGAGGGGGCATCCTCCACGCTAATTTGAGTCATTTCACCGTTTTCATCCTCCGTGTCTGACTGTAACGTCCCTCGTCTGTTCAAACAAAGCAACGAAAAGGAGAGCGAGCATGCAATCGGATGCGGATCAGTGCCACCATGTTCAGCTTCTTTTTCCTCGCGATATGAGATTTCATCTCAACGATACGTATTGTCACGTTTTGATATCGCGATATATCGTGGGACGATATATATCGTGACATAATGCACCAGTGCCACTCACAAAGTCGGCGATGGCGCCGAGGCGTCGATGCTGGTCCTTCTGCAGCAGACCCAGCAGCAGGGAGCAGATGGCGTCCGACTTCCCAGGATGCAGCGGGAGCGGCTTGTGCAGGATCCCGTCGTACATTTCACCGATGTCACGACTGTAGAACGGAGGCTGGGGGCGGAGCCAGTGAGCACAAATATATACAATTTAACTGCAATGAACTGGTAAGGAACCAGTAAACGTACCGTAGCCTCACCCAGAACCATGGTTTTATACTTTAACCCATTGATACCTGATGCAGCATTTGCGTGTATATATCCCTCATTTGTGTGCGTATCCCTTTAAGACCGTGAACCGCGTTAACGCGGTTCGCGGTCTTAAAGGGATACACACACAAATGCTGCATCAGGTATCAATGGGTTAAGAACCATGGTTTTATACTTTCAGAACCATGGTTTTATACTTTCAGAACCATGGTTTTATACTTTAAGCAGACATACCAGGCTGTAGATCATCTCATACAGCACCGCTCCCAGACACCACCAGTCTACTGTCCGGTCATACGGCTCCTTACGGAGAACCTCTGGTGCCAGGTACTGCAGACAGAAACCACAGAAGAAGAGACAAAGGTCCAGTTCAAAGTAAAGAAGAAGAAGGGATAAAAAAAAAAGGGGGGCGGAGACCGTAAACATCACAGACAGTGACACGACATACTCGACTTGTTAGGGACCTGTCAAATAAAGACTTGTTAGGGACCTGTCAAATAAAGGGTTAGCGATGTTCCTATGTATCTACAGTATGTCTGTTTTCACACTTCATTCACTCACTTCTGGGGTCCCACAGAAAGTGGAGGTGGTTGTCTCCGGTTCTACACCTTCTTTACAAAGCCCAAAGTCTGTCAGCACCACATGGCCCTAGAACGCACACAAGCATGCACTTCTATTTACGTTGTACAAATAGATATTTGCAGGGAAAGCATAGAAAAAATATGAGTTTCAGATGTGAGAGTGTGAAGGCACTGAAATGAATCGGACTTACTTGAGAGTCTAAGAGGATATTCTCTGGCTTCAGATCTCTGCAGAAGACAAGAATAAACAGAGAATAAGAGAGTAGAAACGGATAATTGGCAGATTTATGGTTTTGTGTGATACAGTTACAGTCAGTCCTTTGTGCTTCTGCTGTTTGACTGTGTAAACGGTGTTGGACTACATTTAGGGTGTGTGTGTGTGTGTGTGTGTGTGTGTGTGTGTGTGTGTGTGTGTGTGTGTGTGTGTGTGTGTGTGTGTGTGTGTGTGTGTGTGTGTGTGTGTGTGTGTGTGTGTGTGTGTGTGTGTGTGTGTGTGTGTGTGTGTGTGTGTGTGTGTGTGTGTGTGTGTGTCTGACCTGTAAACGATGTTGAGCGAGTGAAGGTACCCGATGGCGCTCGCTACCTCGGCAGCATAGAACCTCGCTCTGGGCTCCGAGAAACACCTTTCTCTCTGGAGGTGGAAGAACAACTAGGGAGGGAGAGAGGGAGGAAGAGAGAGGGAGGCAGGGAGAGAGAGAGAGAGAGGGAGGAAGAGAGAGAGAAGGAGGGAGGGAGGAAGAGAGAGAGAGAGGCAGGAAGAGAGAGAGAGAGGGAGGGAGGGAGGGAGAGAGAGAGGGAGGAAGAGAGGGAGGGAGCCAGGGAGGGGGAGAGAGGGAGCGAGAGAGGGAGAGAGAGAGAGGGAGGGAAAGAGAGAGAGGGAGGGGGAGAGAGGGAAAGAGAGAGGGGGAGGAAGAGAGAGAGGGAGGGAGAGAGAGAGAGGGAAAGAGAGCGAGAGAGAGAGAGAGAGAGAGAGAGAGGGAGAGGTAAAGAAAGCAAGAGAGAGAGTTTAATTTCTATATTCAAATGTTACATAACTGAGATAACTGATACCGACAATCAAAGTGTGAGTGTGAGCCATGGCAGCGGGGACAGGGCAGTGGGGACAGGGCAGTGGGGACAGGGCAGTGGGGACAGGGCAGTGGGGATGGGGCAGTGGGGACAGGGCAGTGGGGACAGGGCAGTGGGGACGGGGCAGTGGGGTTAACTGCTTGCGGGACCTGTGTGTTTGGAAAGCAGACACAGGGGGGCGCTGCTGCTGGCAGCCTGCCAGGCTTGTGCTGATTTGATAGAATGAAAGGATGACTCATTAGGTAATATAGGTACATGGTTACAGAGCAGCCTGCTGCGTCCCCACTGAGCCACAGCAACACTCAATCTGCAGTTCAGACCTCATGTGCTTTATTCAAGGTGAGGTGCACTTTAATTAGAGCCTCACAAATGTGTACAACCATCAAACTCAATCCATGTTTATGCGACTATTTTGCCCAGCAATTGAATTTGACCGATAACCATTACATCAACACTTTTTGGATCCCACCTGCAATTACCACTCATTGCCATTGGTGTCACCAAAGAGAACGAAACGGAACTCTTCGAGATTCTAATTTTAAGATGCGTACCTCTCCCCCGTTGACATAGTCGAGGACAAAGTAGAGCTTCTCTGGGGTCTGGAAGGAGTAGTGGAGCCCCACCAGGAACGGGTGCTTCAGGCTCTTCAGCAGCACGTTCCTCTCTGCCATGATGTTCTTTTGCTGCAGGAGGAGGAGCAGGAACATCAACACCACAGATGGAGGAGAGGATAGAGGAAGAGAAGGGAAACTCATCTGTGTCCTGCTGCCTCAGCGGGCTAAGGCCAATAGGTTATTATTTAGAAGTTCCCGACATTGTGACGCTGCGTGAGGATTCGGGACTACAACAATGGCAGAAAGTATGGAGTCCGTCCGTGCCACCAATTGGCTGTAAAAAGTTGTATATTTTGTTATTCTGTTGATAGTAGCTATCATTTATTTTGAGTAGTTGCACATTATGGCCTATGTAGCTACCATGATGACCCACTACTTGCTTTTAGTAAGAAAACAGCAGCCACGAGAAAACAAGCATCCATGTTTGTTGCTCTTTGCACGTGAATGGTGTCCTGTCATAATTACCACTCTACAACGGGTAAGTAGGAGAGCTTCCGAGGAGCACGTGAACGCAGCCTCAGGCTTGTTCATTGATACTTTTTTGGGTTGTTTTGTTTTGTTTTTTTGTAATAGGCCCTAATAATTTGACATAAGATATTGATCGCTATATTAAGACCGTGACAATATTAATTTTGGTGCACGCGCAGGCAGCACGCGTGTTAGGGCATGGCAGAGTCACGAGGGAGGAGGAGAGGGGACAAAGCAGTCTTGAAGCAGAAGACACGAGGAGAGAAGATCAGAAACTTCATCTGTGTCTCTGCGTCGTCATGTCATCACATGACATCGGCAGCAGCTGACTGAAGATGACAAACAACACAACTCAGATGTAGTCGTTATAAAAAAACACCAGAGAAGAAGACAGATGGTTTCTCTATCATAGCGGAGACATAGTTCAAGTCCCGGTAGCGGTACCTCCGGCTTGGTCAGACGTTCCTACAGACACAAACGGGCATGTCTGCGGGTGGGAAGCCGGTGGGGTCCTGGCCGCTGCACTAGCAACTCCTCTGGTCGGTCGGGGGCGCCTGTTCTGGGAATGGCATGATCCTCCCATGCCCTATGTCCTGCCAGTGAAACTCCTCACTGTCAGGCGAAAAGAAGCGGCTGAAGACCGCACATGTATCGGAGGAAGCATGTGCGCCTCTCCCCAGATCGGCGGCGACGGCGGGGGGAGATCAAAAGAGAGTGTGAGTGTTTCTTACTATCGGGTTTCTTAAGGTTGGTAAGACTGAGTGACGCGCGCACATCTCTCTCCTCTGAACACCAAACAACAACACTTCAACCTGAGCTGAGCCATGACTTCACCTGGCTCAAACAGGTGAAGGTAGCACTTCAGATGAAAAGTCTGATTGAACAACAGACGGGCCTGCACGTGTGTTTGATCAGATATGTGTTGTCACTGGTTTACTCTGTGGGAGTTGTAAAAGCCAGCGTCGTCAGGACAAAGGACAGAACACAAGCTGCAGATTAGATAACATTGAGATGGTATCGCTCGGTCAGAAACAGACTGGGTCACGAATAATAACACTCTCAGACAGATTCACACACACACACACACTTCAGATACAGCAGATCATGTTCTCCTGGCTCACTGAGATATGTGTTTTTATTGCCTGATAATAACCACATAGTTGTGTCTTCACTTATTTCTGTCTAATCACTTATAACTCCGTCTCAGACAAAAAATAATGTTTTCGATGATAAATGATAAAGTTATGCTTTCTTTCTTTCCTCCATTCTTTCTTTCCTTCTATCTTTCCTTCTTTCTTTCAAATACTGATTCATTCATTGACTCAAACCAGCATAATCCACTCTGTAATGTTATGTTCCATGACATCATTAGACTTTTGGGCCAAGTCCAAAGTGCTGCACCTCTTCACCATGCTATTTTATTTTGTCTTTTAGAAGCTTCTGGTTTCGGCATTAAGGCTGAAGCAATAGGATCTGGTTGGTGTAGGTTAGGTTTAGGTTGTTTTAGGTTTAGGTTGGTTGGTGTAGGTTAGGTTTAGGTTGGTTGGTGTAGGTTAGGTTTAGGTTGGTTGGTGTAGGTTAGGTTTAGGTTGGTTTAGGTTGGTTGGTGTAGGTTAGGTGTAGGTTGGTTTAGGTTTAGGTTGGTTGGTGTAGGTTAGGTTTAGGTTGGTTGGTGTAGGTTAGGTTTAGGTAGGTTTAGGTTGGTCGGTGTAGGTTAGGTTTGTGTTCATATTAACTAACTTTTCAGGTGAAAACGATGATTAAATCAGACTTTGCAGCTTGGCCAGAAGGCATCAAAGCAGACATAGGACAGGAAAGAGTGCTATTGAAGACATTTGCCCAGTGTGCCAGCAGAGCAGAGCCCACCTCTTTCTTCTTCAAGATGACTTTCTTCTGCAGGACTTTGACGGCGTAGAACTTGCTGTCGTCTTTGTGTTTGGCGAGCAGCACCTGCATGGAGGTCTGTTAGTTAGCGCTTTGTTTGGTAAACAGCGTGCGCCTCCATCTTGACACACTGCTATCAAGACGTTACATCGAGTCCCCGTGTGAACGGCACACACACACACACACACACACACACACACACACGCACACACACACACACACACACACACAACACAGATACATGATCTGTGGAAACAGATGACACTGAGAAATCTGAGAGGTCTGTTGATACAAAGAAAAAAGATCCAGACAACTT
>NC_139637.1:6357258-6367258 GCF_964638095.1 Poromitra crassiceps | reverse complement strand
GCTGTTCAGTGAGTGGCCTGACTGCGGGCACAATTTTTTTTTTTTTTTTTTGTAGGCCAGGCCAGGCCAGGCCACCGGGCATTTGCCCGATGTGCCCGATTATGCAGTCCGCCCCTGGTGTGACGTGTACAGTGCGACAGGAGAGATGTCGTTGATTGAGCGGTTTCATACAAAACTAAACTTTATGTTTCAGTTTCAGGACAAACTGCCGTCTTATCTTTTAAATGGACAAAATGTGGACCTCTTGGCACAATTCAAACGGGACCAAAAAAGTATCGTCTCTCGTCGTTCACCACCATTTTCTTTTCAGACCTTGGAACACATGGTGAGGCAGGAAGTGGCTCTCTGGGGCCACAGACATGACCAACAAACAACATGACAAAATCACAATAACATAAAGAATTCCACTACTACTTTACAATACTGTTACAAAAGACTGAATTCAATATTGCATTGTATAAAATGTTTGATACTTTAACCAAATGTGTTCTGAAAGATTCCATTTCGTGTCACCTCTAGAGGGCGTAGTATACGTGCTGCAGGGCAGGCACATGGACTGGAATAGTCAAAAGAAGAAGAAGGAGTGGAATAGACAGAGCTGCCAGTGGACTGGAGCCGTGAAGAGTCCAACAGCTGAACACACGCAAACAGTCTGGAACTGGATCCCAGTCGACAGACTGGTGTCAGGAGGGAAATGTGAAACTATCTCCCTTATAGAGCCGACAAAGACCAACACCAACTGACATGTCCAAACCCTGGAGGAGAAGTGGCTCCAAAGGCCTTCAGGTCAATGTCATAACACACTGCTTGGTGGGTTTTTTTATTTACCAAGGTATCATAGGAGTATATATTTTTTTTTTTATTGTTACTGTATTTTTTTTCTGATTGTTCCCCCCATTTTCTCCCCAATTGTACTTGCCCAATTTATCCCCTGCTGCTCCACCCTCTGCCGATCTGGGGAGAGCCGTAGACTAGCACCAAGTTTCCTCCGCTTCTTTTCACCTGACAGCGGGGAGCTGTGGTATCTTCATATACTTTTTTACTACTACCACAATTTCAAAGTAGTAGAGACCACCTTGTAATAGTTACATCACACTTTCTTCTTAAATATTACATTTCATTATGACGGTTTATACCTGATAACCCGAGTTTATGTGATATTCAAGTTGTCCTGAAAACTTCCATTATATTACTTGTCCTTTGAGACACTCAAGTTTTGATATTGCCAGTTGCTATTTGATTATTGTGTATACTGGTCGAACAAGTGCACTGTATGTTTAATTATATGTATCACATGATGTGTCAGGTGACCCCTGCGAGGGTACTTAAGGGGTGTGTCCCTACACTTCATACATGTCTGAGGAAGGGCTTTGCCCGAAACGTCACTTTTTTGTGGTCAAATAAATATTTGGGAGCAGCTGCCAGTGTGCGGACTCTATTTTTATTACTTATCTGCACTTCGGTCCTGCACCTGGTTTTAACCCCTCACTAGATGTGCGTGCCTTTTTGTACTTTTTAGCTTCACCGGCAGGACATAGCACGTGCACGTGGGAGGATCAATCACGCTATTCCCACCAGTTCCCTTCCGCCCCCGAACAGGCCCCCCCGACCGACCAGAGGAGGCGCTAGTGCAGCAATGTGACAATGTGTGCAGCTACGAGGCTGTTGGGGTCAAAGTTCACACTGAGTGCTGACCTGTGGTGGAAGCTGTACTTGTTGCTTCTGGGGTGGCTCATGGGCTTACAGGGAAGAGAGGAGGGGTAGCTGGCCCCGCCTGTGGGAGGAGCCTCCCTCACACCTGCACACATACAGGTAGAGACAGGTGAATGGACACACGCACAGTAAAAAAAAAAAAAGTAAATGTTTACTAGTTAATTATGCAATCATTAAAGGAACACTCCGCCCATTTTCAACCAGCTTTGTATCGTTAGAACATCAGTAGTATATCAGAAAACTGTAAACGGTTTTGAAGTCTGTCATTTAATTTGACAGTTATTGAGTGTTAAAGTGTGGACCAGTGACATCACTGGTCCACACTAACTCAAATTAATAACTCATTAACTCAATTCAACTCTCAATAACTGTCAAACTATTCATCATTCATCTAGTTTGACAGTTATTGAGAGTTGATTTGAGTTAATGAGTTATTAATTTGAGTTAGTGTGGACCAGTGATGTCACTGGTCCACACTTTAACACTCAATAACTATCAAATTAAATGACAGACTTCAAAACAGTTTACAGTTTTCTGATATACTACTGATGTTCTAATGATACAAAGCTGATTGAAAATGGGCAGAGTGTTCCTTTAACTAATGTACCCTTATTCTAAAGTGTTACCCAATAACAAAGCACAATAAAGCACAGTTTGTGTGGTTACCGTGGTTACCGTGGTTACCGTGGTTACCGTGGTGCTGCAGTGTTCTGATGTCCCGCGGGGGAACTTTGAGCGGGTGACCCGTCGCCTCGCACCAGCCCACCGGGTGGACGTCAGGGTGGTCCGAGTCCATCCACTCATCATACACATGGCTCCAGCCGTCATAATGGACCTGAGGGGGGCATTACACACACACACACACACACACACACACACGTGCACGCACGCACACACACACACACGCACACACACACACATGCACGCACGCATACCCACACGCACACACATGCACGCACGCACGCACACATTACATACACAGTTCCAACCAATGTAATGGGTCTAGGGGAGGTATGTATATGATAGGAAATGTGATAACCAGGCTCATGTCACTATGTAACCGTGGGGTACTTGAAGGCATGCTCTCTCTCTCTCTCTCTCTCTCTCTCTCTCTGTCTCTCTCTCTCTCTCTCTCTCTCTCTCTCTCTCTCTCTCTCTCTCTCTCTCTCTCTCTCTCTGTCCCTCGCCCTCTCTCTCAGTTGAGAAGGCAGAAGGGCACATGGTTCAGTAGATCACAACAGACCTGAGGGAGCTGCAGAAGCAACATGACACTTTACAGCATACATGGGCAAACTACGGCCCGCGGGCCGGATGTGGCCCGCGGGCGCCACCTGTGTGGCCTGCGATGGAATTACAAAAAAAAATAAAAATAAAAAAAATTTACACAGTGCACCTGAACCAACATGCAAGATACCCGCTGAATAAGTGTCCAAATGTTCATGTCATTCTGGCCAATACTCCACTTCTGTTATAGCATTTCAGTCTGGAATATGGAATATCTTTCAATAATCTTTATGACTAAAAGGCTACATTGAATTAGAAATTTAAATAATTAACTCATTGGTTTTGGATTTATTTAGCTTCAAGACTGCATTTTTGTTCTTGTGTGACCCTCAACACAGGCTTTGATCATCCCGGGCCACTTACTGATACTTATGCTTAAATGAACACACTCATATTCTGATTTATTTCAAGAAAATTTCGGCTAGTGGAAATTCTAATTGGCTGGTAACTTTAAAATCTAGCAGCCATATTGGCAGGTGGTCAAAAAAGTTAATTTTCAAGCCCTGAGAGCAGGTGGTGACATAGGAGTGAGTGAGAAAAGGATGAAATATTGGTGGTTAAGACTGAATAATGACATCACAACTGTTAATTTAAAATTAGTTATTCCTCTAAACGTGGCTTCAAATGCACCAAATTTTTCACGCTGGCGCCGTTTGGCCCTCAGCAAAATCTGGTAGCGAGGACATTTTTTGTGGCCCTCTCTATCATCAAAGTTACCCATCCATGGGTTGCGGCATGACAATATTTGTTCGGCCCCCGGCACCAATCTGGGTTTCTCATGTGGCCCCCCATGAAAAATAGTTGCCCACCCCTGTTTTACAGTCTCTCACAGACGCCTAAGATCATCATCTCAGACATTTAGCGCGTAAGTGTTCAAGCAAATAAGCCGACACCTCCCCCCCCCCCACACACACACACGCGCACACACACACACACACACACACACACACACAGCACAGCAGTATTACCTTAATGCGGTGGACCTCGACCTCCTCCACCGTAGCCACTCTGATCAGACCGGGGCTCCTCTTGTCCACCGCCTCCACTTTCATCTGCGGCTGGAAGCTATGGGCGGCGCGCTGCAGGGAGAGCAGTGCATGATGGGAAAATACTGGCCAACGATACCGCTGAGCTTTATTAGTAGCAAACCTGTTTTCTACTGTTTTTTTTTTTTTAGATATTAGTATACGGTTTGGAAGAAACTTTTCCAGTCAGTACCCTCAATTGTGAAAACCTATTGAAGCACCTTAATACATAACCAAAGAATTTCATCTTGGGTATTTAATGTGTTATAGCCAGACCTACTGATTGAGTGTTTGTTTTAGCCTGCAGGGAGTACCAGATGGGTGGTATTTAGTTACTCCCTCACAAAGTATCTGCAGGTTTCAGAAAGCCAGGTTTAAGACGGCCTAAGTCCTTTTTAATGCTACCTGGGATTTAAAACCAATTTAAAACTGAAATAAGTCAGAATCAAAGCTGACAAAACAAGCGTATTCTCAATTGAACACAGCTAATGAAATAACTTAACTTGAATCAAATAAACAGATCTATTCTTACCACTTTGAAGGCGTCAGCAGCCACCGCTGTGGAACCGGTCTCATCCAGGTAGTGAGACCAGCAGAACCGGCCCGGCTCAGGGTAATCTGGCACAGCAGAACATCAACACATATCAGTCGGTATCATTCATTCACATCGATCAGGATTGTGGATTAATTCATCTCCCACGTACACTCTTCTCCCTTTCTGCTTTGTCCCCTATAGTGTTTGTTTACATGGTTTATATGGTGTTTTTGTCCTTGTTCTGTTACTCTATGTCTGAGCGCTAGTATTTGTGATTGTTACATTGTTACATTGTTATTTGTGATTGTTACATTCTGTAAAGTATCAATGAAAAAGTTGCAACACAGTCTCACAGAAAATTGTAAAATAGCCACGTTTTGGACCAACGTTGCTATGTTACAATTTCGGCTCGAAAATTGTAAAATGGTAACGTTCTGAGATTTTAGGGTTAGGATTAGGGTAGGGGGAGGGGTTAGAAACAGAAAATCTCCGTAAACCACGCCCAAACCACGCCCACCCCTGTAGAAACGTACGTTACCATTTTACAATTTCGGAGCCGAAATTGTAACATAACAACGTTGGTCCACAAACGTTGCTATTTTACCATTTGTTTGGAGATCGGGTTGAAAAGTATACATTTTAGGGTAGACCGATATATTGATTTGACATTGAATTTTTTATTCAATGTTGTATATCAGCCAATCAGTGTCCTCCCTGACCACAGCTACATACAAACCCGCAGTAAAATGTTATTTCCATGTAGGCATTTGCATATTTTATTTATTCATTTAATTGTTCATTAATGTTTTTTGTAAATGAATCCTTCATTTAAAGGCAGTAATGGGTCTCAGTTTCTGGCAGATCAAAAGCCAAACGTGATCGGCTGCTTGTTCAGCAACGCAACAGCAAAGATTAGGGAGAGAGAGAAGCAACACGAGGACAGAAGCAACGAGAGAGAATTCACGTTGGTGAATTCAGCTGCTAGGGTTAGTGATGTGAATTCAGCTGCTAGGGTTAAGCTGCGTTCACACCGACCTATTAAAGTTTTTCGCTGGCATCGAGTTTACATACAAAGTCAATGCAAACGAGCGATTGAGCGTATATTCGCCCGGGAGAAAAATCGCTGGGCGTCCGAGCGGCAGAGACAGAGCGATAGGACGAAAATACGCTCGTCGCCCGAGATGAAATATCCCCAACTCGAGCGAAAATACGCTGGCATCAGTCGCTCGCTGTTCAACCCTGATTGGCTGCCGTGTGAGAGCGAGTCAAGGATCACACTGGCTTGGAACAAACCGCTGGTTTATTGTGTGGCAACAAACCGCATTGACAGCTGATTGACAGGCTGACAGCTGACATGAAGTGAAGTCTGTACTACCGGTATGGAGCTCGCGTTAGGAGCACGCTGATAGGCTTAGCTTGTAAACATCTACGGTGGCTCGTAGTGGACAAACATCATGACATTGCGTAACGTTATAGCCCCCACATGTCTGTCAATTCGTGTGCCTGTTGATGAGCGATTTAAACACAGCGACAGAGCGATTCCAAAGGGTTGAATCAAGCGACAGAGCGGAAAATAAATATCTCGGTGTGAACACAGCTTAAGTGATGTGAATTCAGCTGCTAGGCTTAGTGATTTTAGGGTTAGTGATTTTAGGGTTAGTGATTTTAGCTGCCGACTCAAGATTCAGAGGGACGCTCAACACAGAACAGTTTAGAACCATTAGAAATTACTCTCAAGTGTTCACCTTGGGGTGGTGTGAGGGGGAGGTTCCTCTCCCGGCACCAGCCAATGGGGTGAATGTACGGACTGCTGGCATCACACCTGTATAATGTGATGGACAGTGAGAACAACCGTCTCTTTAACTTTGAGTTGCAACAGAAAGTTCTGCCATCGTGCTCTGAAACCTACTGCAGAAAAGATACAACAGTCAGAATAAAAGAGCAGTTCCAACCATCATGCCAGGAAACAGAATAGAATAGATTTGAGTATTTCCAATCTATGTTGCTTTAACCATTTCATTGTGTATCAGCAGTCTACATTTCTCATTGTTTGCTCTTTATTGCATTTGATTTAGATGCTTTTTCTGCTTAGAAATAACAATAATCATTTTACAAAACCCCACGTCTCCCGATGTCTCCCCGAGGACGGACACACAAAGGCTCACCAGTAGTCATACGTGTCGTCCCAGTTGTCAAAGTGAACCAGGAAGCGGTCGTCCACCACGTCGGTAACGGTTGCTACGCAGATGAGGGAGGGGTTCATGCGGTCGACGGCCTCCAGCTTCATCCCCACCTCAAACCCACACTGCATGTCGATCTGAACACACATAAGATATGAACTGCACAGCAAGTCCACACTGCATCCACACATCACCACAGAACGTCATGGTTTGATTGTAACTGCTCCTACTCCATTCCTTTACTCATTCACGATGAACTAGTCCATCTTACCCTCCCAGGACTGATGAACTAGTCCATCTTACCCTCCCAGGACGCGTGATTTCTATTCGCACATAGGATAAGCAATAACCACGCCCTGTGGCGCCGGGATTGGCCAGGAGCATTGAAGCTTGGGACTAAAGCACCTGGGGTTTTTCATCTTTTAAAATAAAGATGTTAAAAAAACTGTTACATTTTCAGTGCTGTACCTTTTCTCTGGGTAAGAATTGAGCTTGAAATTAACGATATGATACATTATATTATATGAGCTATGAACGTGAACACAACACCGTTTATATTATTGCATGTTTTTGTAGATTGTGTACATTGTGTAGATTACAATTATTATGCTTATTATTATTATTACTATGCTAAGGAAGGTAGGTGACCCTAATTCATTTCAATGTCCGCTCTCGAAATCGCTGTCCGTTCTCAAGAGCTATTCAGTTGGTTCATGAAATCGCTGGGCTGCGTGCCCTCCAGTGCTGCTCCTGGCCAATCCCGGCGCCACAGGGCGTGGTTATTGCTTATCCTATGTGGGGTTAGAAATCACGCTCCCAGGACTGATGAACTAGTCCATCTTACCCTCCCAGGACTGATGAACTAGTCAGTCTTACCCTCCCAGGACTGTGATGAACTAGTCAGTCTTACCCTCCCAGGACTGTGATGAACTAGTCAGTCTTACCCTCCCAGGACTGTGATGAACTAGTCAGTCTTACCCTCCCAGGACTGTGATGAACTAGTCAGTCTTACCCTCCCAGGACTGATGATGAACTAGTCAGTCTTACCCTCCCAGGACTGATGAACTAGTCAGTCTTACCCTCCCAGGACTGTGATGAACTAGTCAGTCTTACCCTCCCAGGACTGTGATGAACTAGTCAGTCTTACCCTCCCAGGACTGATGATGAACTAGTCAGTCTTACCCTCCCAGGACTGTGATGAACTAGTCAGTCTTACCCTCCCAGGACTGTGATGAACTAGTCAGTCTTACCCTCCCAGGACTGTGATGAACTAGTCAGTCTTACCCTCCCAGGACTGTGATGAACTAGTCAGTCTTACCCTCCCAGGACCTTGATGAACTAGTCAGTCTTACCCTCCCAGGACTGTGATGAACTAGTCCATCTTACCCTCCCAGGACTGGATGAACTAGTCCATCTTACCCTCCCAGGACTGATGAACTAGTCAGTCTTACCCTCCCAGGACTGATGAACTAGTCAGTCTTACCCTCCCAGGACTGTGATGAACTAGTCCATCTTACCCTCCCAGGACTGGATGAACTAGTCCATCTTACCCTCCCAGGACTGATGAACTAGTCAGTCTTACCCTCCCAGGACTGATGAACTAGTCAGTCTTACCCTCCCAGGACTGATTAACTAGTCAGTCTTACCCTCCCAGGACTGTGATGAACTAGTCAGTCTTACCCTCCCAGGACTGTGATGAACTAGTCAGTCTTACCCTCCCAGGACTGTGATGAACTAGTCAGTCTTACCCTCCCAGGACTGGCAAAGACCTCTTTAGGAGCCACTTGTGCTTTAGTCATCCTCAGGTAGTTGGTCCAGGTGAACTCTTCCTCTTTACAGCCTGAGGGAATGACAAGAATACTATTAAACACGATGAATGACTATTAACTATCTATTAACAAGATCCTCAACTCAAATCATTAGTCCATGAATTAGTTAGTTAGTCGATGGACAGAAAATGTATAGATTATGATTTAGATCATCAATTAACCTAGTCGCTTTAGTCATTTATCAAGGAAAAATACCAAAATTTGCTGGTCACACCTTCACAAATACTACAATTTCGCTTGCTTTTCTTCGTTTCCTATCATTATAAAATAACTAAGTGAGCAATTTTACAAATGACTTTGGGCTCTGGTAACCACTTCTAAATGAGTGTTGACATTTTATAGACTGAAACGATTAATCAGTTCATCGAAAAAAGAATCAATGGATTAATCGATACTGACAATGAAGCCCGACAGGATATAAGTCAACATATCTGACGGTAGCCTGGTAATGTAAAAAAAACAAGGAAAAGGACACCGGACTGGACTGTGTTTTTTGTGTGTGTGCTATTTAATCCCATTTCGAGCTCTAGCCCCTTTGGTCTTTTGGTGGTGTACAGAGCGTGACCTCTGACCTTTGGGAGTGTACAGTTTGTGGGCGGTGCTCTCACACCACCCGGCAGCGTGGATGTCGGGGGAGTTGGCGTTCACCCAGAAGTCGTGGCAGTCGGAGTAGCCGTCAAAATGGAGCCGCAGTCGGTAACCACAGACCTGGAGCACAGGACCAAGAGAGGACCAAGAGAGCTTTTCTTTCTCTACCACTCATCATCCCATATCTGCCTTGTTTACCATTTATCGATTGCTTGTTAGTTTTTATTATGTAAAAAAGTACAAACCAAAAATGAAAAAAAAAAAAAAAAAAAATTACTAAATGTACCGGTATATACTTTTATATGACTGTATTACTCGTCCACAAACTCATATCTACAGTCTATAGATACTACTTTATAGACACTACTTTAATCTATATACTTATATGTATTTGTGGACATACATTTATCAGCAGAGTCAAGGAGTTAGGAGTTAAATGAAAGAGGAGCATCTTTGGATTTAGCTAAGCAGCACAATGGATTAGTCTGTGGTTTCTTGCTGTACTTCCCCTCCTCTGGTGCTGCTCATACAAATGAAGAACACGTGAAGAACCAATATGAATGTCAATCCAGAACCCTCAGTTCACTTTGTTCTGCTCGGCTTTCCAGGCTGGCTATCAGATGTCCACCTCCGTCTCCTTCAACACATAAAGCCTTGAGTTCTGCGCTCCTTTCCTGTACTTGGTTCAGATATTACAGTCCCACCCACTCCCAAATGGCCATGCCAAAAAACGTCCCTTGCCAAAGATGTGCCTAACTTTTAACTTTTAACTTTGGAGCATTATTGCAAGCTAGCATGATATAGCTGGCAGCAATGGACGCCTTAGGTCTCCTCACCTCGGCCACG
>NC_139637.1:6202258-6349758 GCF_964638095.1 Poromitra crassiceps | reverse complement strand
CGCATGCGCGGTGCCAGTGTACAGTCACTGCTCCTACAATGAATGTAACGCGAAAGACGTTCATTGAAATCGCCGCTCACTTCCCATTATGGTCGATATGGGAAAATAATGTGGTGTGGAATCGATAGGTATGTCGGTTAATCAACGGCTTCAGTCTTTTACTGAAATATTCATAATCCTCTGCCCCCCACCCACCTGCCCCCAAATATTAAAACGGTTCTCTTTGCAGAAACAACTCTTAATGAAAGACAATTTATTATATAATTAGCTGGATGTAGGTCACATCAATCCTGCAGTAAGGTTCTAAGAAGTGGAAATCCTTTACAGTATGGAATAAACAAAACAGAACAAAACAGTTTTCATTAAGAACTTTTTATTAAATTTACAATAAAAAAAAAAAGGACAATTTTCCTTCAATCCAAGCAACTGAGTGGGATGCTTTCAGGTTTGGTGTTTCACAACCCAAAAGCAGACTAGACTACATTTGATTTAAATGCATCCTGGAGCTACAAATGCAACTGCTTCTCTACTAGTTGCACACTTGAAACAAAACAGGGGGCGGACATGATGTCCCATATACTCTTGGATTCAACCGACCATAATATAAGAAAAAGCAATGGATGAAATGCACTCAGAAATTAAAAATAGCTTAAATCGGGGATGCAGCCAGGATGACAATTTAGCACGAAGAAAAAAAATTAGGAAAGCAGGAAGCTCCAAATGGCGATGAATTCAAGTTCTCTCCAAAAAATGAAATCCAGAGACTGTAATTTCCATAATCATGTGGCATTTAATAGACATCCTGCTCAAGGCTGCCGAGGGGAGAGAGAAAAAAAAAAAGAGTAGCAAGAAAGAAAAGTATTCAACGCTCATCACACAAGCTCTATGTACAACAGATTAAAAGATGATCAATCATTTTGCACCTACGATGTATATTTCTCAACCAACATGAAATTCAAATCACTTCTCGTGCCTTGTAGTATGCAGTTCTATGATCGTGTCCTAGTTATGCAAGACGAGAGCAAACCAAGATCGACTGAACGAATGAGAATGCACCTTACTGGGACTGTAGTGACTTGACCGATCAAATCAGACGCTGGATCCAAATGGCCTACTTTTCTCCCACAAACGTGCACTTCTTCAGTATCAAAAAAAGAAACGCAGTTGTACAAAAACAATGAGAGCGAAGCACAAAATTATACCAACATGAAGAATTTTGTTCCAAAACAATATAGCATTTGGAATATAAATAAACAGGCAGACGCTACCAAATGATTGTTGGCATGACGGTGAAGCTCATGATTGGTTGCTATGAATAATCCTAAACCTGGTACTTCTGTTTCTTGAAGATAGAATAATTTGTGTGTTTGAGATGTCAGAAAGAATAACGTTTCGGTCCTAAGACCTCCTTCAGAAGAATGCGAAGGTCTTAGGACCGAAACGTTATTCTTTGTTAAATAAAACTTTTTGCATTTGGAGACAGTGTGCAGGAGTTATTTTCTTTTGATTCGGTCGGGTTTTCCCTCCTCCGATGCACCCGTCATTTTTAGGTGTGCAGAAGCTCTGCTTTGTGTTTGAGATGTCAAAAGCAGTTCAAGAACCACATTTCTACCAAAATGTGTGTCTTGTAGAAACCTTGCGAGGCGGCTGGATTCACGCAAGATCATGAGATCACACGACAAATCCGTCTTGCCACGCCCCCAATCTACCGATTTGAATCTGAACCAGTTCGCACCAAACGGCGTCCTATGAGGCAGCGACATGCGGGCTTTAGGTGTGACGCCCGTGACAGACAGGTGGTTCATGCAATCACCTGCCAGGTATTTTTTTAAAGTACCTGCCCCTTTGAAACTGTTCCCAAGTCAGTTCCTATATGGTTGTGTGAAACAAACCATCTGGCGACAAGGTTAGTATTGTGGATTGAAATAGTCAAAATGGCGGCAGGTAGCTTTGTCTATGTTTGCGGTGGGTCTCCATCTAAAACATAATGGGACAAGTGAACAGTTGAGGGAGAAAAGTAGACGGGAAGCAGAAGCCAGTATTTTGCGACGACTGCCTGGCATGTATAGCACAGAGATCAAGCAGAACGCCAAGAGAAACACCTCTCTTCCACGACTCTAATCCTGAGAGGCCGATCTAGACCTGGAGCGAGAGCGGGATTTTGAGCGGGACTTTGAGCGGGAGGGCGAGCGCTTCTCCCTGGACTTGGATCGTCGGTCGTCCACCTGCGGGGACGGCGAGCGGGAGGCGGACTTGACGGCGCTCTCCTCCTTTCCGTTCTCCACGGGGGAAGCAGAGCGGCTGCGGGACTTCTTCTTGTCACCCGACTTCTCCTTGGAACGGCTGCGGGAATCCCGCTCCGACTTCACCTTGGAGCGGCTCTTGGAACGGGACTTGGACTTTCGCTCGCCTGAACGGGACCTGGATTTGCGGGAGCGAGAGCGGGATTTGCGGGAGCGAGAACGAGACCCGCTTTTACGAGAACGGGATTTGCTTCCCCCGGACTTGGAGCGAGACTTCCTTGCTGATCCGGAGCGGGAACGACGGCTTCTCTTGTTGCTACGGGAACGAGACCTGTGGGGGAATACAAGACATGCGTGTCAGTCAAAATGCCCTGATAATTAGAGCTGCACAATTAATCAAAACGTATCAAAAGCACAATATGGCAAAGTTGCAGCTGCATGTGTGGGTTTGCAAGCTAGAATTATAGATTTCAAAATTACGTATATTTGTAAGTGCAAATAGACGCTGCTCAATCAGCGTTCCCACACGTTTTCATGGATGAATTTCAAAACTTCTCCAGGACTTTTCCAGGATCCATAATAGAATGTCCATGGACTGCTAGGCAATGACTGAATCAAATACCTCTTTATATTGGATTCGACTGCATCACATTACATGGAAGCTATTGAAATGAAACGGGAAGTTCCATGAAAAGAATATAAAATACAAGAAGCACTAACTTACGTCAATAGCTACGGAAAATAAAACGGCCCGTTATGGTACATTACTGGCAAACAACAAAATTCCACGATTTTTCCAAAACATTCAATTCCATGACTTTTCCAGGTTTTCCATGACCGTGGGAACCCTGCTCAATGAACCAACCATTTTCCTCTTACAGTATGTGCGGTAAAAAGCCGTTTGATAGCACACACAGGAATAAAGTGTCCGCCAGACTTCTCGTCATGTCTACAGAAGTATGGTTAAAGATAAAGATACCAAAATAAAGTACCGTAAATTCCGGACTATAAGCCGCACCTTTTTTCCCGTTTTTTGGCCTTTTTTGGCACCTGCGGCTTATATAACGGTGCGGCTTATCTATGGATTTTTTCAAAAAAAAAAAAAAAAAAAAAAAAAAAATCTCTCTTTTTTAGCACTCTTTCTAACTATAAATCCTATATAACTATAATAAGTTTTAATTTCCTCTCTTGCCCTCTTTTCACCACACTGTATGACACTGTGTGCACTGTAAAAAACAACACAGGTGGTGTTGTGTTATGTTGTTTTGTTGAAATGTTAATAAATGGGAGCTTCCTACCTGTAAGCGACCCTTACATATGGTAATTAAACATTAAAACACAAAAAAAAAAAAAAAAAAAATACCATTAAAACACCCGCGGCTTATAGTCCGGTGCGGCTTATATAAGAAAAAAATAGTCAACTTTGCAGGTGCGGCTTATAGTCCGGAATTTACGGTATATTATAAGCTTTTAAACATCACCGGTATTCATTTGGATTTGGACGTCTTGAATGAACATATGAACAGCAGAGCTGGTCTCACCTGGAGCGGCTCCTGGAGCTCCTGTGGCTCCTGCTGCGAGAGCGGCGGCGACTACGAGACCTGTGGACGACGGGGGCAAAATGAAGAATTATGGCGGACGCCCCGTAGATAGCAAAGTTGCACAAGATTCAAGATTGTTTGAAATAGTGAGTTCAGAGATGAGGGCGGAGTCTCCTCACCTGGAGCGGCTGCCAGAGTCGGACCTTCGTCGGCGAGGTTGCTGCTCCACCAGATGGATCTTCCTCCCGTTGATGTCGGTGCCGTCCAGCTTGTCCAGGGCCCTCTTCAGGTCCGAGTGCGACCTGAACTCGATCACTCCCTCGTTGGTGCGCTCCTTGTGGGCGTCGGCGTAGGTCACCTCTCCTGCCTGGCGCATAAAGTCCTGGAGGAGGACACGGGGAAAATGTGTCAGAAGAATTAAAAACAATCTCAAATGTTCAACAAATAATTCAAGCAATCTTCATATGGTGTCTTCATATGGTGTACACACTCAAGTTTGTAAGTTGTTCTGATCGACAACATGTAAAAAACATCTGTGAAGAAATATTTGAGGCTTACTTAACACCAGAGATGGAAATTGTACCACCTGCAAACTGCTGTCCTATCTTTGGCACTTGTTTGACACCATCCATAAATACACACCCTCGTCTCGAAAGGTCCATGTTGCACAACAACCCAGTCCACATCACAAGTAACAGAACTTTCTCTTCATTTGCGTTTCATGGCTGAAGTTTTACTTAAAGAAAACTTGTTTTTCAACCAACTCCCTATCCAAAATCGGGATGTAGTGTGAAAAACAAAAGGTATATATTTTTTTTAACTGCTTGCCGCCTCTGGGGGCGCAGCTTTAGGATCTGCTCTACATCCTCGCACTGTGCCTCGTTGGGTTTGCCCCACGAGGTCTCGCAGACGCAGCTCGCACGGTGGGCTTGCGCTCAACTTGAGTTAATTGTGGGTCGCCGCAACGCAGCAGCTTTCGGCCAATTATATTAGTAAGATATTTGGTTTGAAAAGGTAAGTGTTGTTTGTAGCACATATAACCCTGTCAACTCATAACATAACTCTGTCAACTCTTACATTCCGATTTCCTGCCAGTACTGACTCACTACAGCTGGATGAATAGTGGGGAAACACTGGTTTACATTGCTTCTCCACATGCCTACCTTCAAGTCCTGCCAGCTGCAGCGACTGGACAAGTTCTCCACGGTGAGTCGGTACTCGGTACGGACAGGAGGCCCGTACTTATCCCTGCCAGTGCCAGAGCGACTCCGGCTGCTGCTGTAACCACCACTGCCTTTAAAAACAACAGAGAATGGCGCAAGTCAGAGGAAAACAAAATGGCTGACACACAGAAACATCAGCCTGGGTTATCAAATTAACACAAGAAAACAACTTGCCAGATAAGTGTTTTTTTCTCTCTCTTCCTTTTACAAAGAATGAAAGGGGCCTTTCTGATCCCATTTCAAGTAAACACAAACCTTCAGATAAGTGATCTACAAGCCACTGCACGGGTTCTCTGCTGCAAAGAACACCACTGGATCTGTTCCTGGCAATACAAAGCCTGCCTTACTCTGGTATAAAACACACTGTGATGCTTTAAACAAATGCACAGTGATGTTCTTGCACGACCTTCGAACCCTGACAAAAAAAAGGAAAAAAAAGGAGGCGTCCACATGAGTTGGTGTCAAGAACAGCGTTCAATCAAATTGAGTAAGAACCACTGCAAGTAACACAAACATACAAGATTTTTCTTTTAAGCCACTTGACCGGATGTCAAGCCTCAAATTTGTTCTTTTCTAGTTCGCTTACTAACAACATTTATTTTGAGTGTACGTTTTTTTTACTAGAGCCGCTCCACTTAATTTAGCTGTCAACATAGAAACCAATGGCAATCCTCACCATCACCCCTGGTCTATTGGCAAAAGGCTGCTGTCATCATGGCTTCCGGTTAGGTCAGCCAAGGATCAAGGGGGCAAAGGTCACAGTCACACACATTGTAAGGTGAAAGCCAAGGCCAAACGGGACAGGCAGTCATCTTAGCCAGTCATCTTTAGCCTCAATGGACTCTCAGCCTCAGCCCGCAACTGGACTCTTTCAAATTGAAACATCAAGGACTTTTGTTAATGTTGAAGATAAAAAATATATATACCAAAGTTATAGTAAAGATAGTTATACACATTTCACATGAAAATGGTAACGTTAAGTCTATTTCTAATGATTAGACTATGAACTATGCAAACTATGTTGGTGATGAGGGTATGCGATAAACATACATTGTTCCGATGTGCAAACACAGGGAAAGGGTTATGGAAAATATATGGCTTAAAACATGGCCACCAATCTTAAATATTATCTAGGACAGCTTTGCAAGATAAGGCACTCTACTAAAAAATGTCTGAACTATGGCCAACTCTCACTACAGGATGAGCTCCAACACACAAAAGCTGGATCCTCCAAACAGAAAGGCATTCTAATCATCATGGTTTCATTAACCCATTGATACCTGATGCAGCATTTGTGTGTGTGTGTATCCCTTTAAGACCGCGAACCTCTTAAAGGGATACACACACAAATGTGGGATATACACACAAATGCTGCATCGGGTATCAATGGGTTAACTACATAGGAACTTCTCTGTCTAGGTGCGTTATGTAACAAGCGTATGACCTATATGCAATCTAAAGTGAATGTACCGATGCTTATTACATCATTTACCTTGCATAACTACTGGGTAGTTGCATGCAATCTAGGCTGCAATTTACAATGCTACCGCATGACACTTAAACTTGGGACTCGAGACTAACTAAAACGTGTGTACCTGTGAATTAAGAGTCAACATGAATGGTCAAACAGTTGTGTTATTGTAAATGTTCAGTATTGTTTTGCTGAGAGAGCCTGTTGATGGCGAAATGATCTAGCAACACAACAGGTCTGTGTGCAGTCCACATGTGCACCTCAACCCGAGGGGGGGAGGGGAGAAGGGAGTATCGAGTGCACTTACTGCGTCCACCGCCCCCGTAACCCCCACCGCCACCGCGGCCTTCCCGGCCTCCTTCACGGCCTCCTCCTTCACGGCCTCCTTCCCAGTCTCGCCGCGGCCCCCGGGCGTGCTCGACGATCACTCGCTCCCCGCACAGCTCCTTCCCGTTCAGCTCGTACACAGCGTCATCAGCATCCCGGTTATCCTCGAACTCCACGAAGCCGTACCTAAACGGAGAAAGAAGGGTTTTATGGATTCAAGTTCCGTTTACATGACGTGCCCGCATTGACACAGATTATCTCGTACAGTTCAGCACGCTGGCACACTCAGCACAAAGACGCCATATTTGGCCATGCGACATTTGCCACACGGGCAAAGCGAAATAATACTATGAGTGACGTTAACGTTTATTTTTACACACCAGCATAACGATATCAAACTTAGGAAAGTATTGGCTATATGGATGCATCCATTGCATTATATTTAGCTAGCTAGTTATTAATCTGCACAGGGGCATCACATGCTAGCAGGCTAGGTTAGCACTGAAGGATAGGTTAGCTAACGCGCGTTCAGGCACAACTCACCCATTTTTTAAATCAACTTCCATGAGCTTTCCATATCCACTGAAATATCGTTGAATGTCTTTTTCGCGGACGTTGTAGCCCAGTCGTCCGATATAAACACGAGGCATGTTTTCTGGCTAACGTTATCTTCCTCTGCTCGGCTGCAGTAGCTTCGTCTCCGTCTCTTCCAGGAAAGCCGAAAAGAAAAGCCCTTCCTCTTTTTCGGATATTAATGGCGGATCTCAACCAACGTGTATAGGCGCATACCGCCACCTACTGTCCCGGAGTAGTCTGGGCACCTTCCACCCCGCTTTTTGTCATGGGGGCGTAAACCCCGGACCCAGAATTAACACCGGATGGCAATGCGCCTAACAACGTCTTTGTTGTCGTTAGCTTGACGCGGTGATGTTACCTAAACTAGAGTCTGATCAAAACAAAGCTAGCGTTACATAAAACAAAACGTTTATGCAATATGGCATCTCCGCCACCACCGCCTGACACACCGGTCAAAACGGTGAAAGAGGATTCTGATACTTGGGTCAAATTGTCAAGTTAACGTGAAAGTTGACGAGCTAGAAACGCTGCCATCCGGTCTAGGGCGGGCTCTAGGCGGGAACCAGTAGGGTGACAAAATCAATTGTGGGCGGGAGCCAGGCTCTTTCTCGCCGAGAAGAGCCTGGTGACGCGAGGTTAGTCCCGGAGTGTCTACCGCAGGACACGTCCACTTCAGCAGCTGTGACCACGTGACTCATGAGTGATGATGACAAAAGAAGTGATATCCACTTAGTGGAAATCATGTGCAATATATATATATATACAAATTCCAAACAAATCACTGCAAGCATGTATGCAATCATGGATGAGCTGTCCATCAGTCGGAATAAGCAGAGAGCAGTGGTGGGAGAGAGTGTTGAAGATTTTATTTTTGTAAAAACCAGGTTTAAAATCTCCGATAGCGACATCTTCTTTTCCACATGCTTGTCAGCGCAAAACACTACATCTCCTTTTTTTCCAGCCGGTTGTATTTTAAATGAGCAATCATTTCACCAAACTATTAATATCTCATTTCCTGGCTTGCCCTGTAAGACACAGAAATAGAATTGATAGAACGGGACAGCCATCCATATTCAAATCAACCAAATCCATTGATTAATAATAATAAACAATCAAATTAGATCTAGTCAACTGAATTGACTGTGTATCCAAGTTACCAAGGCAAACAGTGGAATGATCCTTCTCTGCATTCTATTTCTGTGAGCGTCGATGTCTTGGATCCCATGTGAAATTGATTTTCAGTCTCACATCTAATTAACCCCCCCCCCCCCCCCCCCCCCCCCCCCCACTGGATAGAATTTGTTGATCTAAACTGCACAAGAATTAAGAAACTAAAAGAAATGCACAAATGCTCATCAATGCTATAAAAGCATCACAAACACTGTCGAATTTCTATTTTCTTTCTCACATACAGCCTCTCCTTTGAAGTCTTGATTCCTCATGGTCATCTGCCACTTCTATTATAACAGCTACCAAGTAGGCAATGTTCTGTTTGTTTAAATGTTTGTCCCACTGACCAGAGACTAGTTACACTGACCTATCTTCCCATCATGTAGAGTGTAGCCTGGTGACTCAGATGTTGCCCTGTGACAAGCTGAGGCAGAGGTCCTTTAACATTATCAGACCATAACATGCACCCAAGACCCCACCTTACATTTGAGAAGAGTTCAGACCAGAACAGACGTCCAAACTTAAATTTGAGAAATGCTGAGCATCAAGAATAAAGCACTGGTAGAGAAAATGACTGAATCACACGGCTGGAGTTATTAACATCTCCCTGGTTGTCAAATGTGTACTCAATTTCAACATGATATTCATATCCAAATGGTTTGATATGTGGGGAGCGTACTAGGGATGGGCATTTGAAGTAATTTAAATACTCGAGTACTCTCGTTCTATTATGAACGAGTAATCGGGTACTCGCAAAATATTTCTTAACACAATAAATGCATTAATCTCTCAATTGGGTATTTATCATGAGATTATGGTTTGGAATCTAGTGGTCAAAACGACCACTTCGGGCCATTCTAGTAGTTATGGAATTCTGGCACTTCTTTCGTCTTCTTTTTTTTTGTATTTTTGGGGCATTTCTGCCTTTATTTAGAGAGGACAGTATTATTTATTATTATTATTTATTTAGAGAGGACAGTAGGCAGACAGGGAAGGTGGGGAGAGTGAGGGGATGACATGTGGCAAAGGACCACAGGTTGGATTTGAACCCGGGTCGGCTGCGCGAAGGACCGAGCCTTCATGGTACGCATGCTAGCAGGTGAGCCACCAGGACATACGTTATTTTGTCTTTTCAAAAGATATCTTAACACAATGAATGCATTCATCTCTCAATTGGGTATTTATCATGAGATTATAGAGTTTGGAATCTAGTGGTCAAAATGACCACTTACAGTCATTCTAGTAGTTATGGAATTCTGGTCCTTCTAGTGTTAAGGAGAGATAGAAACACGTGTTTCTATCTAAGCAGCCTATGTAATAGAGCGACTTCATGGAAACAGGCGAGTTGAATTCACAGTTTAGACTCGTAAATTTACTCACATTGGGTTGAAAACAGGAAAGAATGTGAAGTTTATTTTTGTCTTAACATTTTCACAACACCACAACCGACTTCTCGTCCCCACTTCCTCTCTCCTCTCTGAACAGGACATAGGGTGCGCTTGCTTCACCTCCTTCGCCTCCGCGCATCGCGGTGGAAGGAGGGGGAGGGGGGGGGGGGGGGGGGGGGGGGGGGGCAGGGCAAGTACCCGGACAGCTGAAACGTTACTCGAGTACTGACATGATTATGAAGGAGTACTCGAGTAACCGAGTACTCCCGCCCATCCCTAGAGCGGGGATTCAAGCCATGTTAGTTCAGGGTTCTCTTGAAGGAACGAGAATCAAGAATCACAGCAATTGAAAAATAAAAATAAAAAATAAAAATGTAAAGATGAGAGGTGGGGTTCATCAGCCAGATGACAACTGCATCAAACAATGTAAGTATGCGGGACACATGATCTGCTCTCCATCGGCACCTTCAGCTCCTCTCGATTCAGAGAGTCCAGTTAACAAATCAAGGGGGCCTCTGACTCCCGGCTCCGCCCCTCCGGGGGAAGGGGAGGGGAGGGGGGGATTGGAGGAGGGGGCGGGGAATAGGAGGGGGGGGGGTAGTGGAAGCCCGGGTGAGGCGGCCTTTAGTTGGCTTTGGCGCGGAGCTGCGCCCTCTTGCCCGTGACGGCCTGGAAGCCGGTCTTGATGCTGGCCACGGAGCAGCGGGAGTGGCACGTCTCGCACTGGAGGAAATAGAGACGAGTGTCCTTCTGCAGGATGGTGTCTGGGGAGCGGCAGGTGTGACACGTCACATACTCCTCTGCAGGGGGCGAGAAGAGAGAGGAGAGAGAGTTAGGCCCCGTTTACACGGCAACCAATATTGTTTAATTTCCATTCGCTGAGCCTCCCCTGAAAGGGTTTGGAGCCCCCCCTGGGGAGGCTATTTTCTCCCCCAGTTTTACGCTACATAACCGTCATGTTTTAATTATCGCCATGCATACTGCATTGTTTGATGCTATGGACTGCACAACATAAACATTCAAAACTCAGCCGTGGTCCGTGGAGTCAACGTGTTAGACTGGAGACGCTGTCTGGTTTCTATAACAACATGAGGAAAATGCAAGTCCCGCGGTGGAGGAGTTATAAAGTTAGTTGGTCGTTGTAATTATACTGGACATCATATGTATTGGAAATGTTTGGTAAGTCTGCTTGTTGCACAACACTGTATATCGTCTGATATAAGTGCTGACCAGCTGGTTACTGAGCTAATGCTAGCTGCTGCTAAATGCTAACCGTTAGTTAGTCGCTAGCTAATCAAACTGCTGCTTTCCAATGAAACACAAACAACTGAATGTGAGCGGTGCGTTAGGCCAGTGGTTCCCAACATTTTTTGTATTATGTACCCCTTGAGCTGTTTTGCCATGCTGTTAGTACCCCCTCACTCATGCTGTTAGTACCCCCTCACTCATGCTGTTAGTACCCCCTCACTCATGCTGTCAGTACCCCCTCACTCATGCGTGTACTTTGTACCGCAAGGAAACTGTGGCTGTGGTGGATCTGTGGATGCACGAGTAGCCTCAATCCATACAAAATGTATCTGTCACTTAACGGCCATTGTTGGGCGTGGCCTCTTTTTCCTTTTGTCAGTGAGCTTCCCTAAACCTGAATCTGGAGTGACAACTGGACGTTTGAGCCATTTATCTGTGGTCGATGCTACATGCTACTGTAGCTAGTTGATTTAACATGTATATCTATGCTGGATGCTACTGTAGCTAGTTGATTTGCGCGGTTTGACATGTGTGAACGTGACCTCTTCACAGAGTAGCCTAGTGTAAGTTGACACCTGCCGGAAATAAATTGTATTCCCCAATCTTTCCAAGTACCCCCTACAAGCTGCTCAAGTACCCCTAGGGGTACACGTACCCCTGGTTGGGAAACACTGCGTTAGGCTAATGTTACTTGTTTGAAATATGGCTGTTTGGCAGAGGGAGAAGAGGAGAGGGACGAGGAGGAGGAAGGAGGAAGACAATATGAACTGCTAGCGTAGTTGAGGATGACGATGATGATGACGAGTAGAAGCACATCTCAGTTTTGGTGCAGTATTTCTTTTGTTTGTACCAATCCGTACAAAACCAATGCATCTCGTGGAAAAGAGTGACATTTGATTTCTACGCCTTTAAAGAATGATTGTGCACACTTACTGATATATCTTCTCAAGACGTTTTCTATCTGTTTCTGTTGAAATCTGCCTTTGATCACAAGCTGGTTATTTCCGTCTATGGAACCACTGTCAGGAAAAAGTAAAAATCAAAACAAAAAAAACAATTAACACAATCAAAATTCTATAAACACAGTAAATACTTAAATATTGAATACATGAAATAAGTCAGAGTGTTTCAGGTTTAAGTACATGTATTTCAGGTTTGAGCATGTTGAGGTGTAGCATTTTTTTTTTAATTCTTTGTCTTGTCATTTGAGAATGAAAAACGCTGCTCTGTGTTCAAAAGTGATAGAAATTTAGTTAGAGTGTTTAACAGACATTCTAAATGTGCCTGGTTAAATATAAGGGTAAGTACAACAGTGTGTTTGTTACCTTGTTCCCAGCTCAGCCAACAGGAAAGCCAGGAGATGTTTTGGCTGACGATGCAACCTGGAATCAAACACATATACATCATCAGTTTAAAGGTACAGTCCATCTGAATGTTTAGCAGCACCAAGCCTTTTACGAAGAGAGAGTTTTATTGAAACTGCCAGAGTTGTTGTTGGACAAACAAGGTTTGAATTAAATGACTTAATGAATGACGGGGTTCCTTGCAAGGTTGCAATTACAAAATGGCAGATTTTTCCCTCAACCATAATTTGTTGATATCAAGATGTTGCTTGGTGCTCAGTCTGACCCTGCCATATCATTCTACAGATGAGGATGTATTCTTCACAGCAACAGATATCAGAACATGTGAGATGGATCTGAATTCTGAAAGCCCATAAAAAGGTATTTGTCACCTTGTGACTGCATGTATATTTGAGACAGCACAATATGTTTTCAATACTTTCCCAATTTGTTTGTGTGAAGTGGGTTTATGAGGCTCACAGTTTGCAGATGTCTGTGAAGTTGACGAAGGAGGTTTTCTTGGTTCCCACTCGGACGACCTGAGGAGGCTTCATCACAAACTTCCTCTTCTCTCCGGCCACCATGTCCGGGTTCTTCTCCCTCATGATGTTGAAGACTCGGTTCAGCAGCTGAGGGAGAGCAGGGAATCACAAGTCAGATAGCTGCATATTTATAAAGCAAGTAAACTGTTGAAAGAAAACTAGAACAGAGGCTTTGGTTCTTCACGTTCATAAGAAATAAGAAGTTTAGAAATGGGAAATAGTGTTTGTGTACATCACACCAACACTCAGCCACAAGGAAAAGGTTTCAAGGTTCATTACTGCATGAAGAAAAGCTGATATTCTGTCTACTGTTCTCTGGGCTATCTCAGCTTCGTTCGTGAAGCTAAGCTAACGTGGCTAACCTAGTCTGGGTCTGTGACCATCACTAGAGTGCCAAAGTCACCCCCTCTCCCTCTCCCTCTCCATGGGATTTCATCCGCCATTCATTTTTCCATAGACTTAACGTAAAATGCTTATACAAATTGTTTTACTTAGTCTAACCAAGCAATTCAACTATACTTAGAATCAGGGGAGACCACAATTTTTTATTTTATTTTTATTTATTTATTTTAGGGGTGGGTGAATTTCCACGAAAAGTCGACTTTAACCCAGTGAACCTCAAATAGTGTTTTTGCTAGAAATGGCGATGCCTATTTGAAGAGAGGATGCAATAATGAAAATGTGTGGGAGAACATGGGTCTGCATCTAGATCAGTGTTTTGCCAAAACACATTTCCCAAATACATGGAATACTAACAACAATCAGTCATGTTTTTGTACTTTTGTAAAGCGGCCTTGGGTTCCTTGAAAGGCGCTAGATAAATCCAATCTATTATTATTATTATTATTATTATTATTATTATTATTATTAACAAAACCTGGCCTCCTGGGTGCTCTCTTTTAGGGCTTTCACACCGGCAGGGCTCCGTGCCGGTTCCGGTTCCAGAACCCTAATCTGAACCGGCCGGCGCGTTCAGACCGAAAAAATAATTGGTTCGGAACCTGAAAAGTTGGTTCTCAGCGGAACCAAAAAATAGTTGGTTTTCCTTGGGAACCGTGACATCATCAGTGGGCGTGTCTCATTCTAGGCTGTGAAAACGAGCAGGAAGGAGAAGAAGACAGTGACAACACAGAGAAAAATAATTTGCAGTGGTCTCCTGAGGAAACCAAATGTTTAGTGGCGATTTGGGCATCTACCGAATCTCAAGAAAAGCTAGAAAGCAGTACAAGAAAGAGCAAGTCATATGCTGAACTTGCAGAAGAGAGGGCACTCGAACGCCAGACCAAATAATTAATAAACTAAAAAAAAAAAAAAAAAACTGAAGAAGGACTACCGAATAATGTCCTCTCACTTTGGTTCCGCTTAAACTGGTGTGAACACGGGCTGGTTCGCCAGAAAGCACCAAGGTTCTGAGACTCCAGAACGGAGCCAGAGTCAGAACCAGAACCGGTCGCTGCGTGTCTGCACTTTACTGATCGCTGTGCACTTTACGGATCGCTGTGCACTTTACCGATTGCTGTGCACTTTAATGCTACCTTGCACATTATCGGTCATTGTGTGCCACAAACAAGGTCCTTGATGTTTTATTTAGCCTTTTATTTATTCTAACTATATGCATGTAACATGTTTAACATGCTACTTGTGTTGTTTCTTGTCAATGTTCGTATTTGTATGTTTATATGCTGCAACTCAATTTGCCCTTTGGGACACTAATAAACTTGAACTTGAACTTGTGTCTGTCTGAAAGCGGTATGTGTGGCATTGTGTTTGTGTCTATGTGTGTCTCTTTGTGGCATTGTGTTTGTGTCTCTTTGTGGCATTGTGTTTGTGTCTATGTGTGTCTCTTTGTGGCATTGTGTTTGTGTCTATGTGTGTCTCTTTGTGGCAGTGTGTTTGTGTCTATGTGTGTCTCTTTGTGGCATTGTGTTTGTGTCTATGTGTGTCTCTTTGTGGCAGTGTGTTTGTGTCTATGTGTGTCTCTTTGTGGCAGTGTGTTTGTGTCTATGTGTGTCTCTTTGTGGCATTGTGTTTGTGTCTATGTGTGTCTCTTTGTGGCATTGTGTTTGTGTCTATGTGTGTCTCTTTGTGGCATTGTGTTTGTGTCTATGTGTGTCTCTTTGTGGCATTGTGTTTGTGTCTATGTGTGTCTCTTTGTGGCAGTGTGTTTGTGTCTATGTGTGTCTCTTTGTGGCAGTGTGTTTGTGTCTATGTGTGTCTCTTTGTGGCATTGTGTTTGTGTCTATGTGTGTCTCTTTGTGGCATTGTGTTTGTGTCTATGTGTGTCTCTTTGTGGCAGTGTGTTTGTGTCTATGTGTGTCTCTTTGTGGCATTGTGTTTGTGTCTATGTGTGTCTCTTTGTGGCATTGTGTTTGTGTCTATGTGTGTCTCTTTGTGGCATTGTGTTTGTGTCTATGTGTGTCTCTTTGTGGCAGTGTGTTTGAGTCTATGTGTGTCTCTTTGTGGCAGTGTGTTTGTGTCTATGTGTGTCTCTTTGTGGCATTGTGTTTGTGTCTATGTGTGTCTCTTTGTGGCATTGTGTTTGTGTCTATGTGTGTCTCTTTGTGGCATTGTGTTTGTGTCTATGTGTGTCTCTTTGTGGCATTGTGTTTGAGTCTATGTGTGTCTCTTTGTGGCAGTGTGTTTGTGTCTATGTGTGTCTCTTTGTGGCATTGTGTTTGTGTCTATGTGTGTCTCTTTGTGGCATTGTGTTTGTGTCTATGTGTGTCTCTTTGTGGCAGTGTGTTTGAGTCTATGTGTGTCTCTTTGTGGCAGTGTGTTTGTGTCTATGTGTGTCTCTTTGTGGCATTGTGTTTGTGTCTATGTGTGTCTCTTTGTGGCAGTGTGTTTGTGTCTATGTGTGTCTCTTTAGCCGTTTTCCCACATGCGTACCGGAAAATTACCTGTAAGTCAATATCGGACATTTCCCTTCACACTTCGGCTCGCGCATGTGGGAATCTATCAGCGAATTTGCCTGTATGTTGGGGGGCGGGGGGAGCTTGTATGTATGTAGAGAAAGCAAATGCACGAAGCGAAATGTGGAAGTAGTTTGCTTTGATGTGCGCGAATGATTAGATGATGCACTTTGAAGAAGTTGGGATCCGTGTCTGAGAGAAATAGTTGCTGGTTCGATGTTTATCCGTTCACCTGCGTCGCGTTGAAGCACTTTTTACAGACTGGCTTCGTTTGATGTGTCCGGGCTTGCCTTGCCTTCGGAAATCAGCACGCCCACACATGAAGCTGACATAGGCTACCGCTCTTATTATCACAAGATCATTTCGCCAGTTTGCTTTAATGTGGGCGAATGATTAGATTATGCCCGCTGGAACATTAAGCAACTGTGTAGGCTACACCTCGCCCATGAGAGAAGGACCAGTGTCACGGAAAATGACTGGACCCGTTTCCCACTTGGTCTCCCTTAAGAGCATCCCGCTCTTCTGACTGGCTCGAAACTGGTGAAATCTCCGCGACGATGGGGTCGCGCTTATTAGACCACGTTCCGGTCATTTAGCGGTACAAAGCGCATGTGGGAAAACGGCTTTTGAGTCTATGTGTGTCTCTTTGTGGCATTGTGTTTGTGTCTATGTGTGTCTCTTTGTGTCTATGTGTGTGTGTTACTTACCTCATCATAGGTGTAGTCTCTTTCAGTTCCAGCCCACGCTGGTCCCGTGGAGGAGCTGAACGAAATGCCATCGTTGTTCTTTCCCTCATCATCCTCAAGAACTGAAAACGTAAAAGATATTAATTAGGGATGTGCCGATATGAAAATTGTTTTTGCTTCTCTCGCGTTATTTCATATGTTGTGTGATATAGTGCATATTGTGTTTACATGTTGTTTCCCCCCCCCTCCATTTTGAACCACTGGCTCAATCTATGATGTCATTTCTTAAGTCACCTGCTCAATCTATGATGGTCATGAGGATATTGTTGTCATTTCCTGTCCCTCTCAAAATGTCTTGGCTGTATCACATTACTGGTGAGTCACACTGATGAAGGCCTGTGTGCCACAACGCGTAAATGCATTTTTCATCTTTGCTATGCACTAGCCATATAGTTAGAGAATTTTAGCAAAATGCTTGGACCATCTGTGAAAAAATTTACTACCAATAGCTTTCTTCACCAATGTGTCTAGAATCACCTCTCAATTAGTGCAAACCCAAATCCTCGTGGAAAATCCTGATTGATTATACACTGTGCTTTACATAACAATAACCAATATACCAATATCATATGGTCAGGGAGACATTTTTACTCAAAAATAATGTTTGGAATGGATTCAGCACCCCTGAAAAGCCCTAGTTAGACACCCCACAAGTTCATTTTAGACTTTTAATTTTTATCATATTTTTCACCCAGCCCTCGGGGCACCTTAACTTTGATTGGCTCTCCAGGATTTTCCACAAGGATTTGGGTTTGCACTAATTGAGAGGTGATTCTAGACACCTATAAGAACACATTGGTGAAGAAAGCTATTGGTAGTACATTTTTTCACAGATGGTCCAAGCATTTTGCTAAAATTCTCTAACTAATATAACTAGAACGGGCTAAATTTGCTGAAGCAAATTTGATTGTGCTTGCTCCCGCGTGACGCTCCGCCCCCCTTGCACCGCCCCTGCCTTAGACCCCGCCCTCCCATCTAGTATCAATACAGCCCCAATCGGCAATGTGTAGCTAGGACGTGTTTAGGCCGTTGCAAGGGTGTATTAACTGGATGCTATGGTGTTACAGGTACTGAATGCTGCTATAGCACCCCCTAGAGGCGAAATGACACAATATTTGTCCTATAGGCTCAGAGTACATCCGTCCACACCTGTACCAAGTTTGGTTCGCATCGGACGATCTTTGTGAAATAGGCCCCACCCACAGAACTTTGGAAGTCGATTATATCGCAACGGTGCGGAATTTCAAAAAAACGCAAAATAAGTTTTGTGCGGGACAGTCCACACACGCTCTGTGATGTGGTTTGGTGAAGATCGGGCAAAATTTGAAGGAGAAATAGCGAAAAAACGCTTTTCGACAAAATTCAAAATGGCGGAAAATCTAGTTAGACGGAAATGGGCGGGGCCTATATCAGCAGATGCGGAATGACCCAAGGAATCCAGGGAAAAAATAATTTTGAATGTAGCCCTTACGGTTCAAAAGTTATGGACCAAAACGTAAGGACGGCTGTTATAGCGCCACCATCTGGTCAAATACTAAAATTTTCCCGCACAGAGTAAAAGGTGACTCTGTAAACCTACCTACAAACTTTGGTAATAGCAGGTCATACGGTGTCTGAGCTAGAGCTAATTTAATGCCAACGATTTCGAAACCCCATTCAAGTGAATGGGAAAAAAAATCGTACGTTAACGCCAATATCGCGAAAACCGGCGAACGAAACCCTTAGCAATCCAAATGCACACGATTCCTCAATGAGCCGCACGTTTTGATGTCTCCCATGTCTGTGTAGTGTGAAAACTGTAGGAGAAATGGCGAACCAAACTTTTGGATAGAAGAAAATATAGAGATAGTAAATAAATACTAGAACGGGCTAAATTTGCTGAAGCAAATTTGATTGTGCTTGCTCCCGCGTGAAGCTCCGCCCCCCTTGCACCGCCCCTGCCTTAGACCCCGCCCTCCCATCCAGTATCAATACAGCCCCAATCGGCAATGTGTAGCTAGGACGTGTTTAGGCCGTTGCAAGGGTGTATTAACTGGATGGTATGGTGTTTTCGGCTCATTATTATGCTGCTATAACGCCCCCTAGAGGCTAAATGACACAATATTTGTCCTATAGGCTCAGAGTACATCCGTCCACACCTGTACCAAGTTTGGTTAGCATCGGACGATCTTTGTGAAATAGGCCCCACCCACAGAACTTTGGAAGTCGATTATATCGCAACGGTGCCGAATTTCAAAAAAACGCAAAATAAGTTTTGTGCGGGACAGTCCACACACGCTCTGTGATGTGGTTTGGTGAAGATCGGGCAAAATTTGAAGGAGAAATAGCGGAAAAACGCTTTTCGACAAAATTCAAAATGGCGGAAAATCTAGTTAGACGGAAATGGGCGGGGCCTATATCAGCAGATGCGAAATAACCCAAGGAATCCAGGGAAAAAATAATTTTGAATGTAGCCCTTTCGGTTCAAAAGTTATGGACCAAAACGTAAGGAATGCTGCTATAGCGCCCCCTAGAGGCGAAATGACACAATATTTGTCCTATAGGCTCAGAGTACATCCGTCCACACCTGTACCAAGTTTGGTTAGCATCGGACGATCTTTGTGAAATAGGCCCCACCCACAGAACTTTGGAGGTCGATTATATCGCAACGGTGCGGAATTTCAAAAATACGCAAAATAAGTTTTGTGCGGGACAGTCCACACACGCTGTGTGATGTGGTTTGGTGAAGATCGGGCAAAATTTGAAGGAGAAATAGCGAAAAAACGCTTTTCGACAAAATTCAAAATGGCGGAAAATCTAGTTAGACGGAAATGGGCGGGGCCTATATCAGCAGATGCGGAATGACCCAAGGAATCCAGGGAAAAAAGAATTTTGAATGTAGCCCTTACGGTTCAAAAGTTATGGACCAAAACGTAAGGACGGCTGTTATAGCGCCACCATCTGGTCAAATACTAAAAATTTTCCGCACAGAGTAAAAGGTGACTCTGTAAACCTACCTACAAAGTTTGGTAATAGCAGATCATACGGTGTCTGAGCTAGAGCTAATTTAATGCCAACGATTTCGAAACCCCATTCAAGTGAATGGGGAAAAAAATCGTACGTTAACGCGAATATCGCGAAAACCGGCGAACGAAACCCTTAGCAATCCAAATGCACACGATTCCTCAATGAGCCGCACGTTTTGATGTCTCTCATGTCTGTGTAGTGTGAAAACTGTAGGAGAAATGGCGAAGCAAACTTTTGACCAGAAGAAAACAGAATAAAGAAAGATAAAGAAGTATGAGAGATTCTAAGATTGTGCTTGCCTATCTGCAAGCACAATAACTAGAACGGGCTAAATTTGCTGAAGCAAATTTGATTGTGCTTGCTCCCGCGTGACGCTCCGCCCCCCTTGCACCGCCCCTGCCTTAGACCCCACCCTCCCATCCAGTATAAATACAGCCTCAATCGGCACTGTGTAGCTCAGACGTGTTTAGGCGGTTGCAAGGGTGTATTAACTGGTTGCTAGGGTGTGTTTGGCTGATTGCTATAGGGTGTTCGTAGATCGTTGCTAGGGTGTACTAATTAGTTTTGGGGGGGAAATGGGGGGGCCTTTGTGAGTACAAGCGGGAGGAGCCATGGAAACCAGGGCAGAAATAATTTTGATCGTAGAAGCTACGGTTCCAAACTTACGAACCAAAACGTAAAGAGGGCAGCTATAGCGCCACCGTGAGGTCAATCGGTATAATTGTTTAGGCCAGAGTAGAAGAGTACTCTATGAACCTATGTACACAATTTGGGAACAGTCGCTCTTACGGTTTGTGAGATACAGCTACTGAATGCTGCTATAGCGCCCCCTATAGGCGAAATTACACCATTTTATTTTTATCAGCTCAGAGTACATATGTGCACACCTGGACCAAGTTTGGTTCGGATCGGACAATGTGGTCCGGAGTTATGGCGATTTTTGTGAAATAGGCCCCACCCACAACAATTCGGAAGTCGATTATATCGCAACGGTGCGGAATTAAAAAAAAAACGCAAAATAAGTTTTGTGCGGGAGAGTTAATTTTCCACCCCGAGTCCAACGCCGCCATCCATGAGTCTCTACGAGTTACGGTTGCGGAGATACGTTGCTGTAGCGCCCTCCATAGGCAAACAATAGCGCCCCCTACACGCCAAACGACACTTTCTTTTCTGTAATCAGCTCAGAAGTGTCAAGTGTCATACAAGAAGGAAGGCTGGCCATAATTCCAATGAATCCGCACTTCCTGCCGCCCTTCAAAATAAATCAATTTAGAAGGGACAGGCACTATAGCGCTATAGCGCCCCCTAAAGGCGAAATGACAAAATATTTGTGCTATAGGCTCAGAGTACATCCGTCCACACCTGTACCAAGTTTGGTTCGCATCGGACGATCTTTGTGAAATAGGCCCCACCCACAGAACTTTGGAAGTCGATTATATCGCAACGGTGCGGAATTTCAAAAATACGCAAAATAAGTTTTGTGCGGGACAGTCCACACACGCTCTGTGATGTGGTTTGGTGAAGATCGGGCAAAATTTGAAGGAGAAATAGCGAAAAAACGCTTTTGGACAAAATTCAAAATGGCGGAAAATCTAGTTAGACGGAAATGGGCGGGGCCTATATCAGCAGATGCGGAATGACCCAAGGAATCCAGGGAAAAAATAATTTTGAATGTAGCCCTTACGGTTCAAAAGTTATGGACCAAAACGTAAGGATGGCTGTTATAGCGCCACCATCTGGTCAACTAGTGTAATTTTCCCGCACAGAGTAAAAGGTGACTCTCTAAACCTAGCTACAAAGTTTGGTAATAGCAGGTCATACGGTGTCTGAGCTAGAGCTAATTTAATGCCAACGATTTCGAAACCCCATTCAAGTGAATGGGGAAAAAAATCGTACGTTAACGCCAATATCGCGAAAACCGGCGAACGAAACCCTTAGCAATCCAAATGCACACGATTCCTCAATGAGCCGCACGTTTTGATGTCTCCCATGTCTGTGTAGTGTGAAAACTGTAGGAGAAATGGTGAAGCAAACTTTTGGATAGAAGAAAAATAATAAAAAGAACTAGAACGGGCTAAATTTGCTGAAGCAAATTTGATTGTGCTTGCTCCCGCGTGACGCTCCGCCCCCCTTGCACCGCCCCTGCCTTAGACCCCGCCCTCCCATCCAGTATGAATACAGCCCCAATCGGCAATGTGTAGCTAGGACGTGTTTAGGCCGTTGCAAGGGTGTATTAACTGGATGCTATGGTGTTACAGGTACTGAATGCTGCTATAGCGCCCCCTAGAGGCGAAATGACACAATATTTGTCCTATAGGCTCAGAGTACATCCGTCCACACCTGTACCAAGTTTGGTTAGCATCGGACGATCTTTGTGAAATAGGCCCCACCCACAGAACTTTGGAGGTCGATTATATCGCAACGGTGCGGAATAAAAAAAAAGGCAAAATAAGTTTTGTGCGGGACAGTCCACACACGCTGTGTGATGTGGTTTGGTGAAGATCGGGCAAAATTTGAAGGAGAAATAGCGAAAAAACGCTTTTCGACAAAATTCAAAATGGCGGAAAATCTAGATAGACGGAAATGGGCGGGGCCTATATCAGCAGATGCGGAATGACCCAAGGAATCCAGGGAAACAAGAATTTTGAATGTAGCCCTTACGGTTCAAAAGTTATGGACCAACACATAAGGATGGCTGTTATAGCGCCCCCTAGAGGCGAAATGACACAATATTTGTCCTATAGGCTCAGAGTACATCCGTCCACACCTGTACCAAGTTTGGTTAGCATCGGACGATCTTTGTGAAATAGGCCCCACCCACAGAACTTTGGAGGTCGCTTATATCGCAACGGTGCGGAATTTCAAAAAAACGCAAAATAAGTTTTGTGCGGGAGAGTCCACACACGCTCTGTGATGTGGTTTGGTGAAGATCGGGCAAAATTTGAAGGAGAAATAGCGAAAAAACACTTTTCGACAAAATTCAAAATGGCGGAAAATCTAGTTAGACGGAAATGGGCGGGGCCTATATCAGCAGATGCGGAATTGCCCAAGGAATCTAGGGAAAAAAGAATTTTGAATGTAGCCCTTACGGTTCAAAAGTTATGGACCAAAACGTAAGGACGGCTGTTATAGCGCCACCATCTGGTCAAATACTAAAATTTTCCCGCACAGAGTAAAAGGTGACTCTGTAAACCTACCTACAAAGTTTGGTAATAGCAGATCATACGGTGTCTGAGCTAGAGCTAATTTAATGCCAACGATTTCGAAACCCCATTCAAGTGAATGGGAAAAAAAATCGTACGTTAACGCGAATATCGCGAAAACCGGCCAACGAAACCCTTAGCAATCCAAATGCACACGATTCCTCAATGAGCCGCACATTTTGATGTCTTTCATGTCTGTGTAGTGTGAAAACTGTCGGAGAAATGGCGAACACAACTTTTGACCAGAAGAAAACAGAATAAAGAATAAAGATAAAGAAGTATGAGAGATTCTAAGATTGTGCTTGCCTATCTGCAAGCACAATAATAAAGAAGTATGAGAGATTCTAAGATTGTGCTTGCCTATCTGCAAGCACAATAATAATTGCTTTTATCTCGGAAACGGAAGGTGCGATCCTGATTCCGGGCCTCATTCAGCTAATTTTCCACCCCGAGTCCAACGCCGCCATCCGTGAGTCTCTACGAGTTACGGTTGCGGAGATACGTTGCTGTAGCGCCCCCCATAGGCAAACAATAGCGCCCCCTACACGCCAAATTACACTTTCTTTTCTGAAATCAGCTCAGAAGTGTCAAGTGTCATACAAGAAGGAAGGCTGGCCATAATTCCAATGAATCAGCACTTCCTGCCGCCCTTCAAAATAAAACAATTTAGAAGGGACAGGTTCTGAATGCTGCTATAGCGCCCCCTAGAGGCGAAATGACAAAATATTTCTCCTATAGGCTCAGAGTACATCCTTCCACACCTGGACCAAGTTTGGTTCGCATCGGACGATCTTTGTGAAATAGGCCCCACCCACAGAACTTTGGAAGTCGATTATATCGCAACGGTGCGGAGTTTCAAAAATACGCAAAATAAGTTTTGTGCGGGACAGTCCACACACGCTCTGTGATGTGGTTTGGTGAAGATCGGGCAAAATTTGAAGGAGAAATAGCGAAAAAACGCTTTTCGACAAAATTCAAAATGGCGGAAAATCTAGTTAGACGGAAATGGGCGGGGCCTATATTAGCAGATGCGGAATGACCCAAGGAATCCAGGGAAAAAATAATTTTGAATGTAGCCCTTACGGTTAAAAAGTTATGGACCAAAACGTAAGGACGGCTGTTATAGCGCCACCTTCTGGTCAAATAGTGGAATTTTCCCGCACAGAGTAAAAGGTGACTCTGTAAACCTACCTACAAAGTTTGGTAATAGCAGGTCATACGGTGTCTGAGCTAGAGCTAATTTAATGCCAACGATTTCGAAACCCCATTCAAGTGAATGGGAAAAAAAATCGTACGTTAACGCCAATATCGCGAAAACCGGCGAACGAAACCCTTAGCAATCCAAATGCACACGATTCCTCAATGAGCCGCACGTTTTGATGTCTCCCATGTCTGTGTAGTGTGAAAACTGTAGGAGAAATGGCGAACCAAACTTTTGACCAGAAGAAAACAGAACTAGAACGGGCTAAATTTGCTGAAGCAAATTTGATTGTGCTTGCTCCCGCGTGACGCTCCGCCCCCCTTGCACCGCCCCTGCCTTAGACCCCGCCCTCCCATCCAGTATCAATACAGCCCCAATCGGCAATGTGTAGCTAGGACGTGTTTAGGCCGTTGCAAGGGTGTATTAACTGGATGCTATGGTCTTACAGGTACTGAATGCTGCTATAGCACCCCCTAGAGGCGAAATGACACAATATTTGTCCTATAGGCTCAGAGTACATCCGTCCACACCTGTACCAAGTTTGGTTAGCATCGGACGATCTTTGTGAAATAGGCCCCACCCACAGAACTTTGGAGGTCGATGATATCGCAACGGTGCGGAATTTCAAAAAAACGCAAAATAAGTTTTGTGCGGGACAGTCCACACACGCTGTGTGATGTGGTTTGGTGAAGATCGGGCAAAATTTGAAGGAGAAATAGCGAAAAAACGCTTTTCGAACAAATTCAAAATGGCGGAAAATCTAGTTAGACGGAAATGGGCGGGGCCTATATCAGCAGATGCGGAATGACCCAAGGAATCCAGGGAAACAAGAATTTTGAATGTAGCCCTTACGGTTCAAAAGTTATGGACCAACACGTAAGGATGGCTGTTATAGCGCCCCCTAGAGGCGAAATGACACAATATTTCTCCTATAGGCTCAGAGTACATCCGTCCACACCTGTACCAAGTTTGGTTAGCATCGGATGATCTTTGTGAAATAGGCCCCACCCACAGAACTTTGGAGGTCGATTATATCGCAACGGTGCGGAATTTCAAAAAAACGCAAAATAAGTTTTGTGCGGGACAGTCCACACACGCTCTGTGATGTGGTTTGGTGAAGATCGGGCGAAATTTGAAGGAGAAATAGCGAAAAAACGCTTTTCGACAAAATTCAAAATGGCGGAAAATCTAGTTAGACGGAAATGGGCGGGGCCTATATCAGCAGATGCGGAATGACCCAAGGAATCCAGGGAAAAAAGAATTTTGAATGTAGCCCTTACGGTTCAAAAGTTATGGACCAAAACGTAAGGACGGCTGTTATAGCGCCACCATCTGGTCAAATACTAAAATTTTCCCGCACAGAGTAAAAGGTGACTCTGTAAACCTACCTACAAAGTTTGGTAATAGCAGATCATACGGTGTCTGAGCTAGAGCTAATTTAATGCCAACGATTTCGAAACCCCATTCAAGTGAATGGGAAAAAAAATCGTACGTTAACGCCAATATCGCGAAAACCGGCGAACGAAACCCTTAGCAATCCAAATGCACACGATTCCTCAATGAGCCGCACGTTTTGATGTCTCTCATGTCTGTGTAGTGTGAAAACTGTAGGAGAAATGGCGAACACAACTTATCGTACGTTAACGCCAATATCGCGAAAACCGGCGAACGAAACCCTTAGCAATCCAAATGCACACGATTCCTCAATGAGCCGCACGTTTTGATGTCTCCCATGTCTGTGTAGTGTGAAAACTGTAGGAGAAATGGCGAACCAAACTTTTGACCAGAAGAAAACAGAATAAATAAATAATAATAAAATTAAGTATGAGAGATTCTAAGATTGTGCTTGCCTATCTGCAAGCACAATAATAAGTATGAGAGATTCTAAGATTGTGCTTGCCTATCTGCAAGCACAATAATAAAGGCTTGTGGTGACCACAATGGTCTGCTAGCAGACTCTAGCACGCCTCAAGTGCTTAGAGCAGGTGAGTCACGTGACTGGAGTCACATGACCGGTTGGACTATAAGTTGCCACGCCTTGACCCAGCTGGCCAAGCGTCTGCGCCTTCTCCTTACGAGAGGCGAACAGAGCGACCACATCCTGCAGCTAGCAGCTAGCCTAGCCACACTCTGTTAGCTAGCCTGCTACCAGCTAGCCTAGCCACACTCTGTTAGCTAGCCTGCAACGCTGTCTGTTTGTACTTACCCCTAGATAGGGACCGACAATAAATGATGCCAGCGACATGCTGGATCAACTTTGACCTCAGCACCTGTCGTTCCCTACAGGCTTTTTATTTTCCCCACTACAAGAAGCCTTGGCCGCCATCTTTGTCTGTATCAACTTTATCGCTCGTGTAGCAAAAAAGTATCTTCTCCTTACTGTCGTCTTTCTCCAGGATTTCTCCCACCTCAAAGTCCACTTTCTTTTGCTTCTTCTTCTTGGCAGGAAGCATGAGGTCCAGGTCGTCCTCCTCCGGCACCTCCGTCTGCTCGCCTTCGATTTTCAGCTCCTGGTTCCAACGAAGAAAAGTGAAGTCAGCGTGGAAACGATGAGCAGAGTGTGTGAGAGAGAGTGAGAGAGGGAGCACTCTGAAGAGCAGTGAGCAGAGAGTGTGTGAGAGTGAGAGAGTGAGCACTCTGAAGAGCAGTGAGCAGAGAGTGTGTGAGAGAGAGTGAGCACTCTGAAGAGCAGTGAGCAGAGAGTGTGTGAGAGAGAGGGAGCACTCTGAAGAGCAGTGAGCAGAGAGAGTGTGTGAGAGAGAGAGAGAGCACTCTGAAGAGCAGTGAGCAGAGAGAGTGTGTGAGAGAGAGAGAGAGCACTCTGAAGAGCAGTGAGCAGAGTGTGTGAGAGAGAGAGAGTGAGCACTCTGAAGAGCAGTGAGCAGAGAGTGTGTGAGAGAGAGAGAGTGAGCACTCTGAAGAGCAGTGAGCAGAGAGAGTGTGAGAGAGTGAGCACTCTGAAGAGCAGTGAGCAGAGTGTGTGTGAGAGAGAGAGGGAGCACTCTGAAGAGCAGTGAGCAGAGAGAGTGTGAGAGAGTGAGCACTCTGAAGAGCAGTGAGCAGAGTGTGTGTGAGAGAGAGAGTGAGCACTCTGAAGAGCAGTGAGCAGAGAGAGTGTGAGAGAGAGAGTGAGCACTCTGAAGAGCAGTGAGTAGAGTGTGTGTGAGAGAGAGAGTGAGCACTCTGAAGAGCAGTGAGCAGAGAGTGTGAGAGAGAGTGAGCACTCTGAAGAGCAGTGAGCAGAGAGAGTGTGAGAGAGAGAGTGAGCACTCTGAAGAGCAGTGAGCAGAGTGTGTGTGTGTGTGTGTGAGAGAGAGAGTGAGCACTCTGAAGAGCAGTGAGCAGAGTGTGAGAGAGAGAGTGAGCACTCTGAAGAGCAGTGAGCAGAGTGTGTGTGTGTGTGTGTGAGAGAGAGAGTGAGCACTCTGAAGAGCAGTGAGCAGAGAGAGTGTGAGAGAGAGAGTGAGCACTCTGAAGAGCAGTGAGCAGAGTGTGTGTGTCTGAGAGAGAGAGTGAGCACTCTGAAGAGCAGTGAGCAGAGTGTGTGTGTGTGTGTGAGAGAGAGTGAGCACTCTGAAGAGCAGTGAGCAGAGTGTGTGAGAGAGAGAGCACTCTGAAGAGCAGTGAGCAGAGTGTGTGAGAGAGAGAGTGAGCACTCTGAAGAGCAGTGAGCAGAGAGTGTGTGAGAGAGAGAGTGAGCACTCTGAAGAGCAGTGAGCAGAGTGTGTGTGAGAGAGAGAGAGTGAGCACTCTGAAGAGCAGTAGTAGAGGCGGGAGGGGAAAAGGTGGTGGAGAAGAGATCAAAGATGGTAGAAGAAGATGGAGAGAAACACAGTCACTGACCTTTATCCCCTCCTCAATTTCATTATCAAAAACTTTCTTCGGTTTCTTCTTCTTTTTCTTCTGGTTGAAGAAGTTCAGGTCGTCCAGATCATCCGACGGCTCTGGGGAAGATAAAACGTAAATAAACTAAATGAAACTGCAGGGTTTGAGCATGGCTTTAGCGTATGGTGTGAATGAACGCTAAGGATACTATGCTATTACACACCCTACTTGTTCATAAGGTTCGTCCTCCCTCCAGTTCCTGGTATAACTCTTTGTTAGGGGTGTCCCAAAAATTGATTCACAACTCCCAACTATCTGTGTTTTTTATTATTAGTATTTTCAGTGATCAAGTTTTTTATTAGAAAAAATAAAATAAAATAACATATCATATTCATTGGAAGGTAAAACAAAACAATATGTTCATTGGAGTTTTAAAACAAAATTATTTTTATTTTTTTGTATTACTTGAACTTGCTTTTCTTAGAACTAAGAAGTTCTTATTTGTGCAAGTTTAGCATGAATAAATGTGACCTTTTCTCTTAGGTTTGCCTTTGCACTGTGTTTATATTATTGCAATCAGTTGATACAACCTTAAAAAAGACATAATCTTACTTTATTCTGCTCTCATGCCATCATTTGCTACACCGCCTTTCTTAGCACACAGCGGACTGTAGTAGATCCTGAAATCCCCATATGTACTGAATCGAGAATCGATTTTGGATTCAATCACGCCCGCAGAAATCTGAATCGAATTGTGAGATACCCAAACTCTGGGTCTGCCTTTACCTTTCTTCCTGCCTTCATCCTCGTCTAGGTCTAGCTCCTTGTCCTCTCCTCCCTCGGGCTCCACCTCCTTGGCCTCCACCTCCTTGGCCTCCTCTCCTGCCACTCCGTCTGCTCCTTCCTCGTCCAGCATGAAGGGCTTCTTCTTCTTCTTCTTCTTCTTGGTCATGTTGGGGTCGAAAATCATCTTAAGGAGAGGAGAGGGGAGAAGAGGCGTGGCGCGTTAATGATTGGAAAGTGGTTGGTGAGGCGTGTCATCAGTGTGAAAGCATCACAAAGTGCTGTTAGTAATAAAAACTTACATTTATGAGATCTAATATAATGTATCACTGGTGGATCAATAACCTGAATATCCTGAATGGTTCCCCAAAGCCAAGATAGTTCCATGTCCATCCATGTTTACCTCAAATGTTCTTGTGAGGAAGGTGTAGTAAGTTTCCCTCCACTTACTATGTGCTGGATTATTCTAAATAGAAGCGGCTGCAGGTGATTGATCAGAATGACGCAGATGATGATTATGGTTTTATCGATACAATCCTTGTAGTTAACTGTCAAACACAAAAGCCATTTACACCTGCTGGCACTAGCACGTGTTTTCTGTGATCAGATTGCAATCGGATAGTGCTTGACCAAACACAGTCTCAGAAAACAGTATTATTTCAGTACTAACGAATCCTGTTATGAGCTCTGTCAGGTTCTCATCTAGACTGTGGGACCACTGGCGCTCTAGCCTGTATGTAAAATTACCTTGGTGCAATACCTGTGTTTTTCTTATAATCTCTCTCTCTATATCTTTATTTATATATTCTGTATGATGTCTGACTATGGACCTTCCTGAGCTGTGTCCAGAATAAAGTTTTGAATTGAATTGAATTAGCCAGATTTCATTTACACCTGGCGTTAGCATGCGTTTACTTTTGGGTGACCAGATGCGGCGTTTACACCTGTACTTTCAAGTGGTCAAGCACTATCCGATTGCAATCTGATCACAGAAAACGCATGCCAGGTGGAAATGGCCTCAGACTGGAACTTTAGCATGCTGGTCCTACTTATAACGTCTGCCTGGAAGGATTTATGACATCACAACTGCTCCAGTGACATCACTGATGACATCACAATTCGTTTATTTGTTCGATAGGGGACAGGTGTACATTAATGAACATTTCAAAAAAATGTAAATGCACGACAATTACAGTCACAGGACTGGTTTCCATTGTTAGTCCCCCTGCCAGATGATACAGGCTTAGAATCCTGGTAGGGGTAAAAAGTAACATAGTGCAACAAAAATATATTCGAAATGTAAACACAATACAGAGTGCAAGTATGCAAAAAATGGTCCTGATAGGGGGAAAAGTAACTTAGTGCAGCGAAACATATTTAAAATGTGAGCACAATGCAAAGTGCAAAGTGCGAAAGGGCTCTACATAACTAAGTGCAAAGTGCAAAGTACAAAATATACAGGAATATACAGTCTGATACTAAAACCTGAGTTTGGGATCAACAACCAGCTAAAAAGTAAGATCTACAAAGAAGACTTACGGTACTCAAACAGATATAAGATAAATAAATAAAAAGTACAGAAAATATACAACACACATATCCATACAGTATAAAACATACTGTTCTATTCCCTAATGATGAGTACATATTTGAGTGGACTTTAGCCATCTCTTTACTTGACCCTTAAACATGCCTAGTGTTGGGCATTCCCTTATGGCCGACGGAATTGAGTTACAGAGTTTGCCACCCTTGACAGACAGAACTGTCTGGCCAAAGGTGGTGCGCCTGTAAGGGATCACACAATCGCCTCTGATTGAGGCTCTGGTGGTTCTGGTTGTGGATCCAGATACAGGTCTCTGATTGATGTACTCATTTAGCGGGGGAGGGGCAAGGCCATTTAGTACCTTGAAAATGGTGCATGCATATTTAAAGGAAATGAAGTTATTGAAGCTTAGTAGATTGTGTTTGACCAGGATGTTGCAATAGTGGTAGGAACGGTTTTTTTTTATCAAATACTTTTAGTGCTCTCTTATAGAGTGACTCTAGTGGTTTGAGTGTGGACGTGCATGTGAGAGACCAGCTGGTCACACAGTAGTCCAGGTGAGAAAATATCATGGCATGTAAGAATGTCCTGGCAGAACCGACAGACATGCTGTGTCTAATGTGTTTGAAGTTGAGCACCTTTTTGACCTGGTTCTTAAAGGTCAGTGTGGGGTCTAATATCACACCTAGGTATTTAAATTCTGATACTCATTCCAGTTCAACATCATTAAAGAAAACATTCGAGCGGGTTGCTGCAAGAGGACGTTTGGTGAACATCAAGCAAACCGTTTTCTTGGTGTTTAGCAAAAGGCAGGATTTGAAGAGCCAATTCTGTACCTCAGATGCAGCAGATGTTAGGAGGCGAGAGGCCTCCACGATGTTTTTGGCAGGGGTGAAAATGACTGCATCATCTGCATACATCTGGGAGTGCAGATTTGAACAGAAATACGGCAAATTATTAATGAATAATGAGAAAAGAAGTGGTCCAAGGACCGACCCTTGGGGAACGCCCACTGGACACTCCAAATAGGAGGACTTGGCCCCATCTACCATTACACATTGTGTTCTGTTACACAACTGCATTTCAAATTTTCATGGTGTTAGTTATGTTTCTTCACCTTGGTTGTAGCTACTGAGTCATAGCAAAGTTTTTTTCCCTATTGAACGGTTGAACCTATAGCCTCAGAGTTCGACTTTTCAATCTCGTTTCACTCATCAACGAGACTGAATAGTCGAATCCTGAGGCTAAACTGAACCCTGAACACATTTCTGTGATTCTGTCCATGGTATTAAGCATTAGAACATAACCAATGGTCTAAGTCTACATGACACACACACACACACACACACACACACACACACACACACACACACACACACAGGTATGTATACCCACTAGGAAAGCTCCAGGATTTGAGTAGGCCTATACCCACTTAGAAATGTGCAAGGATACATAACAATATAGTTTTGTGACAGAAATGTCACTTCAGAGAGTTTGTTTAGTAAATACCGGGTAGATAACGGCAGGGGAAGATTATTTTCTCCACAGTTCTATGTATGCTAGGTAGAGAGATAACAGTGGAACTATCAAAACACATTCTACATTCTTTATTTGTGCTAACGTCTTGTGAATGAAATAACAAAAATAATAAAAACAATTCATAAAGTTGATGGGGATCTCCTGGAAACCCCCTCATACCCCCCCCCCAAACCCCCCCGCGTGGACACATATCTCACTCTGAAATGTACAGTATATATACCCACTACAATAAACTAGACTACACCACAACATAAACGTGACGTTAATGTACGTTGTGTTTCTGTCCATGGCATTAACCATTAGAAGAACGTAACGTTAATGTGCGTTATGTTTCTGTCCATCCATGGTATTGACAATTAGCTAGAACATAACGTTAAAGACTGCAGCACAATGGGAAGCTCTGTCAGATAGCCTGCTAGCTAGCGTTAGCATAGCGCTTTGATCCACTCACGAGCTGTGACACGGCAGATCGATTAGTCATATTGAGTATTGATTAACTACGTTATCCGACGGTAGGTGAACATGTGTGTGATTTATTTGTGCGGTTCTGTCGGCTGGATTAGCTCGTGGTTCAGCAGGCTGCTGCCATGTGTGTGTGAGCTGCTGCTGCAGGCAGGCAGGGAGGAGCAGAGGCCCAAAGTCATCCAGCACTCCCATTTAAACTCCATTCCATCTCATTTCTCCCTGAACACTCAACACATCAACAAAGGCGGAAACCCGGACGAGCCGTGAGCTCTTACCTCGTCTCCTGACATCTTTGCGGACTTAAAAATCAAACGCAATCTGGCACGTTTTTAGCTCTCGAGCACTGTCCCACTGCGCCGAAAATGTCTTCTTGCATCAGCGTTGGATTCGCAGTGCGCACGCGTGGACTTGCCAAATGCTGACGTCGGTAGTGAGCGACGCCGCAATTTCCTTTTTCTTCTTCTTCTTTTAGGTTTCAGGGCGGTTGGCAAACATAGTGCATTACCGCCATCTACTGAATTTGAGTGATTCCACAGTTATTTAATACAGTGAAGAAAAAAAAAACAAGCGTCCACCCAAAATGCTCCAATTCATAAAATATTGTCCATACTATCACTCAGACGCAATGGTCTGAGTTTGCGCAAATGCGTCCCCCAGTATTTGATCTAACGTAGGCTAGCCTACGTTACATAATTGCGGGAATGAGAGGGATCTCACACTTGTACTGATGATGTCCAGCATGATTGGTGACTCTGTCAGTCTGTCCACTCTGTGTCTGTGAGTGGCGCCGCTAGAGAGGCAGCACCCTCTCTCCTTCCCCTTCCCTCCCTCCCTCCTGTTCCCTCGCCCTCCCTCTCTCCTTCCCCTTCCCTCCCTCCCTCCCTCCTGATCTCTTCCTGCCTCCCTCCTGCTCTCCCCCTCTCTCCTTCCCCTTCCCTCTCTCCCTCCCTCCTGCTCTCTTCCTGCCTCCCTCCTGCTCTCCCTCTCCCTCCCTCCCTCCCTCCTGCTCTCCCTCGCTCTCCTCTCCTTCCCTCTCCCTCTCCCTCCCTCCCTCCCTCCTGCTCTCCCTCGCTCTCCTCTCCTTCCCTCTCCCTCTCCCTCCCTCCCTCCCTCCTGCTCTCCCTCTCCCTCCCTCCCTCCCTCCTGCTCTCCCTCGCTCTCCTCTCCTTCCCTCTCCCTCTCCCTCCCTCCCTCCCTCCTGCTCTCCCTCGCTCTCTCTCTCCTTCCCCTCCCCTCCCTCCCTCCTGCTCTCTCCTTCCCCTTCCCTCCCTCCCTCCTGCTCTTCCCCTCTCCCTCTCCCTCCCTCCCTCCCTCCTGCTCTCCCTCTCCCTCCCTCCCTCCCTCCTGCTCTCCCTCGCTCTCCTCTCCTTCCCTCTCCCTCTCCCTCCCTCCCTCCCTCCTGCTCTCCCTCGCTCTCTCTCTCCTTCCCCTCCCCTCCCTCCCTCCTGCTCTCTCCTTCCCCTTCCCTCCCTCCCTCCTGCTCTTCCCCTCTGTCCTTCCCCTTCCCTCCCACCCTCCTGCTCTCCCTCTCCCTCCCTCCCTCCTGCTCTCCCTCGCTCTCCTCTCCTTCCCTCTCCCTCTCCCTCCCTCCCGCTCTCCCTCGCTCTCTCTCTCCTTCCCCTCCCCTCCCTCGCTCTCCTCTCCTTCCCTCTCCCTCTCCCTCCCTCCCTCTCTCTCTCCTTCCCCTCCCCTCCCTCCCTCCTGCTCTCTCCTTCCCCTTCCCTCCCTCCCTCCTGCTCTTCCCCTCTGTCCTTCCCCTTCCCTCCCACCCTCCTCTCTGATTCCCACCACCCACCCCTGCTGAGCGCTCGCTTTTATATCACAGTCCAAACAGCGCTGGACAACGTGATTGGCTGAGTTCTGTTTAAACAAGAGCCAGCCAATCACGTTGCCCCATGACCGGATGGACCATATATGGTCTTACTTCCTTCCTCCCCCCGACTGGCTCGCGTTATCAGCACGGTATCCGTCAGATCCCTTTGCAAAACCAACCCCGTGCAATCCATAAAGGTACATGGACGTTACTCTGCAGAAACTACAGTAACACAATCACGAATTGCTCTGTTTTTGGAGCTCTGCATGTCTGTGTTTGGCTAACATTCGCTACCTAGCCAACCAACCAGTGGCTAACATTAGCTAGCTAGCTTACCGGAAGCGTTATTTTTTTCGGATGATGGCGAAGGGTATGCGAAGGCATAACCCACCCCTCTCTGCCTCTGATTGGCCTAGCGTCAAACTTCCATCCAAACACATTCGCTTGGCTATCCTGCATTAGCCTACATCTCTTTCTACAGTCTGTGGCAGGGCTGCAGCACAGCCCACACACACGCAGGATAGCCAAGCAAATGTGTTTGGATGGAAGTTAGGCCAATCAATCAAGAGGCAGAGAGGGGCGGGTTATGCCTTCGCATAGCCTTCGCCATCATCCGAAAAGAAATATCGCGGAAGTTTTTTTTTATTATCTCGGCCATGCTCTCTGCAGGATAACAGTGTATGGATGGATCCAGAAGAGGGCGCTAATGCAACATTGAGGATGCCAACTGCCATAAAACACCAAAAAGAAGAAGAAGAAAGGGGGAAATGGCTGGAAACATAGCAGGCAGCGTGGGTCCGAGTGCTTCTCTAGCGCGACTGCAGTCGCTGAACGGACTGTTTGCAGTATATAAAAAGCAAGGACCAACGTCGGCGGACGTGTTAAACAACTTAAAAGAAGCTTTACTTAAGGAAGCGGGTGCGAAAAACCCCAATCCACGAAAACGCAAAAGGCAAGATGTGAAAATGGGGCATGGCGGTACTCTGGACAGTGCAGCGAGTGGTGTGCTGGTGGTTGGTGTCGGAACTGGGACCAAGATGCTCAGCACAATGTTGACTGGATCTAAGAAGTACATTGCAGTGGGGGAACTGGGAAAGGCAACAGATACTCTGGATGCCACTGGCCGGGTGGTTCTCCAGAAGGACTTTGAACACATCACCAGACTGGACTTGGAGGAGAAGCTGAAAAGCTTCACTGGTGACATCATGCAGGTGCCTCCACTCTACTCTGCGCTGAAGAGAGATGGCCAGCGCCTCTCGGTCCTGCTGAAGAAAGGTCACACGGTCGAGGCCAAACCCGCAAGACCCGTCACCGTCTACAACCTGACCCTGCAGGACTTCACGCCTCCTCTCTTCACTCTCGACATTGAATGCGGCGGTGGCTTCTACGTCAGAAGCTTGGTGGACGACCTGGGAAAAGCGCTGTCGTCCTGCGCTCACGTCAAGGAGCTGAGCCGCACCAAACAGGGCCAGTTCACGCTGGAGGAGCACGCCTTGCGTGAGGACCACTGGACCCTGGAGCACATCCTCCGCTCGCTGCAGCCCTGCTCCGGCTCCCAGGAGCAGGCTGGAGATCATGGAGCAAAGCAACCAGAGGCAGGCGGCATAAGCACAGACTCACCAAATGCCCCCAAATAGAGACGATCTGTCTTTAGCATCAATGCTCGTTGATCTAAAATGTTTCAAGTTCAGACAACTAGAGAGAAAACGGGTGATACTGTTTGAATCAGTGGTCCACAGTGTAATTCTGCATTCACAAAGCAGACGAGAAGAATTTTACTTTAGCTTTCAATATAGCCTGTGTTCTTTCCCATTTCTACACAGTATAGAGCAGAGCCTATTTTTCTTTATTTAAATGTATTGTTTTTATTCATGTGCTGTGCCACTGAGAGCGTTGATTGCATTCCTTTTTTATTCTTTTTTGCTGTCACTGAACTTTTATTTAGAGCTGAACAATTAATCGCAAATACATTTAAATCACAAAATGGGATATAGATCAGAATACATTTCACCATTTATCCCACTGGCTTTTACTTATTGCTATTGTAAATGGGTGGTGGATTAGTAGATTAACGTTTAGCAACGAAGAGGATCTGTTGTTTCATTCAAAACAGTGTTATATGGTGACAACTTCTCTTGCCATGATTTGCTCTGTAATTGCAGAAAAATAAAATGGGTGAAAAAATGACAGCTTTGCTAGTTAATTTCTTTCTTTAAGGACGGAATCACTTGTTTTTTTTTCTGTCTATGTATGTGTGTATATGTAATGTATATCTATCTATATATATGTATATACACACACACACACACAAACATATATAGCATTTGACAATGAAACCCTCCAAATAGTTTATTCCAACTGTCCACCTCGTCCTGTATGTGCCTCAGTAATATAGTAGGCTAGATAACATACTTCCTTCCCCTGGGTCATGCTATGCTGATAATTATCTATTCCACTTCATTGAGTCATTCTATATTTTATTTATATTATATACTTCTCCTGTTTATCTGACTGTTGATTTGAATCAAAAACCTGAACGTGGAGGCTGTTATTCATCAGCAAGACACTTTCATTGTGTCTTGCTGGAACATAATGGTTTCAGTTGGGAGCCTGATGTTTCTAGGTAGTTCTGAAACCAGTGTTGCCAGATCATGAAAGAGAAACAAGCAGCCAACAAGCCCAAAGTCACTTATTGGACTTGGCAACTGCCTTTGAAGTTAATAGTTTAAGAATCCATGTTATAGGCTGTAACAATCATCCTATCCCACAATATAAAGAACAAAAACAGCGTAAAATAAAACTTAACAGCTTTATCATTGAGTTAATCTACTGATATGACACGATGAAAAACTGGCAAGAAAAGAAAGATCTCCACTACAGTAAAATAATTGAAAACTTTAATGATTTCTCCAAATAATATTCTCATCTGGATAAATAAAACAGAAATGCAAACATGCTCGTCCGTTCTTGTGTTACATATTTTCTATGTAAAAATGTACATGTTTTTCAAAAACAAAAGGAATTCAATCTTTCAAATCTGAAAACACTCATGTTGTAGATCCACCACTAGTCTAATCTTATTTCAACCAATCGTCTCCCTCTGGATGCGGTTAATAAGGTGTGACATAATTTTTATTTATTTGTTTTTTATTTTAAACATTATACAATTCAAAACAAAGTACCCCTTATGAGAAAGACCCAGACAGACGAAGGGATGGAGGTGGTCGGTTAATAGAATTCATCTCTCTTGTTCGAGCCGTGCGCTGTGTGCCGCATGCTTCACACAACATGAAGAGAACCTTTCAGTGATGCTAAAAAAAAAATATATATATAGAAAAGAAAACGGCAGGGATATTTACATCCAATAACAAGAACCATTGGTGAGAAGGCTTTTTCGGGGAGGCGGGAGGACCGGGTGGGAAAAAGCACGTCGAGCCGGAAACAAAACAAACGGGTTCAGAACTTCAGATAACCGTTTCTGGAAAACTGATTCATAACTTCTTCACCATCCAGCGCATGCTCAGTTTGTTGTCCTATTTCCAGGAGCAATGAACTCAAACAGGGAGCGAGGATTATGATTTCTGACAAACAAAAACATCATCCAGCCAGTTCCACGCCACAAATGCAGGTAAAGTACGAGCCAGAAATAGAGCTTTGAGGTTGTTGTTTTTTTAGCTCTCATGAAATTCCCCCCATCATTCAGGGATGTCGACACCAGCCCGACAATAATTTAATTATTGCGCCACAGAGCTCATACTGTAATATTACACTAACACGATTTCTGTGGCGACTGGGAGCGATCTGCCGGTATAAGAGCCGTGGAGCGCTATTGTTGTATTCAGATCAAAGGTAAACATATTAAGAGCCGTGGAGTGCTATTGTTGTATTCAGATCAAAGGTAAACATATTAAGCAGCCCTTTCTCACTCCCAACTCGCCACAAGAGCCCCGCTTTGGCAAGTGCCTTTGGCGACCTCCATAACGCTCCGCAGAGCCTCCGGCGTTTTATGGAGCTCAGCATGGGTGGACCATTAAAAAGCAGTCCGCAGCTGTGCGTTCAGGCAAAGGTCAAGCACGCCCTTCGGCTCGTCGTCCAGAACGAGTCGGGAAATACGGTAGTACCGCCCAGGGAACGGGAGTGTACCACCCTGGTTTTGGGTTAGGGGATTGAGCTTGAAGACGGGAGACCTTAACCACACCCACCCAATGTCTAAACCTAATCCCGCCTTCCCCCCACCCTGGGTGGTACTACCGTAATTCCCAACTCATTGTGGACGCCCGAGCCCTTGAGCTTTCCCTGAACACACGGGTGCGGAGTGCTGCGTTCAATAAAACGCCAGAGGCTCCGCAAAGCGTTACGGAGGTCGCCAAAGGCTCTTGACAAATCGGCTCTGTGAGACGAGTTCGGAGGGAGAACGTGTATATAGCTTCGATCTTACAGAACCCTGACATGCTCGTTTTCACTGAGCACCCGAGGTCTCTGGATTGGGGGGAGGGGGAAAAACTCAACAGCATTTAGTTTTTTTTGTAGTGTTACATTGTAGAAGACAGTCAGTTGTTTCTCCATAGACACACACACACACACACACACACAACACTCATACACAATATCCTAGAAGTCCATTCATTCCCTCTTCTCTTCTTCCTCTTCTTCTTCATCTCTCGGATGCAGGTGTGATGTGGCTGACGCTGCGCTTACATGGCCTCCATCTTACATGGCCTCCATCTTACATGGCCTCCATCGCCCAGCGCTGTAGATCCTCCATGTCATCCTCGTCTTCGTCCTTCTTGGCTGGAGGGGGAAGAGAAACAAAGTGATTTGAACGACTTGGTAGATATGGCAGCTGCCACGGTCACGTCGCTCGATATGATTGGTTTGACTGGCTGTCAATCAAAAGGGGGCGAAGCTTAGGCTCAGTGATGTGATAATGTCGTCCTTCTAGACGAGGCAGAGTTTGTCCCTCCCTTCCGACTTCAGACCAAAGCTAAGGTGGTGTTAGTGTTATAGTGTTAGTTAGTGTTAGTGTTAGTGTTATAGTGTTAGTTAGTGTTAGTGTTAGTTAGTTAGTGTTATAGTGTTAGTGTTAGTGTTAGTGTTATAGTGTTAGTGTTAGTTAGTTAGTGTTATAGTGTTAGTTAGTGTTAGTGTTAGTTAGTTAGTGTTATAGTGTTAGTTAGTGTTAGTGTTATAGTGTTAGTGTTAGTTAGTTAGTGTTATAGTGTTAGTGTTATAGTGTTAGTGTTAGTTAGTTAGTGTTATAGTGTTAGTTAGTGTTAGTGTTAGTTAGTTAGTGTTATAGTGTTAGTGTTAGTGTTAGTTAGTGTTATAGTGTTAGTGTTATAGTGTTATAGTGTTAGTGTTAGTGTTAGTTAGTTAGTGTTATAGTGTTATAGTGTTAGTGTTAGTGTTAGTTAGTTAGTGTTAGTGTTATAGTGTTAGTTAGTGTTAGTGTTAGTTAGTTAGTGTTATAGTGTTAGTGTTATAGTGTTATAGTGTTAGTGTTAGTTAGTTAGTGTTATAGTGTTAGTTAGTGTTAGTGTTAGTTAGTTAGTGTTATAGTGTTAGTGTTATAGTGTTATAGTGTTAGTGTTAGTTAGTTAGTGTTATAGTGTTAGTTAGTGTTAGTGTTAGTGTTAGTTAGTGTTATAGTGTTAGTGTTATAGTGTTATAGTGTTAGTGTTAGTGTTAGTTAGTGTTATAGTGTTATAGTGTTAGTGTTAGTGTTAGTTAGTTAGTGTTAGTGTTAGTGTTATAGTGTTAGTTAGTGTTAGTGTTATAGTGTTAGTTAGTTAGTTAGTGTTATAGTGTATCTTTGTAGGCGTCTTTTGTTTTCCTGTTTATTGTGTTGTACGTCCAACCTTCACTAGAAGCCTAGAAGAACGAGCTTGAAGCGTTCACTAGAAGCCTAGAAGAACGAGCTTGAAGCGTCCACTAGAAGCCTAGAAGAACGAGCTTGAAGCGTTCACTAGAAGCCTAGAAGAACGAGCTTGAAGCGTTCACTAGAAGCCTAGAAGAACGAGCTTGAAGCGTTCACTAGAAGCCTAGAAGAACGAGCTTGAGCTTGAAGCGTTCACTAGAAGCCTAGAAGAACGAGCTTGAAGCGTTCACTAGAAGCCTAGAAGAACGAGCTTGAGCTTGAAGCGTTCACTAGAAGCCTAGAAGAACGAGCTTGAAGCGTTCACTAGAAGCCTAGAAGAACGAGCTTGAAGCGTTCACTAGAAGCCTAGAAGAACGAGCTTGAGCTTGAAGCGTTCACTAGAAGCCTAGAAGAACGAGCTTGAAGCGTTCACTAGAAGCCTAGAAGAACGAGCTTGAGCTTGAAGCGTTCACTAGAAGCCTAGAAGAACGAGCTTGAGCTTGAAGCGTTCACTAGAAGCCTAGAAGAACGAGCTTGAGCTTGAAGCGTTCACTAGAAGCCTAGAAGAACGAGCTTGAGCTTGAAGCGTTCACTAGAAGCCTAGAAGAACGAGCTTGAAGCGTTCACTAGAAGAACGAGCTTGAAGCGTTCACTAGAAGAACGAGCTTGAAGCGTTCACTAGAAGAACGAGCTTGAAGCGTTCACTAGAAGCCTAGAAGAACGAGCTTGAAGCGTTCACTAGAAGAACGAGCTTGAAGCGTTCACTAGAAGAATGAGCTTGAAGCGTTCACTAGAAGCCTAGAAGAACGAGCTTGAAGCGTTCACTAGAAGCCTAGAAGAACGAGCTTGAAGCGTTCACTAGAAGCCGAGAAGAACGAGCTTGATGTTCATGTTGACTGGTAATGCCTAGGAGCACTCTTGGCCGTGACACAGCCAACTGTTGTGCTGTGTCGTATCGTATCGTATCGTATCGTATCGTATCATGTTTTTTTTTGCTGATCTTGGCTAGTTTCCAACGCTCCTCCTTGCGGTGAGTTGGTGCCTGCAAGCCCTGCATATATAGAAGTTGGCGGCCTTCATTACTGCCACCCAAAATATCACACTGTTTTGATCTGGAGTGTACGGGCTGAACTGAAGCTGGTACTTCTGGTCAATGTTCTGCTGCATACAGACAGTAGGAACACACACGTGACAATAAAAGGAAGCGGAAAACAGAATTCTTCAAATCAATACAATTGCTAACAAACAACATTTGCATAATCAGACCTTTGATTGCTATGTGAATACTATATAAAGTGAAAGACTGATTGAGAATCCTCCTTGCTCTAACAGACAACTTTTGCATGTAAACTGAATAAAGACCGGTAGCATAGAGACAGTCCGCATGTCTGGGAACGCCCACAAAATGTTAAACGGCTGGCGCGCGAGTGGGGTAAAACCGCCCATATATCTCATGGGCTGACCCACCAAAAGACGGTGCTGCGGCTCTAAACTACCGGTTTGGGGGTTCTAGAGCAGAACACAAGATGTCTGCTCAGATGTGCGTTTACTGCGGTGGTTAAATCCCCGATCGTGTCTGCCTGGGCTGGGCTATCAGCTAAATTCTAACTTTGCTGAATGGATAGAACAGGGGTTTTTACCCCACCCTGACCACGCCCCCAGCCAGGCTGAGCCAGCTAAACCAGCGTCTATGACGAGACGTGGCCTCAACCTATTGTAAACGTAACTATTTCAAGCACGAAACCTCTGTCACATAACATCTCCACGTCTTTGTGGTGTCCTGTCAGAAGGTTCTCACCAGGTCTGGAAGGTAATGAAGTGGAAGGCACGTTGGGAAGAGGGACGTTCTCCGTCCCGCCGATCTCCAGCAGGTTCTTATCCAGCTCCTCCTGCTCCAGCTCATCCAGCTCCGCCAGCAGCTCATCCTGAGGAACACCACACAAACACACTCTTATCATTATATTTGCTGTTATACCATGGTCTGGTCATGGTTATACCATGGTCTGGTCATGGTTATACCATGGTCTGGTCATGGTTATACCATGGTCTGGTCAGGTCATGGTTATACCATGGTCTGGTCATGGTTATACCATGGTCTGAATGAGAATGAGACTGAGACATAAAATTAACTCCAACTAATTAAAACATTCATGTTTCTACGATTTGGCTTTGAATAAAACCTTTGAGATCATCTATGAGAAGAGATTTTCAAAATTAGGCCTAACTGCCATGGCCTAACTTGGGCTAAATCTGGTCCAAATGGTGTGTGTCTCCACACTAAATGAGTAACGTTAGCCCAATTAAGCTGTTAAGCATTAAATAAATTACTTCACCAAGTCTGTTGACTGGGAATTTGAGAAAGAGCCAATTCACCCCTACAAAGATGTCATGTGTGGTGAGGCTGATCCATGAATACAACCATTCAAACTGTAACTACAACCTGTTTCACACCAGACTAAAGAGCCTGGAAACACACACCGGACTAAAGAGCCTGGAAACACATGGGTCAACAGACAGAATAAAGGCTCACAAAATCACCACCAGCAGTGTCAGAGTGTGCTGTCATCACCAGCAGTGTCTGAGTGTGATGTCATCACCAGCAGTGTCAGAGTGTGATGTCATCACCAGCAGTGTCTGAGTGTGATGTCATCACCAGCAGTGTCTGAGTGTGATGTCATCACCAGCAGTGTCTGAGTGTGATGTCATCACCAGCAGTGTCTGAGTGTGATGTCATCACCAGCAGTGTCTGAGTGTGATGTCATCACCAGCAGTGTCAGAGTGTGATGTCATCACCAGCAGTGTCAGAGTGTGATGTCATCCACCATGTTGAACAAAGAATGGAATGTTTCTAGGTGAAGCGTGTGAAGGGTGTATGTATGATGTCAGTCTGGCCCAGACCAATATTTAGAGTAATAAGTCTCAAAATATAAGTCTCTGAATTTAAAGTCATATCAAGCACCATAATACAGAATACAAACGCTGTCCTTTAACACATTCACTGCCAGCCGTTTTTTTTTTACTGTAGGTAGGTTCTGCCAGAGGGTTTTTTTGAGGATTCTGGCTCATCTTTCAAGACCCGAGGATTCTTTTCTGCTAAGATTTTGTGAACACACAATATCTCAAAAGAACTAATAGAATGTGTGCTTTCTCTGTCTAAAAGAGTTAGTTTGTAGAGTTAGTAGTTATGTAAGCATTAGCAGTTGAATACAGCATGGTTTCAGCGTCAGAAAAATTATTCTGAGATAAACGGCTTTTTGTGAAATTCGATAGAACAGTCACTTTAACCATTCATTTTTGGCATCAGTAAGACGTCAGACATCTAAACAATAGTTTTGAACAGTAATTTCCTCCATAACAGCAGGAAACACCCCTCTACTTCAAACTCCTCCCTCCGTGTGTTCTTCTTGGCTGCAGCGGGCATGTCACAAGCTCGTTGCTGCTGCTGCTGTAACCTCGCGTCACCAGGCTCACTGCTTCTGCTGCTGCTGCCTGTCTGCTGGCGGCCGCTGTGCAAGTCTGGATCGGCTCGCTCGTTTCTTGTGGTTTGTGTTGAGAGCTTTGATGAAGCTTTTGCGATTCTGGTCTTATTTATGCTGCGTGTTTCAAAGTGTGTTCCACCCGTAATCTATTATGCAAATTTGCAATCCCGCACCGCCAGCAATCAGCGCGAAAACAGCCATTTTCACGAGAATGGCTTCCTCACACTGCTTTTTGCTTGCCTTCCTCTAGTCTGGGAGAGCACTGTCGCCACTTAGTGGGTCGGTGGAATGGGTTGTACATGTTCGGTGGCTTCAATATTGATATAAGAGATGTAAAAGGGTTAGATGCACATCCCACGGTCAAAAAAAAAAATCTTTTTTTTTACGTAAAAACACGTCATTGGCAGTCAACCGTTGGATTCTGTTTGACGTAAAAACACGTCATTGGCAGTGAACGTGTTAAGAGCAGATGTATGACCAGCAACATACTCGTAAAGAAGAAGCAGAAAAAATATATAAATATAAATCATCATAAATAAATAGAATCCTTGAAAAGTGTGACAAACCTCGTCAAACTCCTCTCCGAAGCCCACGGGTTTGGAGATGGCGTCAGAGATTTCTTGGGCCAACTCCTGCTGCTCCGTGATGTCCTGCATGAGGTCATCCACCTTGTCAATGTCCCTGAAACGACAATCAGGAGAGCTTCATGTTCCCACAGTACAGGAGCTTCATGTTCCCACAGTACACTCTCTACAGGAGCTTCATGTTCCCACAGTACACTCTCTACAGGAGCTTCATGTTCCCACAGTACACTCTCTACAGGAGCTTCATGTTCCCACAGTACACTCTCTACAGGAGCTTCATGTTCCCACAGTACACTCTCTACAGGAGCTTCATGTTCCCACAGTACACTCTCTACAGGAGCTTCATGTTCCCACAGTACACACTCTACAGGAGCTTCATGTTCCCACAGTACACTCTCTACAGGAGCTTCATGTTCCCACAGTACACTCTCTACAGGAGCTTCATGTTCCCACAGTACTCTCTCTACAGGAGCTTCATGTTCCCACAGTACACTCTCTACAGGAGCTTCATGTTCCCACAGTACACTCTCTACAGGAGCTTCATGTTCCCACAGTACACTCTCTACAGGAGCTTCATGTTCCCACAGTACACTCTCTACAGGAGCTTCATGTTCCCACAGTACACTCTCTACAGGAGCTTCATGTTCCCACAGTACACTCTCTACAGGAGCTTCATGTTCCCACAGTACACTCTCTACAGGAGCTTCATGTTCCCACAGTACACTCTCTACAGGAGCTTCATGTTCCCACAGTACACTCTCTACAGGAGCTTCATGTTCCCACAGTACACTCTACATGAAGAGTCTACGTGAAACCGTGTGATTTTAAAACCTGCCGCAGTGCTGCTTCACAAGACAGCATTACAGCAGACGGAGATAGTGCTGCTTAAGAAATCAAGAAGCAGAAGTTTAAATCAAAAATAGATCAAAGTGCGAGAAACCTGATCACTGATCAGGATGTGTCTGCTCGCTCTCTCTCTCTCTCTCTCTCTTACATGTTTGCATGGGCAGATTTCATGGCCTTGGCAGCGAAGCCCATGTTCTTGAGCACTTCCGTGTTGGTGTTGGCGTTCTCCAGAGCCTCTCTCTGGAACTCGATGGTCGACAGCGTGCCGTCAATCTGGGCGAGCTGCTTCTCGTATCGCTTCTTTCTTTTCAATGCCTGCAGAGCGGCTGGGGGGAGACGAGAGAGAGAGAGACCAGAGAGAGAGGGAGAGAGACGAGAGAGAGGGAGAGAGAGAGAGAGAGACCAGAGAGAGAGAGAGAGAGACCAGAGAGAGAGAGAGAGACCAGAGAGAGAGAGAGACCAGAGAGAGACCAGAGAGAGGGAGAGATGAGAGAGAGGGAGAGAGAGAGAGAGAGAGACCAGAGAGAGAGACCAGAGAGAGAGAGAGAGACCAGAGAGAGGGAGAGAGACGAGAGAGAGAGAGAGAGACCAGAGAGAGGGAGAGATGAGAGAGAGAGAGAGAGACCAGAGAGAGGGAGATGAGAGAGAGACGAGAGAGAGAGACCAGAGAGAGGGAGAGAGATGAGAGAGAGATGAGAGAGAGAGACCAGAGAGAGGGAGATGAGAGAGAGACCAGAGAGAGAGACCAGAGAGAGGGAGAGAGATGAGAGAGAGATGAGAGAGAGAGACCAGAGAGAGGGAGATGAGAGAGAGACCAGAGAGAGAGACCAGAGAGAGGGAGAGACCAGAGAGAGGGCAACAGATAGAAAGAGAGATGAGACATCAAGGAGTTCAGTGATAGTGAACTAAAAAGCTGAATCATAAGAATATCAGGACAGCATGAACTGGTGGTGAAACATGTGCAGTGTCAACTTTCAGCGTCTCAGTTCAGACTCTTGCGATGGCAGTTTCCTCATATTTATCCCCGTAGCTTAAAGGCTATCTTGGGAAGAGGTAGAAATACTAGGATGAAACGTGATGGCTGGGCGATATGGCTGAAATCAATATCACGATAATCATAAAGATTATTTTAGTTATTGATATACATCACATGCATGCATGGTAAAGGTGGCTTTGGGGCAAGTTTATTATATGAATGAATCTTCTTCTTTAGGTGTGCGATTTTGATTTTGTCTATGTGATGTTGTTTTTATATGTTCTACTTCTAGGTGTTTTTTTTTTATAACGTTTTTTCTTGTCCTCTTCCGTTTTTTTGTCCCGTTTTCTCCACAATTGTACTTGGCCAGTTCCCCCTGTTGTCGTTGCTCCACCCTGTCTGCTGATCTGGGGAGAGCCATAGACTAGCCAACACGTTCTCACTCCGAGCGCGTAGCATATTGACGCTTTGTCCCGTCCCTTGTGCGTCGCTTGTTACGCTTAGTTCACACAGAGAACCTACGCCTTGCCTTGCCTCAACCCACGCCTACGCCTGCAGACCTTGAGCTGGGCGTGAACCTATTACACGCTTTTGCGATCACACCGCACGCCTATTCCACGTTCACCTGAGCCGAGTCACAAGCGCCTCTCCTCTCTCCCGACTGTATTTTTTCATGTGTGGTCCCGAATTATCATAGGTAAAATAAATCGGATATATTTAATGTTCTATTGATGCTGGATATCTATAACCAGATCTGACTATAGTCGGACATTTTAGAGAGGTGATCTTGCAAGAATATGTGCTGGCACAACAACATTGTCCATCTTGCTTCTTCGGTGGCTATTCTCTCTCATAAAGATGCGTTTGCAGACAGGGAGAAAGCCCCACGTGATAGCCACCCGTCAATCTCTCTCTCTCTCTCTCTGCTCAACACTGTTGTAACTCCATTTTATTTTGAAATGCAGTTGACTTTGCCATTTCCCACGGATATTGTCGCGTTTTTCTTTCATGGCTTGACAGAAGAAGCCTGCCTGCACGCGCCTAGTCGGCTTGAAAATAGAACTCACGCCTAAACGATAAAATCGGCAAGGCACAGGCGAGGCGTGGGCACACGCAGGGTTCACGCTCAGGCGGCCGGTGTACACAGCCTCGTTGACTAAAACGGACACCCATTTAAAAGCGTGGGTAAAGGCAAGGCGTAGGCAAGGCTTGGGTCGCCGGTGTGAACCCAGAGTTACTAACACGGTACCCTTGAGCGACCCATGAAACGACTTGGGCTTTCCAACTAAACTCAATGTAAACCCATGGAAGTCATCTTTGACGCTCATGGCAACTGCTCCCCCATTAGCCTAACTGCTCCCCCATTAGTCAACTGCTCCCCCATTAGGGTCTGGGGGGAGGTTAGGTTTAGGCGTGGGGGGTGGGAGAGGTTAGGTATACATGACGTCTCACGTGATGTGAAACAGAACTGACATTTTCAAATGATATTCCTACCATCCATACCTGATTTTTTGTTTTTAAATCAAATTAGCTTGGTATGAATTTAGACAGCAGAACTGTCTCAATACACACATACTACACACACACACACACACACACACACTAAACACACACACACACACACACACACACACACACACACTAAACACACACACACACACCCAGTCCCTCCCAGATATGACTGGTACTTAGCAAGACGGAATGGAAAAAGTGAAAAGAAACTCATCGTCATCATCAGTCACATGACCGCGCACAACCATGTTAAAGGGCTGATAATAATAGAAGCTTGTGGCAGTAAAACGTGATGTCACACTGTCGACCTTTGTGGAGTTGGGGAAGGGAAAATAATCAGGTAATAAAGCAGATAGGCCAAAAGCCTTGTGTCTAAAGAGCTCTCTGGGACTTTTTCAGCCTTCAGGGACTCTTCACTTTCTTCATATACGATGTGGAAGTGATACAAGTTATAATAGGTGACTGTTGTTAACGCGGTGTTAGCTGATAGGTCACTGTTTCGTTGCCTGGCAACACTATCTTATTTAATATTCGATCAGGAAGCAGTGGAAACTTCTGGAGGCCTGAGGGTCTCTTCTACACGACTGAACACGTGACTTTCTAATGTGTCGGTAGTACACACCCACTTCTGACTACACTAGTGTCATCGCAACTTCTTAATGATCTTCTTTCTAAAGTAATCACCACATCTGAGCCTTTTATCCTCAATGTGAAATGTCACTTGGCATTGGAACTGTTTAAACCGTTTGTGCTACTGCACAAGTTGCAGTTAATCAGCGATCATGAAAAGATGTCATCACAGTGAGAGATAAGATTCATCTCTATTGTATCTTATGTTATCCTGTATGCTTTGGCAGCACTCAATACTTCCCGATCCGTGCAAATAAAGCTGGATCTGAATCTCACAAGGTAACTATGGTTAGCGTAGGTCGTCAGAGTAAAAGAGGGTAATCAATCAATCAATCAGCAGTTGATCAAATCATTAAATCAACACGCACGCACACGCACACCCAGCCACCTGTCACGGTGTCAAGAATGGCCAAGGAAACGACGCTGCCTGGGCGATCCTGGCAACAGTCACGTAGCTAGGAAAAGTTAGCAGCTAACGCTAGCTAACATGCTAATAGCTAGCTTTGGGTTGTCACCTGGCTAGCTCACTTGGCGACATGGATGGTTTGATAACGACATAGTAAATATCGCCGCTCTTAAATATCTCACCTCTTTTGTTTTTTGTGCCGTTTTTCTTGGCGGTGATCAGTTCCTGGTCGATCTTTTTCTCCAGGAATTCTTGTTTCTTCGTGAGCATCTCCTCTGTCTCTCGGAGTTTCTGAATCGCCTCCTGTGGGCTCGGTCCCTTGCCTCCTTTTCCTCCTCCGCCAAATATCTTACCGAACAATGACATGTCTGCGACGCTACAACACTAAATATGTATATCAAAGTCTTCGAAATACGCGTGGGAAAAGATCTACCTAATGCTATAGCTACTAGGCTACAGTGACACTTTCGCCCTGGCCTCCTGAATTGTTGATGTTTTTTCTACTTCCTGGATAAGGCCCAATGACGTCATGTTGTTCGGTGGGTGGGGTGGGTTTGGCTCGGCTCGGCTCGGCTCTCTGTCTCCCTCTACTGGACAACTGAAATACGTTACTATCAGATACAATAATACAGTACTTAATAATAATTATATTCTTTTATTCTTGAACAGGCTTGAGAAGTAACTGATTATATGGAATCTAGTTACTCTAATAAGGATACAAAAAAGGTAACTGTAATCCCTTAGTTACAGAAAAAAGATGTAATCAAGATTAGTTACATTTCGTGTTTTTTTTTTTATTACTAGCAGCATTCAAATTTATAACACTTATTGTATATTCTATTTATTCAAGTGGCTGTGCATTGTAAATATTGCCTTATTATTGTCTACTTTGTTTGATATCATACGATGCAAAAAAAAAAAAAAACTAAAACCCTGGATAAAACACACAACCAGATATCAGTGCACGCACTGTAATCCATATGGAAATCTTGTTATTGTACTATTACTGAGAAACAGGTGACACTAGATATATTGGCTGAACGCCTGCTGTAACCAACACATAAGGCCTGAAATTAGTATTCAATAGCTGTTTTATGTACTTCTGAGGAGCATGCACCCAAACTCCAGTAGTCAAATGCAGGAAATTTGTTTAAAATGGAAAGTAATCAGTTACATTACTTTTGTGATACTTGGATTGTTACTGATTACAACTTTTATCCGGTAATTCGTAGCCGTAGTTAACATTTTTAAGTAACCCTCCCAACCCTGCTCTTGCACGATTAAAATGACTGCAGTACCTTAGATTCATTCCCTATAGAAATTTTATTTTGCTATTCCATTATCTGATTTAATATTTTGCAAACACACTGATTTATAATCCCTTTTCAATAACAGAAATCCTAACTAAACGAGAAGAAACAAATCAGTAAACTTTCCACAAAGGCAGACAGTTGAGGGGTTTATGTATTTTAATTCATTATGATGCTACATGATCCATGATGGTTGCTTTTATCTTCTTCCTTTACTACATTTTGTTAATAACTTTGCCAGTTATCTTTTTAAGTCATTTTTATTTTTATGTACATACAAAACAGTATCCAATTACTTTGTGGTTACATCGTGTGACTGTGTCTCTTTGCATGTGTGGTCTGAAGCTCTGATGAGTTGTTCTTATTTTAAATGTAGTGTGTATTCACAGGTCAGTCCTCCTCCTAACTGCCCACATCTCCACTCCCCGATCTCCTTCAGGCAACGGAAAATAGTTTATTTATTTATTTTTTATTACAACCGAGTGTGCCTAGAATGGTCGCTTGATAGCAGAGATAGTAGACCGTCTTGGTTATCAAACAACCACCAAGCAAAAAAAGTAAACAGAAAAAAAGATGAACAAAAAAGAAACAAAAACACATACACACAAACCGATAAACCAGACTCAAGATGGTCCCTTTTGAAAAATAACAGTAATTGAGTTTTTTTTGGATAATATAATTTCAACACACACACAAAAAAAAAGAGAAGAGAATAATAATAAATCCAGGTCAATTCCATGCAGAACGCAGAGTGGACACTTGAATATAACGCAGAGTGGACACTTGAATATAACGCAGAGTGGACACTTGAATATAGTGCATCTGAATATTACAAACAACAGAAGCATTGTGGCTACATGGTAAGAGAAGAAATAAGCAAACAACTGCTGTAATACACTAGAAGACGGAAATACTACAATACTCCATGGGCAGAATTGAACGAGGCTGCCAAAACTATGGTTATTATATATACTGTTATATATTGTAAATGTCCAAGTTGTTTTTGCATAACAAGTCCACTGGTTTAAGATTGGGGGCGAATAAGGTTTTTTTCTGATGCCACTCTTTCTCTCAACCTGAGGAAGAAATCATCAACAGTCTGAAAACCGCATTAAGCGGGACGCCTTGAACACAACTTTGTATGCTTTTTCATTAGAACAACTTCACTGTGCACAATGTGCAGCATGAATTAGAATCCATGTGATGAATCTGAATTTTACAAATGGGCAAAATAAAATATGGATTTAGTGAAATAAACTGGCTCATCGCTTCTTGCTTCTGACTGGGGACTGAAATCATCAACATTTTAAGAACACCCCCCCCCCCCCCCATTTTGTTTCTGCTGTGTACAGGAAATCTGTTTGGATGACAGGATTTGTATTATTTTAACCGCCCCTCCCTCTTCCAACATGCTAAAACTCAACCGCCGCCCTCGCGTTAAAACATTCACACAGCCACATCTGCCTTCCTGCAGGGGGCGACACACACGCACACACACACACACACACAGATACTGTTTAGAACACAATACACAGAGTTTGAATCTGAACAAGTCTTTCGCTGATCCCTTTGGATTCCCCCTCCTCTCCTTATGCATTGATCAGAATCAAGTGGAAGAGAGATGATGAGGAGAGGAACTTTGGATCTCCTCCTCATGACGCAATGCGACGAATGAAGAGTGGATAAGGGATGAGTGAAAGACTTGAAGCCACTCCTACAGCATTAAGCCACTCCCACAGCATTAAGCCACTCCCACAGAGCATCAATGGTTATCTGTGCAAGTCGGGGAAGATGGTTCAGGAAGGCAGGATGGACGGAGAGAACAGATCAGAGATGGTGATTATTTGAAAAACAAAAGAAAGAAATAAGAAAGAAAGGCAAACCTTTTCACTTGTGGGTTAACTTGAAGCGCCTTCCTTCCTTTTACTTTTTACACATTAAATAATTTCATCCTCTACTCTGACAAACCTCTGTGATTTTGCCATAAATGCTTAAAAAATCAAAAAAACCCAGAAGACATCATCCCCGTCGTCGTCGTTTTGTCCTCCCTAGCATGCCGTCTGTCCGTCCGTCTGTCACTGTGCTGTCTGTCTGTCTGTCTGTCTGTCTCTACAGGGCGAGCTTGCCGATGATGACTCCGATGACGAAGAAGAGCACGCCGAGTGCCAGGATGCGGGTGCTTAGGCCCTCATCTCTCATGGTGGTGGTCGCCATGCCGGAAGAGGAGTGCGGAGCGCCCAGTGACGTCACCTTTCTCTTCCGCAGCCCGTCGTCCTCCTGCCGTACAGAGAGAAAGGGGGGGGGGGGGGGGGGGGGGGGTCAGTGCCATACAGAGAGAGAGGGGGGGGGGGGGGGGTCAGTGCCGTACAGGGAGAGGGAGGGGGGGGTCAGTGCCGTACAGAGAGAGGGGGGGGGGTGTCAGTGATGATGACGCACAATGTCACCGTGTTTACATGAAAAACAATAAGGAGCAGCAACAACGTGGATGGAAAGCAGCTGCCTGGTGGCTTGGCAAGGGCTAGCTCATCGCTTCGTTTGTGAAGCCAATGTGGAAGTAACTTAAACCTGCACTCTTTCGAATGGCCTGCAGGGGGCGACTCCACTGGCTGCAAAAACAAGTCCGGTTACATGGAAATGTTATGGGCAACTGACACTCTTCTCATCCAAACTGACATCATTTCCTGCTCCAAATAACCAAGATGGTGACGGCGAAAATGTCAACTTTGAGGCTTCAAAACGAGAGTCCAAAAACTAATGGGTGACATCACACTGTCTACGTCCATATATTTTATACAGTCTATGTATATATATTTATACAGTCTATGTATATATTTATATTACAGTCTATGTATATATTTATATTACAGTCTATGTACCATATATATATTTCTACAGTCTATGTATATATTTATATTACAGTCTATGCTTTTAGGCAACATGGAGACCTTTCTAACATAGAGAACAGTTCAACTTTTAAGACTGGTCAATAAAGCCGATTGTGTCTAGATTGTGTCTAGATTGTGTCTAGATTGAAGCTAGATGTGTCTCATTAAAGAGATGAGCAGCCAGACATAAATCAGATGCTTCATCACCTCCATGTTGGTTTATTTCAGACCCAAAAGCAGCTGGATACAGAGACAAGATGTCTGACTTGGAGAAAACGTGGCGAAAAGTGCTGTGCATGTCTCAGCAGGCGCGTTACAGAATGTGTTAAACTGCCAGAAAAGCCTGTTTTGGCTTCTAAATAAGCGTGGAGGTCACAACCTGAAGGCTGTCTCCAGTGTCACAGGCTGATTTTAAGATTAATTTGATTTGACAAACTTGTTCCATTGTGCGTTTTATTCTCAAGACAGACGGCATTTTGTCAGAGAAGGTCACTTTTTTCTCTCCAAATACTAGGGGTGTCACGATACGATACACGATATTGGGTTCACGATAACGATACGATATTTTAACAATATTTTTTTTGTGATCGATTTGTAAGTTGAGGGGGCATCCTCCACGCTAATTTGAGTAATTTCACCATTTTCATCCTCCGTGTGTCTGTAACGTCCCTCGTCTGTTCAAACAAAGCAATGAAAAGGAGAGCGAGCATGCAATCAGATGCAGATCAGTGCCACCATGTTCAGCTTCTTTTTCTCGCGATATGAGATTTCATTTTAACGATACATATTGTCACGTTTTGATATCGCGATATATTGTATATACCCGTTTAGGCAGGCGTATGTCTGAGACACATTTCCCGTTGGTTGCTCTGCTGCAAGCTCTGTGCTTTTTCTGTCATGTAATTTAACTGTTTTGATTGTATTTTTGTAACTGTTTTTACTTGTTGTACGGCGACCTTGAGTGCCGTGAAAGGCGCCTTATAAAATAAATGTATTATTATTATTATTGTGGGACGATATATTGTGACATCCCTACCAAATACCCAAAAACCTCATTTGAGAGAGAGAAAAACATTCAGTCAGAAGTGCAGAAAGCGGTTTTTTTTGCAGCAGGGCTCCTCACCCTGATCTGTTTGTTTTCTTCCCGTAGCCTCTGCACCTCCATCTGCAGCCGCTTGCACTCCTCCATGATCTTCTTCACCTCTCCGTCATCCAGCGAGGCGCTGGCGGACTTGGGCAGGGCGGAGTGCTCCGTCTTAACAGAAGAGGTAGAGGAAGACACAGTTGTGTTGCTTTCACTCTCATGCTGTGGAGAGAGAGGTGGAGGTGGGGGTGGGGGTGGGGGTGGGGGTGGAGACGCAGATACATGCACAGATGTGGCGGGAGGAGGAGGAGGAGGAGGAGGAGGAGGAGGAGGAGATGAGAGTGGAAACAGAAAGAAATCATAATAAATGAATAAAAGAGTCAAATAAAGCATGTAGTGTGGTGGGTGAGATAGCAAATGTGCTGCAGAGGGGCGGGAGATGTATTGAAGGGCTGGTGATGAACTTGTGTGTCAGGATTCTATGAATCAAATGATCTCTGTGCTCGTAAAACAAATAAAACGACATACTGAGCAAAGAGGGAGGAGGGGCAAAACAAAAGACTGTGGGATCAAGCAATGTGGAATCTTAGGGCCTGTGTCCATCTAGCGTCTTTTCATCAGCTCCAGCGTCTTTTTTCAGTTGTTTCCAATGGGGGGAGAGCGTATGCGGGCGCACACGGACGTCTAGAGAAAGTGCGCTGCGCCCAGCGTCTATTTTCAGAGCGCTCCGGCGTTTTGTGCGCCCGACTCCCAGCGCTCCCAGCTGAAAATAATTTAACTTTTCAGAAAGACGCTGGTGTCGGGTGCTCCTTTTCTGGCAACTAATCATATGGAGAAACTATCGCAACGGAGACAGAACGGCTCAATTGTGGGAGCAGATTGGCTAGACACTTAATATTTCTGGTGAGTGTTGTGCTTACTGCTTTTAATAACGTAGCCTACCTGTGTTGTTAGCTTGCTAGCTGTCAGCTATCAAGCTACTACCGCACTGAACTAACGTTAGTTTCGGACTGCTTCCTTGTATATTGTGCGCTGGGATCAGCGCTCCCCAGCGCACTCCCAGCGTTTAACAGTCGGAGGAAGACGCTAGGTGGACACAGGCCCTCACTCTACAGTAACACTCGCGCCATTTGGATGTGATTTCTGAGAGGTGATTGTAAAGATCTGATTTTTGTAAGATCACATTGTTGTGTATCCCACACGGCCTGAAATTTCCCCCTTTTCATCCCAAAATGAGCAAAATCAGATTTTCTGGTATGATTGGATGAGTCAGTGAAGTGATGCAGAAAACAACAACGCTCTAAGAGTTGGTCTTATACTTACAGTTTTGTCATTTTCTAACGGCAGCTCAAATGCGCATCTCAACTTTGAATCCATCAGCTCTTCTGGCTTGGCCTCCTTCCACTGGACACAAGAACAAAGGGACGGACAGAGGAAGACAGAAAGGACAAAGAGACAATTGGTAAGAAGAACTTGTTGATCCAGTGAGTCTGCTGCCAACAGTATCAGCTCAGATGTACAGTATATTTAAGTTATAACATGCAGGATACTTCAAAAGATTGCTTCTATCTCCCAAAAGTTGGGTGGGAGGGGGGGGGGGGGGGGTTATAATTGATGCCGATGTATTTTGGCCATTTTAAAGTGCATCATCATTACTATGGATTTGTCACAGGGTTTCAAAACACTTTCTACAGATGGAGACAGTCGAAATATTGTAAAATGACAATATTTAAAAAGGGAACAACTAGTGATAGAAGTTTTCTGAAAGGGTGTTTCGTCAGAAAAAATACAATCAAGCGGTTTCAAAAGAGTCCAAAGTTACACAACCAGTGAAAGAAATGGATGTTTTGAATATGATGATAATCCACAATGAAATGCGATGCGTTCAGAATACTCACAACTCCCTCCATGTCAGTCATGTCATATGGAGCCAGCAGGGACTGCACCATGAATTTGTGTTTACTCTTTTCATTGGGGTCATAGTCAAACGGCTGCAGCATCACTGTGGACAGAGACAAGAAGGGAAGGCCGGGACATTATGGTGAGAGACACTTCCTGCAGGACATTATGGTGAGAGACAGGCCGGGACATTATAGAGACACTGCATGTAATAGGCCACGCCCATCACGGGGGAAGAGCTCCGTTCACTTCCACACACCAGCGTCATTTTCCTTGAATTAAACATAGCTAAAAGCTGTTGTGTGGTGGGGCTGCGCAGACAACAAATGTAAAAAATCGCCAGTTAAAGTTTTTTTGTACTCCTGAGCAAAACAAGGAAGCCATTGAGAATTGGCGAGAAGAAAAATGGGGATCTAGCTGTCAAGAAGTAAGTTGGAGTGTTCATCTTCCGTATATACGATCTTTTGGTGCAACACGCAACCATGCACGTGACATAGGGGAACGCCAGGATTGGACAGGAGTTTGTGTTTTCCCCCGTCTTGGGCGTGGTTTCTGAATGATGACGCGTTACGCAGTGTCTCTATGGTGAGAGACACCTCCTGCCAAGCCCAATAAGTCTTATGCAACCAAATGAAAGGCGGCCGTCAGGTGGATCTGTGATTATTATGTGTGACCCGTTTATTCTCCTGGAATTCATAGTTTTTTATTTCGGATAATCACTCAGTTACTGCAGAGTCGAATGCCTGGCTGAGATTAAGGACATTTGGTTTGATAGTAGTTTGAAAACTGTGGGAGCGGAAGTCTTAACTGGGACTAACCAAAGCATTTCTTCAAATGTTATAGAAGGTTATGGAAGAGAAATAGCGTACATCACAACGCAAGTTGACTGAACTTGTCAGCATGGCTCCATGGTGCCATCCCATCTATCATCTCATATTGTCAAAATGTATGGATTAATTATGGCGCCGTCCCAGCAATTTGTGTTATGCTTCTGGCAAAAACAGAACATGTCCTTGCAAACCTCAACCTTGCAGTCATAGATGCCTGTGTGATACAGACAAGATAATCATAAGGACTTATTCCAATAGGATATATGACAATATCATCTGTCAACATTATGCAAAATCACAACTTAAATAGATGTTCATCACATTCATATCTAGTCAAACTTAAACTCCCTAATTTGTTTCAGATCTTATTTAGACAACAGAACTGTGTATCATGATCAGTGTTGGGCAAGTTACTTTCAAAATGTAATATACTACATATTACTAGTTACTTTCATTTGAAAGTAATAAGTTACTTTACAATATTACTGTCTGTGTAGTGTAACTCGTTACTTATTACACTACTTTTGCATTACTTTCACCAAAACAACAGCAGCAGCAGAATGACATCGCCGCACCGGAACCATTGCGAAAAAAAAATTAAACCGTCTTGAAGTCAGTGTAAACCGTCCGAAATTCTAAATGTTATTCTTTTCCTTTGTTATTGTCATCTATAGTGGTTATTTGCATTAAAAAAAACACAATTTGATTAAGAAATGATTGTATCTTGATTTAAATCTGTGCTTTGATGAATTTTTTTTAACTCAATTTGTAACTTGTGTTACTTGACAAAGTAACTGGTATAATATTACTGAAATCCTATTGGTAATAAGTTAAATTACTGAGTTACTGCTAAAAGTGTTACTTTTGTAATGAATTACCCCCAACACTGATCACGATAACTGGAATCTGATTATTTGATTACATAATGCTTCTATTGAAAGACAATGTGAATAATGCTGCCCAGAAAGGAGAAACACTTCCTGGTGGCTCAGCAGACCGCGGCCATGGTGTCATGTGCTAACAGCACTGTGGGTTTGAAATGTTGCAACAGGAGGATACAGAAATGGTTACGAACCAGAAACGTTGATGGAGGTTCCAGCGTCAATGATGCCACTGTTGGGGCGCACACAGTATCTACGAGGCGCGGTCGTCTTCACTTTGAAACACACATTTCTATCTGTGGGGTTGCTGAGCTTCAGAGTGGCAGTGACAACATCTGTGAACGGGCCTGAAGAGGACAGAGAAACATGTCATTGTTAGTGACTGAGGTGTGTGTGTGTGTGTGCGTGCGCGCGTGTGTGTGTGTGTGTGTGTGTGTGTGTGAGTGAGTAGGGGTGTGTAAGTGTGTCTGTGGGTGAGTAGGGGTGTGTGAGTGTGTGTATGTGGGTGAGTAGGGGTGTGTGAGTGTGTGTGTGGGTGAGTAGGGGTGTGTGAGTGTGTGTCTGTGGGTGAGTAGGCGTGTGTGTGTGTGTGTGTGTGTGTGTGTGTGTGTGTGTGTGGGTGAGTAGGGGTGTGTGAGTGTGGTAACAGAGCCTGCTGTAAACATTACACATTAAAACGCTGGAAATGGCAGCTTTTTTTTACGATACTATTCAAGCCCTCGGCCAAACACTGACTGACTGACTCATTGACTGGGTGTTGTAGTAAACTTAGTTTACAGATAGGTGTGTACTGTGTATATGACATGTAGGTGTGTACTGTGTATATGACATGTAGGTGTGTAGTACTGTGTATATGACATGTAGGTGTGTACTGTGTATATGACATGTAGGTGTGTACTGTGTATATGACATGTAGGTGTGTACTGTGTATATGACATGTAGGTGTGTAGTACTGTGTGTATGACATGTAGGTGTGTACTGTGTATATGACATGTAGGTGTGCACTGTGTATATGACATGTAGGTGTGTAGTACTGTGTATATGACATGTAGGTGTGTACTGTGTATATGACATGTAGGTGTGTACTGTGTATATGACATGTAGGTGTGTACTGTGTATATGACATGTAGGTGTGTACTGTGTATATGACATGTAGGTGTGTACTGTGTATATGACATGTAGCTGCTAATGTTTTCTAATGGTTTGACTGACAATGGTTCAGTCAAATGGATCAGCCTCACCTTGCTAAAACACTGTCTTTCTGTAAGGGCACCTTAGTATCGTTAATGAGACAGATTAGTAAGATTGATCTTATTTCAGTGTGTTTGAGGAACAACCAAACTCTGTTCTAATTTGTTGGAGGCATGCTGCTAGCCCTGAGCATCAGTAACTGAGTGTTGGAGTGTTGGAGGCATGCTGCTAGCCCTGAGCATCAGTAACTGAGTGTTGGAGTGTTGGAGGCATGCTGCTAGCCCTGAGCACCAGTAACTGAGTGTTGGAGGCATGCTGCTAGCCCTGAGCATCAGTAACTGAGTGTTGGAGGCATGCTGCTAGCCCTGAGCACCAGTAACTGAGTGTTGGAGGCATGCTGCTAGCCCTGAGCATCAGTAACTGAGTGTTGGAGGCATGCTGCTAGCCCTGAGCATCAGTAACTGAGTGTTGGAGTGTTGGAGGCATGCTGCTAGCCCTGAGCATCAGTAACTGAGTGTTGGAGGCATGCTGCTAGCCCTGAGCACCAGTAACTGAGTGTTGGAGGCATGCTGCTAGCCCTGAGCATCAGGAACTGAGTGGGTGTAAAACACCTCTCTGCACAAGGCCTGCGTCAATCAATACACAGCCTCCTATGAGCCCATCACCTGAACGGAGTCTACAGCAGTATCACACCCGAACCAATGAATTAAAAATCTAAATAGATATTTTATTCCTGAATCCTGACACACACACCCACTCAGACACTAATTCCATAACAGTTTAGGCCTGGCCTGGATGGATATACAAAGGCTGACAAAGAATTCAGGTTGCAGTTTGCACAGTGAGAATAATGAATAAAGCTGTCAGTAATGACATAGCTTTGCTAGCTAATCATCTAGTGAATGTGCATGATGAGCCTAAGCAGTGCCCCTGAATTCTGATCGTAGAAAATGCTAGAAGAAGAGTCCATTCTTAGCAGCCAGTTGACATAACGTTTAAAAAAAATGAAATGTGTTCATGATCATTTCAAGTGACATTTAGCATTCTATCACAGTCACGGATCAACGTAACAGCCACACGACTGAGCATAGTTAGCAAATGACTATTTAAGAAATGGGACGACGGGCCTGGCTTTGACGGTGCAATGACAGGTAGCGTTGCTGCTAGCTAGCTAGCCAAGTTAGCCATTTCGCTGAACGCTACCTAGCTTGTTAGCATCGTCACACAGCGTCGTTTCACCTGTCATCATCGCCACTACAGGGAGAAGAATCGCTGCACAAGCCGCACACACAACTTGTACATGACAGTCACACATTTCCCAAAGTAACCCAGCTAACAAAATAAGCAGCAATGTTACCTGAGCTAACTTAGTACGAACATCTATGGCTGCTCTGTTGACTGCAGCCACAGTGGCAGGCAGGCAGGCAGCAGGCCCTGCCCTCTGCCTGCCTGCTCGTTGGCTTACCTCTGAATTTCAGTTCGTGTTGTGGCTCTAGCACCAGGACTTGTTCTGGTCTGGCCATGTCCCACAGCTTCGGGGTTTCCTCCTGTCGTAACGGCGAGGACAGCGATGAGCCGCGGCTGTCTTAAGGTGGTGAAGTTGGCTCCCGAAGATACAGCCCGTCCTCTGTTTCCTAGGAGGATGATGATGATCACAAATGCACCACTTGGACTGCCGCTGTCAGCTGGTAGCGTGCTAATGCTAACGTTAGCACAGAGGGAAGGAAGGAAGGAAGGAGCAGTAGTGTGACGTCACGCGAGGGGTGGGGCTCGTGCGGGATGTCAGCTGGTCTCGTGGTTGTAAAAACAAGGGCAACTTCGGCCAAGGGACCCACGTGCGTCATGTAGCAGCCCAGGCGACCACATGCAGCAACTAGGAAACTAGTTGCATCTTTCAACAGCCCAAGTTTGGCACTGATGACATCATTGATGACATCATCACTGTTTCAACAGCCCAAGGGGTGGGAACAGCCCAAGTTTGGCACTGATGACATCACTGTTGACATCATCACTGATGACATCATCACCGTTATCCTTTCCCGACTGACCATTCCTAACAGTGACTCACCTCAAAAAGCCTTCTCTTGACCACGCGCTGCGCAGGCTGCGCACGTGGTCAAAATGAAGCTTTCACATCCTCATCATCATCATCATATCTAACTGTTAGATTGTAGTTAGAGCGTATGATGATGGAGTATTTCTATCTTGTAATTTATTGATTATTTAGATTTTTATTGTTTGGACCCCCATATTTTAATATTGTGTCAATAAAGTAACTAACTATGGATCAGTATCACTCCGATTCTAACATATGGGAGTGATAGTGATCCATACACTGTTGCTTTCTAACCAATCAGATTTGAATCCACCACATCCACTTCAATCAGCTCAAATATTCTGACAGCCTGGGATTCTGAAAGGGATTCATTCTGCTATTGACTAGTTGCAGTGGTTGCCCTATGGTGGACTGGGTAACCTAAGTGCTGTATCTCCTGTAGCCTACTATACAGTATTATACTGTCTATATATATATTTTTTTTTTAATGCACCCAAAACCGCAGTCAATTTCTTCCTCAATACTTCAAAGTGACTGTACTTCAAAGTTCATAGTGATTGAGCTGAAATGCAAGTAGAATGAAGTGTCAGTTTTTAAATTTCAGTGCAAATCTGTGACTGATCAACTCTGGCTCAACAATAACACGACCCATGGCTGATTCAGTAGCAACTGTTCCCCAAAGCCGCTGTTTTGTATCCACTTCCACTGTTGGAGTTGAAGAGTTCATACAAAAAGACATATTTCAAAATTGATTCAAGAAATCCCTGAGTCGTGCAATACCACCACCTACCTGTGGCCAATTCTGCATGTGTGTTTCTCACCCGGGGGGGGGGGGGGGGGGGGGGGGGGGGGGGGGGGGGCAGGATAGGCAGATAACTATGGAAACAATAACATGTAGGCCAATGGATGTTTTTAATAGCCTCGTTTTTAATAGCCTACTTGAAGTTATTTCATACTATATATATTTGCAGTTATTTGAGTTCAGTCCTTGTACTGAATTACAGTGGAGACCCAACACTACTACTCTTTAATAATACATGCATTTGTATCCGTTAGTGTGGAAATACATTGGTTTAGCAAATTAGCCTAATTAATGCAACTGATAAGAACCACTGATTCATTTCCTAGCAGGAACAGAGAGGTAGCTCTGCATGCTATCCCTTTAGTTTAACTTGTATGTCCTTGAAATAAACCCAAGTGGGAATGTTATGAATCTGTAAATGTACCTTTCGTTATTGGGAGATGCTAGCTAGATAGAGATGCTAGCTAGATAGAGATGCTAGCTAGATGCTAGCTACCCTTTTCGCATTTTGAGCAGTCTTCTCTCATCTTCAGGCACCAAATTCCTCGTGGAAATACAGACAATCCCTGTTAACACGACTGAGCAGATCAATAACTTGTATAACATGTACTGTATGTTTGTCCCCGTATGATTCTGTTCTCATTCTATCACTTTGGCCAACAATGGCTTCTTTAGTTTACCATTCACACTATGCAGATTACGCTACACTTTTTTGGGAGGGGTTTTAGTGGGGGGTTCCTATCTGGAGGAAACCCCAGGTGAGCACAGGAAAAACATACAAACTCCACACAGAAAGGCCCTTTTTGACGATCCCACCTGGGCCGTAGGCACTGAGGACACGGGAGTGGGGACACCACCTCAGCGCCCACAGCGTCCCAAGCGGGAATCGAACCCAGGACCTTCTTGCTGTGAGGCGACAGCGCTACCACTGTGCCGCCGTTTGATTCTGTCGATGGTATTTTGGGGACACGGATATAACTTCCCTGTGCTATAAATCCCTGTTATATCTATGATCCAGACTTCATGTTTAGAAGAGGCTTAGGAGTTCTACATCTGGGAAAGACGAGGGTTGTGGAATGCGAGCCGCCTAGTGGGCCACATTTGCTAAGCAGAACCGAACAGAACAGAACCCGATGCAGACGCTCATCAGAGCCTAGAAAAGGTGTTGTAGTTAGAGAATTTTAGCAAAATGCTTGGACCATCTGTGAAAAAATTGACTACCAATAGCTTTCTTCACCAATGTGTTCTTATAGGTGTCTAGAATCACCTCTCAATTAGTGCAAACCCAAATCCTCGTGGAAAATCCTGGAGAGCCAATCAAAGTTAAGGTGCCCCGAGGGCTTGGGTGAAAAATATGATAAAAATTAAAAGTCTAAAATGAACTTGTGGGGTGTCTAACTAGGGGTTTTCAGGGGTGCTGAATCCATTCCAAACATTATTTTTGAGTAAAAATGTCTCCCTGACCATATGATATTGGTATATTGGTTATTGTTATGTAAAGCACAGTGTATAATCATCCTGGATTTTCCACGAGGATTTGGGTTTGCACTAATTGAGAGGTGATTCTAGACACCTATAAGAACACATTGGTGAAGAAAGCTATTGGTAGTAAATTTTTTCACAGATGGTCCAAGCATTTTGCTAAAATTCTCTAACTATTGGTCGATATATAGACAGCAGGACGGCGGCCATGGAAATCGGAATCGGCTAAGGTGTGTGTGTAACAACTCACCTGCCGAATCAACTAGCCCTGAAAATGGATGGCGCTTGGGTTAGGGTTGTCCACAGGGTTGTCCCATATTCACACCTTGGTCGCTGAGGGACTGAACCAATGAGTTGAGTGGGCCAACTGCCAGAGGGAGTCGGTCACTCATTTAACCGCCGACCTGAATTTGCACATAAAGTGGGGTTCAAACCACGGAGTTTCCTGTGAGAAACTCACTTTCCAAACTTGATTGTTCAAAAGCGGCTCAAAAGGAAACTGGTAAAGACGAACAGGAAACGTCACTTCCTCCTCCAGCAGCGATTTACAACAATCGCTGCTGCTGCTGCTGATGCAAAGTCAAAGAGAAGGTTGCTAAAAAACCACTTTAACCCATTGATACCTGATGCAGCATTTGCGTGTATATCCCTCATTTGTGTGTGTATCCCTTTAAGACTGCGAACCGCGTGGACGCGGCTCGCAGTCTTAAAGGGATACACACACAAATGCTGCATCAGGTATCAATGGGTTAAGGGGAAAAGCAGAAGATAGGATGGCCTCTCTGTGTGTGTAATGATGGACCTGTTGCTGTCTGCACCCCCCAACAAAAAGACTCCTGTTCAGAAAGTAGAGAGCCTTGTTTGATGCACACAGTCACTGAAGTGAAGAGATGCTCATACTGTACAACAGATACTCAACCTGCTTTGCCCGGGGGCCATTTTTGCAAAATGACAAAAGGCCAGGGGCCAGTTAAATAATCAAACAATAATATCATTTTTTCTGTAGCGGATTGTAGGTTTTTGGGATGTCAGCCGGAGTTTAGTCTCACAATTTTTGTGCACACAGGATACTTAGTTAGGTTAAGTTGGTTGGTTGGTTAAGTACTTGTAGGGATGGGGCCGATCCGATCCAATATCGGTATCGGGTGCCGATATTGGCACTAATCGGATCGGAATCGTGTTTTTTTTTTGTGTTTTTTTGCAATTCCAGCGCGGGCCGCACAGCTGGCTGTAATTTACCCATGTATAATAGTATCCTTCTTTGCCTTGTATATTTTCTTAATTTTGTCTGCTTTTTGCAAGGGATATTTTAAATTTTTTTTTTGAATTGGCCAAATCTTTGCCTATACTGTATATTCAAGAAAAATATCGGTATCGGCAGATATCCAAATTCAGGTATCGGAATCGAATCGGAAGTGAAAAAATGTGGATTGGTGCATCCCTAACTGTATGGGCCTGGGCAGCGAGCGAACGGCCATATGCAGCCGCATCTGAGCCCCGGGACACAAGTTGAGTATCACTGTTGTACAGGCTGCCTGTGTTGTGCAAGTCTGATAAGGAAGACCCCCCCCCATCAGAAAATTAACACCAATTAATTCGTTTTCTTTCTTTCTTGTCTTTCTTTAGCAAAAGACAAATATTCATGTAGAAACAAGCAATGTTTTGCATTTGAGTATTTCTCATCACCTTTACTTTAAAGCACACAAAAAAAGCTGAAGGAAATCAAACAAAATGTAACTAAACACGTCTCACTTCCTCTTAAAGCTTCAAAGATGTCCTTTGCGGATGTCACGGATGAAACAAAAGAAACCCGAACACGTCGTCAGTTGAAAGGATTTAAGTTATAGCAATACGCACACTATCAAGTGTACAATTTGTCAAGGTTCATTTGATTCTAATAAAATACTTTTTTTAAACCCATATACATTTCATATATTTATCTTTTTGGGGTATATGGATCCAAAAATAGACATTTAAATCATAAAGAGAGAATTGGGGGTGGGGGGGGGGGGCGGTTGGGTAGGGGACAGAAATAAATGTTCAACAAGCTACGAAAGGTTGTCCTCCGTCCCCGAGGAGAAAGAGAGAGAGAGAGGGGGAGGAGTTAGGAGGAGGAGGAGTTAGGAGGGGTTTGGCCAAGCTATACAGCGCAGTATGACACACCCACTTTAGCTCATTACACACGTACAGTCGTGATCAAGGCACAGGGATCTGCTCTTCCTCAATACAGTTGTACAAAATAATACATTTGACAGTCTGACAGTCTGTACAAGAATAATAGATCAGCAGTAAAGTAAAGACACGCATACAAGATACAGAGGTGGGAGGAGCCAGAGGTGGGAGGAGCAATGCAGGGAGGGCTGAAGGGGAGGAGCCAGAGGTGGGAGGAGCGATGCAGGGAGGGCTGAAGGGGAGGAGCCAGAGGTGGGAGGAGAGATGCAGGGAGGGCTGAAGGGGAGGAGCCAGAGACGCAGGGAGGGCTGAAGGGGAGGAGCCAGAGGTGGGAGGAGAGACGCAGGGAGGGCTGAAGGGGAGGAGCCAGAAGTGGGAGGACTGAAGGGGAGGAGCCAGAGGTGGGAGGAGAGACGCAGGGAGGGGCTGAAGGGGAGGAGCCAGAGGTGGGAGGAGGACTGAAGGGGAGGAGCCAGAGGTGGGAGGAGAGCTGCAGGGAGGGGCTGAAGGGGAGGAGCCAGAGGTGGGAGGACTGAAGGGGAGGAGCCAGAGGTGGGAGGAGAGACGCAGGGAGGGGCTGAAGGGGAGGAGCCAGAGGTGGGAGGAGGACTGAAGGGGAGGAGCCAGAGGTGGGAGGATAGATGCAGGGAGGGGCTGAAGGGGAGGAGCCAGAGGTGGGAGGAGGACTGAAGGGGAGGAGCCAGAGGTGGGAGGAGAGACGCAGGGAGGGGCTGAAGGGGAGGAGCCAGAGGTGGGAGGAGGACTGAAGGGGAGGAGCCAGAGGTGGGAGGATAGATGCAGGGAGGGGCTGAAGGGGAGGAGCCAGGGGTGGGAGGAGAGATGCAGGGAGGGGCTGAAGGGGAGGAGCCAGAGGTGGGAGGAGAGATGCAGGGAGGGGCTGAAGGGGAGGAGCCAGAGGTGGGAGGAGAGATGCAGGGAGGGGCTGAAGGGGAGGAGCCAGAGGTGGGAGGAGAGATGCAGGGAGGGGCTGAAGGGGAGGAGCCAGAGGTGGGAGGATAGATGCAGGGAGGGGCTGAAGGGGAGGAGCCAGAGGTGGGAGGAGAGATGCAGGGAGGGGCTGAAGGGGAGGAGCCAGAGGTGGGAGGAGGACTGAAGGGGAGGAGCCAGAGGTGGGAGGAGAGCTGCAGGGAGGGGCTGAAGGGGAGGAGCCAGAGGTGGGAGGAGAGATGCAGGGAGGGGCTGAAGGGGAGGCAGGTGTCTGACCATAGTAAAGATTAGTGTCCCATTGGTTGATGGTCATGTTCTTCCTTTTTTTATTTATTTCTGGATTATTAATTATTTTCCCCTCTATAGAAACAAAGCATTGCCAGTGCAGGGAGGAAGGAGGTGGTGTGGGAGAGAGGAGGAGGAGAACAAGGGAGGGAGGGAGAGAGAGAGAGAGGGGTGGGGGAGCAAGTGGAGCGAGAGAACCCAGCAGAGGAGAGAGAAAAGGGAGAGAAGGGTGGAGCCAGAGAGAGAGGGAGGGAGGTAAAGAAAGAGCGCACACAGGGCACCATGGCACAGAAAGTGGACACAGACAGAAAACAGCTGTGGATACAGACAGACAGTCAAACAACATGACTCTTTCACTTCTATGCTTCTGTACTGTAGAAGGATGCTTTTTCACCTTGTCAAGTTCAGTTGGCATTTTTATTTTTTCCTCTCTCATTTAAACATATATATATATATATACATATATATATATATATATGTATATATATATACATATATATATATATGTGTGTGTATCCTCCTGTGCATCCTCCTTGTTTCACTGCTCCGCCAACCGGGCAAAGTCAGGCGGCAAAAACAATCGTGCGGAGAAGCCGAGGCGAGGGAGCGATGATCGTCATCATCGTCGTCGTCATCCCGCTCAAACAAGTTCAAACTCCGCCGGAGACAAATTCCCATCATTGTTGGGGGTGGAGCCCCCCCCCTTCCCCGCCCCGAGCGCTCCCCTTGTTCACAACACACCCCTGGGTCCTGCTGCCAGTCGATGTGGTGTCACACCGCTGGGGGCGGGGCTTTGGCTGTCAGTCCCGTTAAATCTCAAAGTCCCGTGCCAGGAAACTCAAGTCGATCAAAGCGGTCACTTGCTGGCAGATCGGCAAGTTTCAGGACTCACCAGCAGGTGGCGCAGTCGAGCAACAAGCATGTGTGGTACAAGCAGACACCGCGCTTCAGTTCCTGAATGTTTCCATCTGTGTGTGTGTGTGTGTGTGTAAGGCGCTTGGTGTGCGTCCTGAGCACAGTGCTTGTTGTGTGTTTCTGTTTGTGTGTTAAAACAGTGCTTGTTGTGTGTTTGTGTGTTAAAACAGTGCTGCTTGTGTGTTTGTGTTTTAAATACAGTGGATTTCAGTGGATCTGTGGCATCATGTGTTTCTTCTCTTCTGCACTTTCTTTAGACGCATTTCAACAGTCAGCTCCATTTTCCAGGTTTGCGCTGCAGCAGTGAGCTCTTTCAATGTGTCATCTCCACCTGAACAGAGGAGGAGAGAGGGAGGGGCTTACAGGAGGAGAGAGGGAGGGGCTTACAGGAGGAGAGAGGGAGGGGCTTACAATCTGAACCTCGGCTCAAATCAAACCCTTCCCCCGTTCCTTTACTCACCCCCAACAAATAGAGTCTGGAGCAGGTCAGTGGGGGGTGGACGTGAATGTGTGTGTGTGTGTGTGTGGGGGGGGAGGGGTTAGCAAAGGGATGAGCAGTGGGAGGCGGAGTCAGAGGAGGAGGAGTTTGGCTAAAGGTGGAGTTCATTTGTGTCTCCCCGTCTTACAGGTCTTACAGGAAGGGAGGCTGCAGAGGGAGCGGAAGGTCAGAGTCTGTTCATGTGTGTGTTTGTCTTGTGTGTGTGTGTGTGTGTCTTGTGTGTGTGTGTGTGTCTTGTGTGTGTGTGTGTGTGTGTTTTGGCCCCTCCCCTCCCTGGTTCCTTCACAAGAGCTCACATTGCTGCAGAAGAGCGGAGTTCAGAGACTCGGGAGTTCAAAGATGGATGCTGTTTGTGTTGTTGTTGTTGTTGTGTGTTTGTGGCACACGCGTCCTCTGTGTGTTGTTGTTGTTGTGTGTTTGTCCTCTCCATCACAACAGCTCGTACTGGCGCAGGTGCATCCTCTGGATGATGTCTCGACAGTCGTTGAAGACGCGCCGGATGTTCTCCGTGTCGACGGCGCAGGTGAAGTGCGGGTAGCAGTAGTGCCGCCCGTCACCACTAGCTGTGCTGATCCTCTGCAGGTGGAGGGAAGACACACACACACACACACACGCGCGCGCGCGCACACGCACACACACACAACATGATGAAGACAAGGGCTAGGGTCATTGATGAAGGACATTAAGCATTAAGGGGTTCTTTTTGCCACAGAACGGCATATGCAGTTTTATTGCATATATTCTTTTAAAGTACAAATACTCACACTCTCACACACACACACACACACACACACACACACACACACACACACACACACGTGTACGTACGTTCTTTAACTGAATGCAAAATAAATGAATACATAAGCAAACAGGTTTCCTCTGCACCTACCAGGAATTCATCTCGAATGAAGTACTTTGCCCTGGTAACACGTGGATCTTCTCCAGGCTCTGGTGTCGCTGCAGGACGAGAGAGGAGGAGGAGTCAGGAGGAGAGAGAGGAGGAGGAGTCAGGAGGAGACAGCTGGTGACACAATCTTAAACTTTGACGGAAATGACATTTGGATGGCATCTTACTTCTGTAATTCAATTCATTTCCAGTGAAACAGAATTTTGATGGCTGTTCACTGCTATTGACTTGTCACAAATTCCAGATTGTTAAAAAGAAATGAATTCCAGCCACTGGGATCCAACAATAGTGTGTTAAGAGAAAGAAACTTGAAATGTGTGCAGTTGCAGTTATATATGATCAGAGGGGCATTGGTCAAAAATGTGATGCATGTTGAATTATATAAGTATTATCTACAGTGACCTCTTGTGACTAAATGCACTAACTGCATTCACAGATGTGTTCTAAAAGGATGGAGAGAAAATGGACAGACAGAAGCTCAAATTGAGACTCAAGAGCTGGTACAGAAGTACATGCTGCAAAGCCCTGGATCTGCACAGCTGTTATCTGCACAGCTGTCATCTGCACAGCTGTCTATATGCACAGCTGTTATCTGCACAGCTGTCTATATGCACAGCTGTTATCTGCACATCTGTCTATATGCACAGCTGTTATCTGCACAGCTGTCTATATGCACAGCTGTTATCTGCACAGCTGTTATCTGCACAACTGTCTATATGCACAGCTGTCTATATGCACAGCTGTCATCTGCACAGCTGTTACCTGCACAGCTGTTACCTGCACAGCTGTCTATATGCACAGCTGTTATCTGCACAGCTGTTATCTGCACAGCTGTCTATATGCACAGCTGTCTATATGCACAGCTGTTATCTGCACAGCTGTCATCTGCACAGCTGTCTATATGCACAGCTGTCTATATGCACAGCTGTTATCTGCACAGCTGTTATCTGCACAGCTGTCTATATGCACAGCTGTTATCTGCACAGCTGTTATCTGCACAGCTGTTATCTGCACAGCTGTCTATATGCACAGCTGTTATCTGCACAGCTGTTATCTGCACAGCTGTTATCTGCACAGCTGTTATCTGCACAGCTGTCTATATGACATGTGGCCCTGAGACAACAACAAAAAGAGTCAAGGTACAAATAGTGCTGATGTTCTATTTTAGGATCATGGGAGGCAGCTCAGGAAGCCTGGAACAGTGAGGGAATTCTTTACAGTGGGACATATTTGGGACAGGTGGTGAAAACTGGGACGTCTTGGGGTTTCTCAGAGAGTTTCCAGCTGGGACTGACCTGAACAATCTGGGACGTCTGGACACCCTACTTTTACTATGACATAATACCTGTAGTTTGTTCCCAAATTAGATAAAAAAAAACACTGACCAAACGTTTGCTCGTACGAATTTAAAACAAGTTATGGACAGCGGGTAACATCCTTGGTTGACAAAATGACAGACTAGAGTCACTATATTTCGGAAGTGTTAAATGATGAACTTGGGTGTTATGAGCCATGAAATGACAGTAACAGACGTGTATTGGATGAAAGTTACAACTTCTACAGTGTTTGCAAGTAGCTCACCGTCATCAGGTGTGGTGTAGGGTTAGGGATATGTCAAAACGCCTGGTTCGATCACTGTGTATCCCCAGGGGTGGACTCGACACAAATATGTCAGTTTAAAAAAAATCGTATCGTCAAAACGCCTGGTTCGATCACTGTGTATCCCCAGGGGTGGACTCGACACAAATATGTCAGTTTAAAAAAAATCGTACCGTCAAAACGCCTGGTTCGATCACTGTGTATCCCCAGGGGTGGACTCGACACAAATATGTCAGTTTAAAAAAAATCGTACCGTCAAAACGCCTGGTTCAATCACTGTGTATCCCCAGGGGTGGACTCGACACAAATATGTCAGTTTAAAAAGAATCGTACCGTCAAAACGCCTGGTTCGATCACTGTGTATCCCCAGGGGTGGACTCGACACAAATATGTCAGTTTAAAAAAAATCGTACCGTCAAAACGCCTGGTTCGATCACTGTGTATCCCCAGGGGTGGACTCGACACAAATATGTCAGTTTAAAAACAATCGTACCGTCAAAACGCCTGGTTCGATCACTGTGTATCCCCAGGGGTGGACTCGACACAAATATGTCAGTTTAAAAAAAATCGTACCGTCAAAACGCCTGGTTCGATCACTGTGTATCCCCAGGGGTGGACTCGACACAAATATGTCAGTTTAAAAAGAATCGTACCGTCAAAACGCCTGGTTCGATCACTGTGTATCCCCAGGGGTGGACTCGACACAAATATGTCAGTTTAAAAAGAATCGTACCGTCAAAACGCCTGGTTCGATCACTGTGTATCCCCAGGGGTGGACTCGACACAATAGGGGTTAGCTCACCGTCATCAGGTGTGGTGTAGGGTTAGGGTTAGGGTTAGCTCACCGTCATCAGGTGTGGTGTAGCGAGCAAACTCAGGAAAGTATTCCTCGATTTTGGATTTCCCTGCGAGCACCTTCTCCGCTAGCAGGTCCTGTTTGTTGAGGAACAGGATGACAGAAATTGTCCGCAGCCACCTGGAGAGGACAGACAGCTGTCAATCACACGTCAACACGCAACACACTAACTGTCTGTCAATCACACGTCAACACGCAACACACTGTCTGTCAATCACACGTCAACACGCAACACACTGTCTGTCAATCACACGTCAACACCCAACACACTGTCAGTCAATCACACGTCAACACCCAACACACTGTCAATCACACGTCAACACCCAACACACTGTCAATCAATCACACGTCAACACCCAACACACTGTCAATCACACGTCAACACGCAACACACTGTCTGTCAATCACACGTCAACACGCAACACACAAACTGTTTGCACTAAATGCACGCACATAGGATGACGGCTCTATCAAGAATAGATCAATGAAGATACTAATTTTGGCGAAAACAAAACAAAATAACCAAATGTGTGTCACATGGATCCCCAATTCGAACAAGCCAATTAACCCATTGATACCTGATGCAGCATTTGCATGTATATCCCTCATTTGTGTGTGTATCCCTTTAAGACCTCGAACCGCGTGACCCTAAAAAATTTCCGCTTTGAATATATGGCCACCCCAAAATATTTCCGCTTTGCATCAGGTATCAATGGGTTAAAAGGGCTTTAATATTTTTTAAATGGCTTCCTAATAGCATTTGTATTTTGAAATGGTGTGTGTGTGTGTGTGTGTGTGTGTGTGTGTGTGTCCATGTCGTTTTTGAAAGAAACCTTTTCCACCAGCAAGAGTACCTCCACGTCTAATGTTTACTGTATGAGTGTATATCGGAGTGTGTGAGAGAGAGTGAATATGAGTGACAGAGAGAGTTCTATAGGTAAGACAGCGGCCCTGCTCTCCTCACCTGTTGTTCCAGATGTTCTTGAAGAGGTTGAGGGCCTCCTGTAAACGGTTGGTCTGATTGTCCTCTCTGATCACCATGTTGTAACTGCTACTGGCCACCACAAAGATAATGGCTGTTACATCTGAGGACACAAGGAGAGACACAGAGAGCGTTTAGGTAGAGGGAGACAGAGACATGAAGGAGAGACACAGAGAGGGTTTAGGTAGAGAGACACAGAGAGGGTTTAGGTAGAGAGACAGAGACATGAAGGAGAGACACAGAGAGGGTTTAGGTAGAGAGACACAGAGAGGGTTTAGGTAGAGAGACAGAGACATGAAGGAGAGACACAGAGAGGGTTTAGGTAGAGAGACACAGAGAGGGTTTAGGTAGAGAGACAGAGACATGAAGGAGAGACACAGAGAGGGTTTAGGTAGAGAGACACAGAGAGGGTTTAGGTAGAGAGACACAGAGAGGGTTTAGGTAGAGAGACACAGAGAGGGTTTAGGTAGAGAGACAGAGACATGAAGGAGAGACACAGAGAGGGTTTAGGTAGAGAGACACAGAGAGGGTTTAGGTAGAGAGACAGAGACATGAAGGAGAGACACAGAGAGGGTTTAGGTAGAGAGACACAGAGAGGGTTTAGGTAGAGAGACAGAGACATGAAGGAGAGACACAGAGAGGGTTTAGGTAGAGAGACAGAGACATGAAGGAGAGACACAGAGAGGGTTTAGGTAGAGAGACACAGAGAGGGTTTAGGTAGAGACACAGAGAGGGTTTAGGTAGAGACACAGAGAGGGTTTAGGTAGAGAGACACAGAGAGGGTTTAGGTAGAGAGACACAGAGAGGGTTTAGGTAGAGAGACACAGAGAGGGTTTAGGTAGAGACACACAGAGAGGGTTTAGGTAGAGACACACAGAGAGGGTTTAGGTAGAGACACACAGAGAGGGTTTAGGTAGAGAGACACAGAGAGGGTTTAGGTAGAGAGAGACACAGAGAGGGTTTAGGTAGAGAGAGACACAGAGAGGGTTTAGGTAGAGACACACAGAGAGGATTTAGGTAGAGACACACAGAGAGGGTTTAGGTAGAGACACACAGAGAGGATTTAGGTAGAGACACACAGAGAGGGTTTAGGTAGAGACACACAGAGAGGATTTAGGTAGAGACACACAGAGAGGGTTTAGGTAGAGACACACAGAGAGGGTTTAGGTAGAGAGACACAGAGAGGGTTTAGGTAGAGACACACAGAGAGGGTTTAGGTAGAGAGACACAGAGAGGGTTTAGGTAGAGAGAGACACAGAGAGGGTTTAGGTAGAGAGAGACACAGAGAGGGTTTAGGTAGAGAGACACAGAGAGGGTTTAGGTAGAGACACACAGAGAGGGTTTAGGTAGAGACACACAGAGAGGGTTTAGGTAGAGACACACAGAGAGGGTTTAGGTAGAGAGACACAGAGAGGGTTTAGGTAGAGAGAGACACAGAGAGGGTTTAGGTAGAGAGAGACACAGAGAGGGTTTAGGTAGAGACACAGAGAGGGTTTAGGTAGAGACACACAGCGAGGGTTTAGGTAGAGAGACACAGAGAGGGTTTAGGTAGAGAGAGACACAGAGAGGGTTTAGGTAGAGAGAGACACAGAGAGGGTTTAGGTAGAGACACAGAGAGGGTTTAGGTAGAGACACACAGAGAGGGTTTAGGTAGAGAGACACAGAGAGGGTTTAGGTAGAGGGAGACACAGAGAGGGTTTAGGTAGAGACACACAGAGAGGGTTTAGGTAGAGAGACACAGAGAGGGTTTAGGTAGAGAGACACAGAGAGGGTTTAGGTAGAGACACACAGAGAGGGTTTAGGTAGAGAGACACAGAGAGGGTTTAGGTAGAGACACACAGAGAGGGTTTAGGTAGAGACACACAGAGAGGGTTTAGGTAGAGACACACAGAGAGGGTTTAGGTAGAGACACACAGAGAGGGTTTAGGTAGAGAGACACAGAGAGGGTTTAGGTAGAGACACAGAGAGGGTTTAGGTAGAGACACACAGAGAGGGTTTAGGTAGAGACACACAGAGAGGGTTTAGGTAGAGACACAGAGAGGGTTTAGGTAGAGACACACAGAGAGGGTTTAGGTAGAGAGACACAGAGAGGGTTTAGGTAGAGAGACACAGAGAGGGTTTAGGTAGAGAGACACAGAGAGGGTTTAGGTAGAGACACAGAGAGGGTTTAGGTAGAGAGACACAGAGAGGGTTTAGGTAGAGACACAGAGAGGGTTTAGGTAGAGAGACACAGAGACATGAAGGAGAGACACAGAGAGGGTTTAGGTAGAGACACCGAGAGGGTTTAGGTAGAGAGACACAGAGACATGAAGGAGAGACACAGAGAGGGTTTAGGTAGAGACACACAGAGAGGGTTTAGGTAGAGAGACACAGAGAGGGTTTAGGTAGAGACACAGAGAGGGTTTAGGTAGAGAGACACAGAGACATGAAGGAGGGAAGGAAGAAAGAAAGAATTTCAAAAGGGCAAAGAGTGTGAGATACATGGGAGAGACAGAAGAATGAAATGATCAGATATAGGAACAGAAAATACATTTTGAGTGAAAGCAGAAATAAAGTGTTGTTACCGTTAAAGCACTGGATCCATTTCCGGCGTTCATCCCTTTGACCGCCAACATCAAACATGCTGCGTCAAAATCAAAACAGGAGACATCACAACATGGGGTTAACGAGGACAAATACTGCCATCTTGTGGAGAAACTGGGATTTCTTTCCTGAGGAAAGAAATCCTCAGGGACTTCTACAGAGGCACCATTGAAAGCCTGCTGACTGGCTGCTTCACCGCCTGGTACGGGAACTGTACCACCATGGACCGCAGGGCGCTACGGAGGGTGAGGCGCGCGGCCCAGCACGTAACAGGAGACGAGTTGCCAGAACTGCACGAACTGTATAACCAGCGGTGCCTCAGGAGGTCCCTGAAGATCATCAAAGACACAAACCATCCCCACAACAGCCTGTTCTCCCGGCTACCCTCAGGGAGGAGATACAGGGTTCCAAAAACACGCACAAATCGCTTGAGGAACAGTTTCTTCCCGCAGGCCACGAGACTCCTAAATATGCACAAATAGTGCAGTAGTCGTACCGCAGTACCGTACTGCAGCTGCTACTATTACGGATGCCTAACGTTTAATTGTAAATTTAAGTGTATGTTTAATAAGGTGCCTAACGTTTAATTGTAAATTTAAGTGTATGTTTAATAAGGTACATGCTATTTGCACATGTATGTATAAAACGTCGAATTTGGAATGTCTGAACACGTCTAACGTATGCACATGACATGTGCACCTATGTGCAATGAATATGCCACTGTCGTATAAGCCACCGACTTGTCTTATTGCTTATAAGATGCCTATTTCTTATTGCCTTATTGCTGTCTTATTGCTTATTGATGCCTATTTCTTATTGCCTATTACTTATTGCTGTTGCCTATTTGTACTATGTCGTAAACGGAGTCCACTGCACAAGAATTTCACACGTGGTACTTGTACCATGGAGTGACAATAAAAATCTTGAATCTTGAATCTTGAATCTTGAATCAACGCGTCTCTGAACTGAGTATCACTCAAAGATGTAAGAAATCTGTCCTGTTCTGCCATTGTTTTATTGAGACGTGTAGCTGATGCTTGTTGTGTACAAACAGCTGCATTTGGCACCTTTTGATGGCAAAGATATGAGCTCTCTGTTCAGATTTGTCTTTTTACTCACTGGAAGTTGACTTTGTCCACTTGGAATCTTGTCTCAAAGATCCCTGAAGTCAGAACTCTGCAGCGCAGCAGATCCTGGTAAACAAAGAATCAGTACAAATAAGGTCTTAGGATGTCTTGCTTAAAAGGGACAGCTCACCCTAAAATCCAAAATACACTCTCTCACCTGTAGTGCTATTTATCCATCTACCGTATATATCGTTTTGGGATAGTTGCCTGAGTTTTGGAGATATCGGCTGTAGAAATGGCTGCCTTCTCTTGAATACAATGGAACTGGATGGCACTCGGCTTGTGGTGCTCGAAGCATAAAAAAAACAACATTTGAAAAACTCAACAGCAATGTCTCTTTCCAGAAATCATGACCCGTTACTCAAGATAATACACAGACTTTGTTGTGAGTAGTTTCATGTAGGAACTATTTTCTTTTGCAGTGTCATGTAGGAACTAGCTAGCAGTAGTTCGGTCAAAAGAAAATAGTTCCTCCATGAAACTGCTCATAACATGGTCTGTGGATTATCTTGAGTAACGGGGTCATGATTTCTGGAAAGAGACATTGCTGTTGAGTTTATCAAATGTATGTTTTTGGCACTTTGAGCACCACAAGCCGAGTGCCATCCAGTTCCATTGTATTGGAGAGAAGGCAGAAACTCTGCGGCCGATATCTCCAAAACTCAGGCAACTAACACAAAACCATATAGATGGATAAATAGCACTACAGGTGAGAGGGAATATATGTATTTTGGATTTTAGGGTGAGCTGTGCCTTTAAACTGCAGAATCTAGAACAAGCTCAACACACCAAGTTGCCTCTCTGTCCTGAGGTTATTTTCTAGATCAGGATGCTGTGAGAAAGCCTGGGAGAAACTGGGACGTGGGATCTGGTCTAGGTTTGAGTGGGGCAGCTTGGGTAAGCTTGAAAGACACACTTTACACCAGGCTTTTTTAAATAAGATAACATATCACTTTATTCATCCCCTTGGGGGAAACTCGTAGCAGCAACACCCTCAAAACACTGGTGTGTCAATTCAAATGTGAAGAATGGTCAAGCAGTTATGGAGCAAAATGACAAAGTTATTTTCATTTGAAAAGTTGTGCCTTCTGAAATACCCTGAGGAGAAAGAAAAGCAGGGCCCCGTTCCAATACCCATACTTCCATACTATTTAGTAGGCAAAAAAAGATTTAGTATGTCCCAATACATAGTATGTCAGATGCAGTATGCCAAGAGTACCAGGATGTTGTACTACATCAGCTCCTATTTCGGAGTATGCATCGATGCATGCTGCTTCAGCCAAACTTCCCCACAATCCTTTGCGCAGCAGGAAGTTATGTCTTCTTCTTCTTCTTCTTCTAATGTTTTATGGCGGTTGGCAAACAACTTTTTGTGCATTACCGCCACCTACTGGAGTTACGTCGCACTGACTGAGCTGCGTGTTCATGAATGAGATAATTAACTTTAAGAAAGCCTTGAAATATGTTAAAACCAAACAAGCATGGTGTGTACCAAATAGGGTTGTAGCGGTACTAAATTTCTGTTTCGGTGCCGGTACCAATTTGTATTTCGATACTTTTCGATACTTTTCGATACTTTTTGTAAAAAAAAAGTGAAACTGTCCAATGTCAAGATTTGGCTTTATTTTAAGAGTTTGGGAACAATTACACCAATAAATTGGTGTGGCATTTAAATGCTGAACAAAACAAACCTTTTGAGCAGTGAGAATACCGGTAAGTAAAATAAAGTAATGCCAGTGAAAATAAAATGACCATAAAACACTAGCCTATAGCAGCAAAAACTCAGAGAAACACCAATAACAACAATAAATAAATAATTGGTGGCATTTAAATTCTGTCTAACTTTTACTTGTCAAATAAGTACACACTCAGTAACATAACACAAATCTTTTGAACAGTGGGAAATGGGAATAAGTAAAATAAATAAAATAAATAAAATAAATAAAATAAATAAAATAAATAATAATATAATAAAACACTATAGCAGCAGAAACTCAAATCTTTTTTTCTTCAACAAGCAGCATAACTGGCTTCATATTCCCATTCTGTCCCCCAGCCTACTCAGTCTAAACCCTAGTTCTCCTATGGGTGGTAGACAGACTCACTGTTTGGCTGACTCTCAGTTTACTCACTCAGTCCCTCCCATCCCAATGTCTTCTTCAGGTTCCTAGCCAAGAAAACGAGGGTGTCAACATGTTCCTCGGTCAGTCTAGATCTTGTTGGACTGCAGATATTCCCAGAAGTACTGAAAACACGTTCAGATGCACAGCTTGATGCTGGAATACAGAGATATTGTCTAGCAAACTGAGCTAAGATGGGCAGGTCTGTCTGGTGTTGCTTCCACCATGCCAGGGGATCCTCTGCAGGGCTGATGTCTCTAAATTGTTTATACTCAGTAATCTCAACTTCCAGTTTAGCACTTCTTGTCATGGGTGGGGCATTCAGGCAGTATTACTCACAGTTTACATCTAACGTTATGTAGGCTACTTTCACGCATACTTCAGTCAGGGTTATCGACAGTCCATATTATTGCCTCTGCACGTTTCCCGACGCTACAGTGAGCGCTCGTTAACTAACGTTACTGCGGAGTCCGCTGTAAACGTTAGTACAGCGGAGTCCGCTGTAACGTTAGTTAACGAGCGCATTTTCTCACTGTAGCGTCGGGAAACGTGCAGAGGCAATAATATGGACTGTCGATAACCCTGACTGAAGTATGCGTGAAAGTAGCCTACATAACGTTAGATGTAAACTGTGAAAGGGCACAGCTGCTGCACCCGATCTACTCCACCCCATCGAATGGGGACATTTTGAAGCAATTCCTTTCCATTGAATGAGGTGATTCATAGTAGATCGGCTGGCTGCTGCTACTAACTGGGCTGGGAGAGGCTTTGTGTTTAGCCATAGCCTACTTTGCTAGTTTGCTTTTAATGTGCGCGGGTCTGCTCAGTGCTCAGCTGCTTTTTTTCCTCAAACTCTTTTCCTCACCGCTTGACATGTGGATATGACGTCACTCACTCCAGCGCATTTCTTAAAGAGACAGGCTCATATTGACCATTATCAGTCATAGCAGCGGTCGGAAAAGTACCGGTCTTTTTAAATCTTAGTATAGAACCTGTTCTACAGCAATAGTACCGCGGTTCGGGGGTAGTACCGGTAGTACCTACATCCCTAGTACCAAAACATGCATATCTTGATTCCTGTTTAGATCTCTGACTTAATGTTTTTGCTTTATTTATTTTATTTTGTTTATTTGATTGTCTGTTCCAATTTTGTAAATGTTTAGTCTGAATTTTTTGTATAATGTACTGTTTGTTACTGCCAGACTTTGTTTATTGAATATAAAAAAAAAAAAAAAAAAAAACTCAAATGTGGCGCTGCGGACGTCGGCGGAAGTGAGCAAGAGGTCGGAGTTCAGGAAGCTCACGTGACGACAGATGTAGTGTGTCCCAATAGTATGCATTTTGCATGCATGCTGCACACTACAATCCATACTTTGTGAGGGCAGCGGCAGTACATACTACAAGAAAGAAGTACAAGTATGGGTATTGGAACGGGGCCCAGGTGTATAAATATGCTGTAGGTATAATACTGAGTAAGCACCACTCACCTGATCTGTGGGACTGTAGTCACTCTTTTTCACGATCTCTATCTTGTCTAGAAAGCTAAAGAGAGAGAGAGAGGAACATGCAGAACATAAGAAACCATGACTGCAATTGAACCCATCAGTTTGTGGCTACCATTGACCTATATGTAATGGACCAACATAGCTCATTGACTTTGACCAAGCAAAATTAAGCTCACTTCCGCATATTGTTTGATTTCGTTTGATTGGTTGAATGAATTATGCTACACGGAAGTACGAGGAGAGGGGGCGGCTGCCGGGGGAGTTTCCGAATTTGCCCTGTCTACCTTATCGCCGTAATGCATTATGGGTAGTCAGCTACTGTGGCTAATGTAGCGGCTAACGCTACTTACTTTCCATTGCAGTAAAACGGCACTGAATGACCAAATTGATTTAACTTTTAACCATTTCGAGTAACACCGTTTCCATACGGACCCCCAGCGTTGGTTAGTTGTTTATAACGTGATTATTTAAAACGTTATAACCTACTCCGGTTTCTGGGCTGGATCCAATGGTCTGAATGGTCTGAATACAGAGAAGGCTTAAGGCTTTATCTAACTGTATAAATAACGTTAAATGGTCCGCCATGTTATGGACGTTAGATGTATGGTATCTATATAGTTACGTGTGTCTACTAACATTATTAAAATATCATAAAGTAACGCTATTTTCTGATAATTTGCTCAACTATTACTTGCTACCTGATGCCTTGCGGCACATTGCTGCCTCTACCGGTCGGAAGTATTACTGTTCTTATTATCCGATGTTGGTCGTCAATTTTCCTCGAAATGGGGCTATCATTTGGAGCGCGTTAGAGCAAGAAAAAGACTTGAAATTGTTTTTTCAGACCATACACTAATTTGGAAAGTGTTTATTTAAGACATAGACCGAGAGAGAAGTTGGCTCGTTTCCCATATAGTTGAATGGTGATGTTCCCGGGAGTGCTACACAAGCTGCGACCCCCACTGGCCATTTGGAAAGAATGCAATTTCCGCATAGGCGTCAAAAATAGGCAGGCTGAATTGGGCACTGGTGGCTACATACATACTGTGTCAAACCTACATATAAAATATAGACTGTATATATTGATGGATAGATACATACATACTGTGTCAAACCTACATATAAAATATAGACTGTATATATTGATGGATAGATACATACATACATACTGTGTCAAACCTACATATAAAATATAGACTGTATATATTGATGGATAGATACATACATACTGTGTCAAACCTACATATAAAATATAGACTGTATATATTGATGGATAGATACATACATACTGTGTCAAACCTACATATAAAATATAGACTGTATATATTGATGGACAGATACATACATACTGTGTCAAACCTACATATAAAATATAGACTGTATATATTGATGGATAGATACATACATACTGTGTCAAACCTACATATAAAATATAGACTGTATATATTAGGGCTGTGGCGATTCACTTATCTCCCGATTCGATACTATCACGATTCTTGGGTGCCGATTCGATTTATATTGCGATTCTTAAGTATTGCGATTTTACGATTATTGCGATTCGATATTACGATTTATTGCGATTTTTGTTTATTTTTTTCTTTTATTTTTTCAGTTTGTTTGCTTTTTTACACTAGATTAGAACATGGGAAAAGTTGAATCATACACTAGAGACTGTATATTATATATCATGAGTAGGGCTGGGCGATATAGTTAAAAACAGGGGCGGACTGGGATCATAATTCAGGCCGGGCATTAGATACCAAGCAGGCCAGGCCGATATGGGCAAACGCGCGTGAAATTTGGGCCGTTTGAAGCCAGATTTGGGCCGTTTGAAGTCCAATTTTACAATGAGATGCACCCACTTTAACCCTGAAGTGTAATTATTACTTCAGACTAACTAATAAAGTAATAAAACCACTAGTAAACCAGTAGGCGGCGCCTGGCCTGCTGTTCAGTGAGTGGCCTGACTGCAAGCACCCAAAAAAAAAAAAAAAAAAAAAAAAATTTTTTTTTTTTTTTAATTTGCGATTATCGATTCTGGAATAAAAGATCGATCCAAAAAATCGTGACATTAAAAATCGCGATACTTAGGTGAATCGATTTTTTTCCCCCACCCCTAGTATATATTGATGGATAAATACATACGGTACATACTGTGTCAAACCTACAATATAGACTGTATATATTGATGGATAGATACATACTAGGGCTGTGCGATTTTGCCTAAAACTAAAATTGACGATTTTTTCTCTAAAACTCGATTTTCGATTACGATTTCGATTTATTATACTATTATACTTCTCTAAACATTTGTTGCCCTGCAGAGCTCTTTTTCCCCCTTTTTTCCATAATTGACAATTTACGCTTTTACTCTGAAGGTAGAACAACTCAACTTCCTGTTTTAGCTTGCCGCTGCTATGCTTAACTTCCTGGCTGTTGCTTGCTAACTTGACACTGGTGGATTTGCGTGTTCCTCCGTGAGATAATTATATTAGTGTCTAAGCGACCACCCGTGCTCGGAGTTATATCTGTACTAGAATAACACAAAGTCACAACAGGAATGCGTGGAACTGCGATAGCAGTTAGGGGGAAATTCAGACACACAGGGACAGGTGAGTCAGCTGAGGCTGATAACTTACAGCCATGAATACAGCCAATCTATCAGTACTCGGTAGCCTCACGTGTTGTTTTGTTATTATGTGAACTGTAAAGGCAACGTTTCATCGTCCGGTGATAACGTCTGTGTTCGTGTGCGTGCGTGAGTGTGTTGTGGCAATCGTTATCTTGTAGGCTACAGCCCGCAGTGCAACAAGCTGCGCTCAGTGCTCACTCTGTGCTTTTTGGTCGGAGGTGTTGAAATAAGTCCATTGCGCTGCTGTCTTTAGCCAGTATCACAGCCTCTAGAGAGACTTTACAGCAGGGAGAATGAACAAGTAGCAGCATGCAAACATGAGAGAGAGCCGCCCCGCGTAACGTACTTACCCTAGTTAAAGTGAAAAAAAAAAAAAAAAAAAAAAAACGATTTTACGATTTTCATTTTTTTAACATCGTCCTAACTAATTAATTCGATTACGATTCAAAATCGATTAATCGCACAGCCCTAATACATACATACTGTGTCAAACCTACATATAAAATATAGACTGTATATATTGATGGATAGATACATACATACTGTGTCAAACCTACAATATAGACTGTATATATTGATGGATAGATACATACATACTGTGTCAAACCTACATATAAAATATAGACTGTATATATTGATGGATAGATACATACATACTGTGTCAAACCTACAATATAGACTGTATATATTGATGGATAGATGTGCTGTATAATCCTACTTCTCTGAACAACAGTTTAAACTCTAAACACCAGATCGTACTTGTCTGCAAATGAGTATCTCCCCTTAAAAAACATTTTCAACAAGCAAGAAGAATGAACGCATGTGGTTTATCATAATAATACCTACACCTGCTACACCTGCTGTAACACCTGCTGTATGAACTGTACCTCCTGTACACCTGCTGTATGAACTGTACCTGCTGTAACACCTGCTGTATGAACTGTACCTGCTGTAACACCTGCTGTATGAACTGTACCTGCTGTAACACCTGCTGTATGAACTGTACCTGCTGTAACACCTGCTGTATGAACTGTACCTGCTGTAACACCTGCTGTATGAACTGTACCTGCTGTAACACCTGCTGTATGAACTGTACCTGCTGTATGAACTGTACCTGCTGTATGTACTGTACCTGCTGTAACACCTGCTGTATGAACTGTACCTGCTGTAACACCTGCTGTATGAACTGTACCTGCTGTATGTACTGTACCTGCTGTAACACCTGCTGTATGAACTGTACCTGCTGTAACACCTGCTGTATGAACTGTACCTGCTGTAACACCTGCTGTATGAACTGTACCTGCTGTATGAACTGTACCTGCTGTATGAACTGTACCTGCTGTATGAACTGTACCTGCTGTAACACCTGCTGTATGAACTGTACCTGCTGTAACACCTGCTGTATGAACTGTACCTGCTGTAACACCTGCTGTATGAACTGTACCTGCTGTATGAACTGTACCTGCTGTATGAACTGTACCTGCTGTATGAACTGTACCTGCTGTAACACCTGCTGTATGAACTGTACCTGCTGTAACACCTGCTGTATGAACTGTACCTGCTGTAACACCTGCTGTATGAACTGTACCTGCTGTAACACCTGCTGTATGAACTGTACCTGCTGTACAAACTGTACCTGCTGTAACACCTGCTGTATGTACTGTACCTGCTGTAACACCTGCTGAATGAACTGTACCTGCTGTATGTACTGTACCTGCTGTAACACCTGCTGTATGAACTGTACCTGCTGTAACACCTGCTGTATGAACTGTACCTGCTGTAACACCTGCTGTATGAACTGTACCTGCTGTAACACCTGCTGTATGAACTGTACCTGCTTGATACAGACTTGACTTGATGCCTGTATAAGACTTGAGACCAGACTTGACTCTATGCCTGGTGTCCCCCAGGGCTCAGTCCTGGGCCCCTTACTTTTTCTTCTCTATATCAGATCTCTTGCCTATGTGATCTCTTCTCATGGCTTCTCTTATCACTGCTATGCTGATGACACCCAACTTTTCCTTTCCTTCCCCCCCTCCGACACTCAAATCGAGGCTCGCATCTCTGCATGTCTCAAGGACATTGGCGACTGGATGTCTGCCCACCACCTCAAGCTCAACCTTGGTAAGACAGAGCTACTCTTCCTCCCAGGGAAAGACTGTCCTCTCACAGATCTCTCCATCTCCATCGACAACACCACTGTACTGCCGTCCCAAACAGCTAAGAACCTTGGGGTGATCCTCGACAACCAGCTGTCTTGCTCTGCCAACATAGCTGCTACAGCGCGCTCCTGTAGGTTCTCCCTCTACATCAGTGGTTCCCAAACTGGGGTACGGGTACCCCTAGGGGTACGTGGAGGTACTACAGGGGGTACGCCAAAAGAAATCTGACCCCGCCTCTCCCCCCCTCCGGCAAAGTTAAACCCACACATATGACCCGCCACACACTATACACACACACAGGCATTCTGATTAGACCCGCCCTACTCTGCCTCTGATTGGCTCTACCAACGAATGTAACGAGTATTAGCCAATGAGAGGCGGAGGAGAGGGGTGATGAGACGTCAAAGCAGACTACAGCTGTGCCATGCAAAACGCTGAAAGTGAATGGAGACCTGTAGCCTAGCCATGGAGAATTAGCTGAAAAGGAACGCTAAAAGACCTCGTCCCATGTCCACGGGAGCAGCAGAAACTGCCTTTCAAAACAACACAGCAGGTGAAGGCCGAGTCCCGGCGGTCCAAAGCAGATCCAGGGCCTCAAGTGGAGTGATGTTTAGCAGAGCAAACAGTAGCGTTAGCGGTGCTAGCCTCACAGCTAGTAGTGTCAACACGGGCGCTTGCGCTGGTCAAAGTGATGGTGAATCCGAGCCCGAAGCCCAAGATGTCCCAGGAAAGTCCAGAGGAGACAGGGAAGTTAACGCTAAAAAGAAGCGCAACCCAAAATTGCAGAGTTATGTGCATCAAGTCAAGCACACCCCTCACATAAGTCTGTGGTGAAAAGTCTATTCATTTTTATTTTCTGTATTTTTTCCAGATAAGTCATTTGTACTTAGCTGATGTGCATGTCACGTGTTATCAGGGATGCAAAGTAGTCACATTTAGGTGACAGTCACCTTTTTTAAATCCCAAAATAGGGCACTTAAGATGTGAGTTGTGTGTGTGTGTGTGTGTGTGTGTGTAGGTGTGTGTGTGTGTGTGACCTTTAAAAAATAAAAAGCAAATTTGTTTCCATCCCTGTGTTATGAGAGGGCTTTTTACAAGGCTGAATGAAGAGAAAACCTTTTTCCATATTTTATAACTTTTCCATAGAAGTTATTCATACTGTGCTTGAGGTATTGTGCATGTCAGTTGTTATGAGAGGACCCTTTTTTCCATATTTTATTTGAGACTTTTCCAGAGAAGTTTGTGCTTTAGGTATTATGCATGTCTGTTATGAGGATATTTTTTCATATTTTATGTATAACTTTTCCAGAGAAGTCATTCATATTGTGCTTGAGGAAATGTACATGTCATTTGTTAAGAGGACTTTTTATGAGGCTGAATAAACAGCAAAATTGTTAAAAACACTGTCATGTCTTCATATTTAACATCATATGAGAGTCACTAGATGAAAAGTGGTATTTTCGTCAGTAAACGCCGTTGTAAATGGCTGTGGAAGTTCAGATTAACAACTATTTGTGGTGATCTCCGGATAACACAGGAAACTCTGAAGGATTGACGGGGATGGCTGTTTTACACAGCCCCCGCAGCCTCCCCCTGGCTTGGGGCCTTTCACATGTAAATAAGAATGAGGTGAGCTACAGAAATGCAAATCAGGGCGAGGGGCATGATGCTCGTGAGTGTGTGGGGGGGGGGACCTCTGCTATTGTTTACAGACAGCTTTTAAATCACAGCCTTACAGACAGCCTTTAAATCATGGGGTACAAAGTTTACAGCAATATCTCTATCTAACAAAAATTACCAAAATGCACAAAAATATCTGATTATCTCTGAAGAATATTACATTTGAAAAATTCCACGTTTTGCTTTGTTTTATTTGACAGGGTAAACAGAAATCTGCAGATGAGGCGATTTGTTTTTACAAAATATAATCAAAATACAAACAAAACATATCAAAAACATATTTTTGCTAATAATATAATATATTCTGGGCTGTAACTGCTTTGCCTTTGCCCTTTGGTTTGAGGTCTGCAACACAATACACTGAACATAAGTCCTTGGAAACCAAAACATGTGTTTAAGTGTGTCACACCCCAGGAAATTGAGTTATTAACCACCCAGTAAAAATTTAAACTGAATTGAATGTCTCCAAGTGTATAAAATTAGGAGCTGAACATTTGTTCTCAATGCAGTTCAGCTTTTCTTTAATGGATTTGGCTTCACGCCTCCGATCGGCTTCTCTGTACACAGGCTGAGCAGCCAGGCAGATGCTCCTCCCCCCCCACCCCCACACACACCTACACAGTAAAACTGTCAGTGTTATTTTTTCTGTGTTAGTGTAAGTCGTCAGTGTTATTTTTTCTGTGTTAGTGTAAGTCAACAGCATTCAGTGTAATTTTAACACTTAATTTATCATAACTAACACCACAAGTGTCCATTGCTTAAAGTGTTGTGGTGGATTTGGGGTGTTTACAAATTCCAACACTCTAGGTGAGCACTTGAACACACCTCCACTTCTCCAGAAACGTTTCACGTCGCCATTTTCTCCTCCTGTTTGGTAAGTTTTGCAATCAAATTTAACGTTTTAAGTTGGTAGGTCGGTTAGATTAGCATAAGTAATATCAGTGAATGTGGTCAGAGTTGAGTTTGCATGCGAATATTTGTCATCAAATCCAATTGTAAAACGTATTTGTCGAAGTGGCCGACTGCTACCATGAGGCCAGTCTGTTTAACCACACTCATGGAGAAAGGAGCTAATGCTAACGCTAGTAATATCTGCTACAGGTTTTAATACAAGTTCTTCTTTGTTTTCGTTTGCAACTGCTAAAGCCTATAACGTTATCTTGGTGGACAACGAGCGGGACATGCAGTGGAGGAGCGAGCGAGGGAAGAAAGGGAAGAAAGGTAACGTGGTATTATGGTGGACTGTTAGCAATTGTAGCTAGTAAACGTTAGCTCAGACGGCATGTAGCCTCAGCAAACCACTTATTGTGATCATATCCCCGCATTCACAGCACTCCCAGTGCTGGCGTAATCCATATAAACCCCCTTCTTGCTTCACCCGAAATGAAATGTCCAGGATTTGTGTTAGTTGGTGGCTCAAAATTAAGCTTTAGGTTTAGTAATAGCTTCGATAGCCAAAGCTTACACTGGCAGCATTGAGGCTAGCTGTGCATTGATTCTGCTTTGTTTCATAAAGCATGGTGTGGCCCTGAGATTAAAACAGTCTCATAGACCAGTTCCACAGTGGCCATGGCTCTAACTACAAACAGTGGCAGCAGCAGGGAGCCATAGCGCTAGTTTGAGCCACGTTTGCCATGTTTAAAGGAACAGCTCACCCTAAAATCCAAAATACCCTTTGTTCCAACCCGCAGATGCTGTGATGCTTTCCGCGCATGAAAGATTACTCAACTGATTTCTGAAATGACTGCCCGCAATATGCTGCCGCTGTGTTTTGTTTTCATCACCATGAGTTTGCTGAACAGGTAAATAAATAAATATTAAATAATTTAGATAGAAGTAGCCTATATGTTGATTTTAACTTGAATGATTTACAGTTGCACACATTGTGTGTGTGTGTGTGTGCCTGTAATCACGAGCACACACTAAACGCACACTTGTCCACATGATCACGTGTTTTACTGCCATTTTATTCAACTGCAAAATAAATCTTTTTTCAGATTCAATTAGATACCAAATACTAAGAAAAATGGTGCAAATCATAACAATTCAGCGCAAATAATGGCTTTCACGTCTGTGTAAAAGTGATTTGTGAAACTACGTCTGTAATGCTGGATAAAAAAAATCCTGAATACAATACAATTTTTTCTCTCTCATTGTAAAGTTAGTAGCTGGGCTCAAAAATATTTAAAATCCAATGCAAAGGTTTGGCAAAGTACAGCACAGCATAGCTTTGACTGATTTTGTCTGTTTATAGCTGTGGACAGTGTTTTGACTGATTTTGTCTGTTTGTAGCTCTGGACAGTGTTTTGAAGACAATGACTATCATCGGAGTCATCCTCTCCTTCCGCTCCTTGGCTCAGGAGGATCTGAGAGACGTAAGACACACACACACACACACACACACACACACACACACACACCCTCACAAATATAGACATGCATGTAGACACACAAATAATGCATGCAAGGACTGTTAGAACACACAGGCACAGTTGAAAGGTAAAACGTCAAAAAATGTATCTGTGCCAATCAGAAAATGAACCTGTCCCTGTTCCTAAAAAGTCTGTTTTGTCTCTTGTCTCTAGGTTTTGTCTTGTCATATTCCATTCCTGGTCAGTTCAGTGGAGGATTTCAAGGACCACATCCCGCGAGAGACAGACATGAAGGTAACACACGCTGAAAAGACACAAACCCTGGAAACACACTGGACACAAATAGTGGAAACAGTCCAAATTGCGTTCAAACCTGTTGTCTCTGTGTAATTTGCTTTCTCTCTCCTCTGTGTGTGTGTGTGTGTGTGTGTGTGTGTGTGTGTGTGTGTGTGTGTGTGTGTGTGTGTGTGTGTAGGTGGCAATGAATGTCTATGAGCTGTCATTGGCAGCAGGTTTACCCTGCGAGATCGACCCTGCACTGTTGGTGGCGCTGTCTTCACAAAAGAGTGGTAAGATAAACACAGACACACACACACACACCCTCACAAATATAGACATGCATGTAGACACACAAATAATGCATGCAAGGACTGTTAGAACACACAGGCACAGTTGAAAGGTAAAACGTCAAAAAATGTATCTGTGCCAATCAGAAAATGAACCTGTCTCTGTTCCTAAAAAGTCTGTTTTGTCTCTTGTCTCTAGGTTTTGTCTTGTCATATTCCATTCCTGGTCAGTTCAGTGGAGGATTTCAAGGACCACATCCCGCGAGAGACAGACATGAAGGTAACACACGCTGAAAAGACACAAACCCTGGAAACACACTGGACACAAATAGTGGAAACAGTCCAAATTGCGTTCAAACCTGTTGTCTCTGTGTAATTTGCTTTCTCTCTCCTCTGTGTGTGTGTGTGTGTGTAGGTGGCAATGAATGTCTATGAGCTGTCATTGGCAGCAGGTTTACCCTGCGAGATCGACCCTGCACTGTTGGTGGCGCTGTCTTCACAAAAGAGTGGTAAGATAAACACAGACACACACAACGAACACACACAAGTGTGTGTGTGTGTGTGTGTGGGGGGGGGGGGGGTTTGGGGCAGCAGAGACACAAAGAAGTTATATTATGTTCTAATAATTTCCATCCATTTAATTATCTCCACTATAGGCATCTCCACTCAGCAGGGGACCCCAGCAAGGTGGCGAGGAGGCTGCTGCTTCTGCTGATAAAGATGACCATGACGGGCCAGACGAAGAGGACAACACAGCTTCCACTTCCTCGGCTGAATCCATTCAACCTCAACCAAAACGGAAGAAAAGTTCTGTGCTGGACTTTTTTGGGGATGGCTATGTAGAGCATGCCATCCCCATTAAGATCGTGACAAGCTGGAGCGGTACTGGCTGGAAGCCTGCATCCCAGCAGACGAGGAGGATCCACTTGTGTGGTGGTGCGAGAAGGAGCGATCCTTCCCAAAGCTATCTCATCTTGCACGTCGCTATCGGTGTGTGCCTGCAACATCTGTGCCAGCGGAGAGTCTTTTCAGCTGCTGGACTCATAATTAACAGGCTGAGGCCTGACACCAGAACATGTTGACATGTTGATTGCACTGAACAAAAATTCCTCTTTTCACTGATGCAGCAATTTCATTGTTAATGTAGCCTTCCTAGTAGTGTTTCTGATGGCGATTTATTTAATAATATTTTCTGTTCTCTGGAATATGTGCAATGTTCATAATGCACTGGGAAAAGTGCCACCTGCATTTCAGAGCACTTTTTTTTAAGTTATTGATGGTGGATTATTTATTTTTATTTGCTGTTATTAATGTGTGCAATGTTCATATAATGCACTGGGCAAACAAGGATTTTTTCAAAATGTCTATGGGTGAAAATTAATGGGGAATTCTCTAAAAGTATGTTAAATAAGCATATTTACATTTTGCAATAACTGCTAATCCTGTTTACATTGGTTAATGCTGCCTGCACATACTAAAACCATGCTGATACCCAAATCTTTTTCTTCTTGTAATATTTCAGTCTCCTCTCCTTTGATGCTTTTTATCTTATATCTTAATTGTTTATGACATGTACATGTGTATTTTGATTTGCATTTGATTTAATAAAACTTTACTATTCACGATGTTCCTCGCAAATGTTCTTCCCCATTCAATAAATAAATATTGATGGCATTCATTGAAAGTGTAACAATAACGTGAATTTAAGCACACAGCATTGATTTATTATTATTATTAGGGAGGGGATTAGCCAAGCATGACCAATAGCAAAGCTATCATAAGATCTGTCAACCAATCACAAGTGATATTTCTCTGTGGCTCCATCCAATGAATGGACAAGCTAGCGGGTTAGTGACAGCTCTATCCACCAGTCACAAGCCATCTTGTATTGTAAGAGTGAGCTGCTCTCATCCAATGAATGAATTCGTTTTTCGCTAGAGGGCTGAGCTTGCTGCTATTCACATTCTAATTAGGCGCACTGCAAGGTGTGAAACATCTATTGTCGCGGCTGAAAGTCCCCCCCCGCCCCCGCCCCCCCCGTGCCGACACCCGCGGATGCGTTTTCGGCGATCAGCGGACAAAACAAACGCAACACCACAGGTTTTGTACTGCCGTGAACTGCCAGGAATTAGAGAGGTATGTGGCCGTATGTGGCGATCTAAGGGGACGGAAACCTGGCTTTTCGTGCAGTGAGTTGCCCGTCTGTGGAGGTCTAGGGGGTACACGACAGGAGGTTGAATGCTCCAGGGGGTACATGACTTTAAAAAGTTTGGGAACCACTGCTCTACAACATCCGCAAAATCCGTCCCTTCCTCACAAGAGAAGCGACTCAACTCCTGGTCCAGTCACTTATCGTCCCTCGCCTGGACTACTGCAACGTGCTCCTGGCTGGCCTACCTGCCACCGACATCCGACCGCTTCAGCTCATTCAGAACGCTGCAGCCCGTCTGGTATTCAACCAACCCAAATTCTCTCATGTCACTCCCCTCTTCCGGGACCTCCACTGGCTTCCCATCTCAGCTCGCATCAAATTCAAGACACTGGTACTGGCCTACAGGGCAGTACACCAGACAGCTCCCCTGTACCTGCAATCTATGGTCAGGTTCCAAACCTCTCACCGCTCCCTTCGCTCCTCCACCAGTGCGGGGCGCCTTGCTCCTCCTTCGCTACGGGCGCTCAAAAGTCGCTCATCCCGATCTCGACTCTTCTCGTCCCTGGCACCCCAATGGTGGAACGAGCTGCCACCTTCGGTCAGGACTGCTGAATCACTGCCGATCTTTCGGAAAAGACTAAAGACTCACCTTTTCAGGCTCCACCTGGGCCCTTCTTGATCTAACTTCTTTCTCTCTCTTCTTTCTCTCTCTTTATAAAAAAAAAAAAAATCCTAATCTAAAACTTGTACCACTGTTCCTTCAGGATTTGTAGTTGTCATAGACTGTGCTCCATAGTTGATTGCTCTATTGCTGACAAAAAGTGTGTTATTGTAAGTCGCTTTGGATAAAAGCGTCTGCCAAATGACGAAATGTAAATGTAAATGTAAATGCCTGTATAAGACTTGAGACCAGACTTGACTTGATGCCTGTATAAGACTTGAAAGCAGACTTGACTTGATGCCTGTATAAGACTTGATACCAGACTTGACTTGATGCCTGTATAAGACTTGATACCAGACTTGACTTGATGCCTGTATAAGACTTGAGAGCAGACTTGACTTGATGCCTGTATAAGACTTGATACCAGACTTGACGCCTGTATAAGACTTGATACCAGACTTGACTTGATGCCTGTATAAGACTTGAGACCAGACTTGACTTGATGCCTGTATAAGACTTGAGACCAGACTTGACTTGATGCCTGTATAAGACTTGAGACCAGACTTGACTTGATGCCTGTATAAGCCTTGAGACCAGACTTGACTTGATGCCTGTATAAGCCTTGAGACCAGACTTGACTTGATGCCTGTATAAGACTTGAGACCAGACTTGACTTGATGCCTGTATAAGACTTGAAAGCAGACTTGACTTGATGCCTGTATAAGACTTGATACCAGACTTGACTTGATGCCTGTATAAGACTTGAGAGCAGACTTGACTTGATGCCTGTATAAGACTTGATACCAGACTTGACTTGATGCCTGTATAAGACTTGATACCAGACTTGACTTGATGCCTGTATAAGACTTGAGACCAGACTTGACTTGATGCCTGTATAAGACTTGAGACCAGACTTGACTTGATGCCTGTATAAGACTTGAGACCAGACTTGACTTGATGCCTGTATAAGACTTGAGACCAGACTTGACTTGATGCCTGTATAAGACTTGAAAGCAGACTTGACTTGATGCCTGTATAAGACTTGAGACCAGACTTGACTTGATGCCTGTATAAGACTTGATACCAGACTTGACTTGATGCCTGTATAAGACTTGAAAGCAGACTTGACTTGATGCCTGTATAAGACTTGAAAGCAGACTTGACTTGATGCCTGTATAAGACTTGAGACCAGACTTGACTTGATGCCTGTATAAGACTTGATACCAGACTTGACTTGATGCCTGTATAAGACTTGATACCAGACTTGACTTGATGCCTGTATAAGACTTGAAAGCAGACTTGACTTGATGCCTGTATAAGACTTGAGACCAGACTTGACTTGATGCCTGTATAAGACTTGAAAGCAGACTTGAGTTGATGCCTGTATAAGACTTGAAAGCAGACTTGACTTGATGCCTGTATAAGACTTGAGAGCAGACTTTACTTGATGCCTGTATAAGACTTGAAAGCAGACTTGACTTGATGCCTGTATAATACTTGAAAGCAGACTTGACTTGATGCCTGTATAAGACTTGAAAGCAGACTTGACTTGATGCCTGTATAAGACTTGATACCAGACTTGACTTGATGCCTGTATAAGACTTGATACCAGACTTGACTTGATGCCTGTATAAGACTTGAGAGCAGACTTGACTTGATGCCTGTATAAGACTTGATACCAGACTTGACTTGATGCCTGTATAAGACTTGATACCAGACTTGACTTGATGCCTGTATAAGACTTGAGACCAGACTTGACTTGATGCCTGTATAAGACTTGAAAGCAGACTTGACTTGATGCCTGTATAAGACTTGAGAGCAGACTTGACTTGATGCCTGTATAAGACTTGAGAGCAGACTTGACTTGATGCCTGTATAAGACTTGAGAGCAGACTTGACTTGATGCCTGTATAATACTTGAAAGCAGACTTGACTTGATGCCTGTATAAGACTTGATACCAGACTTGACTTGATGCCTGTATAAGACTTGAGACCAGACTTGACTTGATGCCTGTATAAGACTTGAAAGCAGACTTGACTTGATGCCTGTATAAGACTTGAAAGCAGACTTGACTTGATGCCTGTATAAGACTTGAGACCAGACTTGACTTGATGCCTGTATAAGACTTGAGACCAGACTTGACTTGATGCCTGTATAAGACTTGAGACCAGACTTGACTTGATGCCTGTATAAGACTTGAGACCAGACTTGACTTGATGCCTGTATAAGACTTGATACCAGACTTGACTTGATGCCTGTATAAGACTTGAAAGCAGACTTGACTTGATGCCTGTATAAGACTTGATACCAGACTTGACTTGATGCCTGTATAAGACTTGAAAGCAGACTTGACTTGATGCCTGTATAAGACTTGAGACCAGACTTGATGCCTGTATAAGACTTGAGACCAGACTTGACTTGATGCCTGTATAAGACTTGAGACCAGACTTGACTTGATGCCTGTATAAGACTTGAAAGCAGACTTGACTTGATGCCTGTATAAGACTTGATACCAGACTTGACTTGATGCCTGTATAAGACTTGAAAGCAGACTTGACTTGATGCCTGTATAAGACTTGAGACCAGACTTGACTTGATGCCTGTATAAGACTTGAGACCAGACTTGACTTGATGCCTGTATAAGACTTGAGACCAGACTTGACTTGATGCCTGTATAAGACTTGAGACCAGACTTGACTTGATGCCTGTATAAGACTTGAAACAGACTTGACTTGATGCCTGTATAAGACTTGAGAGCAGACTTGACTTGACTTGGTGCGGTTCGTTTGGGGAGGTGTGAAAGCACCAAAAGCAGAGCAAACAAGCGGACTGAGACCTGTTGAAAGAGGGGGTCTCGGTGTGGTTCTAAACTAACTCTAGTCCGGTTCGTTTGTGGTGAGAAGGTGATCTGAGCGTCTGGTCTGAAAGAGGAACCTGACTAGGCATGAGTTGGGACTAGACTTTGACTTGAAAATGTTTCTAAAGCCATGGTTCTCAACGCGGGCTCCGGGGACCACCAGGGGTCCTTGAGGGGGTTCCAGGGGGTCCCCAGGTTCAACTTCACCAATATTTAATTTACACAATAGTTAAGACAATTAGAGAATGTAGAAAGAAGAATGACTTATATTGACTATTTCACTGTTATCGCTCTACCTACAGAGAGGCATGCAAAACACTATCATATCTAACAATACAAATATTGTCAGATTTGGGTCAAATGGGGGTCTGTCTGTGGACTGCATTAGGGCTTCGTGCATTCTCAGAGAGACAGACAGACACAGACAGAGAGACAGGCAGACAGACAGGCAGACAGACAGACAGACAGAGACAGAGAGACAGACAGACAGACAGACAGACATACATACATACAGACAGAGACAGAGAGACAGACAGACACAGACAGAGAGACAGACAGGCAGACAGACAGACAGACAGACAGAGACAGAGAGACAGACAGACAGACAGACAGACATACATACATACAGACAGAGACAGAGAGACAGACAGACAGTCAGACAGACAGACAGAGACAGACAGACAGAGACAGACAGACAGACAGAGACAGACAGGCAGACAGACAGACAGAGACAGGCAGACAGACAGACAGACAGACAGAGACAGACAGGCAGACAGAGAGACAGACAGACAGACACAGACAGACAGACACAGACAGAGAGACAGACAGACAGACAGACAGACAGACACACACACACACACACACACAGACAGAGACAGGCAGACAGGCAGACAGACAGAGAGAGACAGACAGACAGACAGACAGACAGACACACACACACAGACAGAGAATGAAAGCGTAGTGTCTGTCTGACATTACAGAGCAGATTTCAAAAATAGCTCCCCAGCGCCCTGGCCTCCAGCACGGTTACCATGGAGACACAACCACAGGCGCTATTAATAGTCTATCAGCCCCCAATCTACCATGGCGCCAGAAAGAAAGAGACAGACAGACAGAGACAGACAGAGAGAGAGAGATATACAGAGACAGACAGACACAGAGAGAGAGAGACAGAGAGAGACAGACAGAGAGACAGAGAGAGATAGACAGAGAGAGAGAGACAGACAGTAGGGATGGGCATTTCTAGCAAAAACACTATTCGAAATTCGCTGGCCAAATTCGAATTTAATTCGAAATTCGAAAATAAAAATAAAAATGTAAAAAAAAAAAAAAATGTTTTTTTTTTTTTTTGTGAGTGAAATGTTGCATTGTCTCCCCTGATTCTAAGTCTACGGCTTTATTAATTAATATAAAAAGCTTCTGCTGTGGATTTTTAGCTCAAACAAGCATTGCACCACTGAAGTAAAGAACATGTTACATGACATTGACATTTTCGAAAATAAAAAACAGTTTTGACAATCATGAGTGGTTCATTAAATATTTAGTAGGCTCAGGTCTGAGTGCCAAAGGGGTGCCAAAGTCACCCCCTCTCCCTCTTCATGGGATTTCATCCGCCATTCATTTTTCCATAAACCTTGCTTAAAATGCTTATAAAAATTGTTTTACTTGCTCAAACCAAGCGATTTGACTATACTTAGAATCAGGGGAGACAATGCAACATTTCACTCAAAAAAAAAAAAAAAAAAAAAAAATCGAATTTCGAATTTCAATAATAAAAGTCGACCTTGATAATAACAACGATTATTCGAAAATTCGAAATTCGATGCCCATCCCTAACAGACAGACAGAGAGACAGAGAGAGAGAGAGATATACAGAGACAGAGACAGACAGACACAGAGAGAGAGAGACAGACAGACAGAGAGAGACAGAGACAGACAGACAGAGAGACAGAGAGAGAGAGACAGAGAGAGAGAGACAGACAGACAGACAGAGAGACATAGACAGAGAGAGAGAGACAGACAGAGACAGACAGACAGAGAGAGACAGACAGAGAGAGAGAGAGACAGAGACAGACAGACAGACAGGGAGAGAGAGACAGACGGACAGAGAGAGACAGAGGCAGACAGACAGACAGACAGAGAGAGAGAGACAGACAGAGAGAGACAGAGACAGACAGAGAGAGAGAGACAAGACAGACAGAGAGAGACAGAGAGAGAGACAGACAGAGAGAGAGAGACAGAGACAGACAGAGAGAGAGAGACAAGACAGAGAGAGAGAGACAGACACAGAGAGAGAGAGACAGACAGGGAGACACAGAGAGAGAGAGAGAGACAGACACAGAGAGAGACAGACAGGGAGACACAGAGAGAGAGAGACAGAGAGACAGACACAGAGAGAGACAGACAGAGAGACAGACAGGGAGCGAGAGAAAAGAAAGATGGTGGAAAGCAAGAGAGGCCTGAGCTTGTGTGAATGTGTGTGAGAGAGAAGAGGGAGGGAACAAAACTGGACTGTACCATCTTAACACCTTAACTGCCAGCGACGAGTGTACTCGTCAAACACAATCCAGCTGTTAACTGCCAGCGACGAGTGTACTCGTCAAAAAAATCGTTTTTTTTTTTTTGACGGTAGGTTGTGCATCTAAGCCTTTTACATCTCTTATATAGGTATTGGACGTGTACAACGTGTACAACCCATTCCACCGACCCACTAAGTGGCGACAAGGAAGGAGGAAGGCAAGCAAAAAGCAGTGTGACTGAAGCCATTCTCATGAAGGTGGATTGGCGAAGGCGCTTTCATTTCCGCGCTGATTGCTGGCGGTGCGGGATTGCAGATTTGCATAGTGGATTGCGGGTGGGACACACTTTGAAACACGCAGCATAATATGACCAGAATCGCAAAAGCTTCATCAAAGCCCTCAACCAAAACTCCAAGACGCGAGCGAGTCCAACCAGACTTCCTCAAAGAGCGGCCGCACAGACAGGCACACACCCGCACAGCAGCAGCAAAGCAATGGTGACAAGCGGGGACTGCCCCCTAGTCCGACACCAAATTGGAAACAAATCCCATTCTAAAAGGCTTTTAGAATGGGATTTTCAACCCATTCTTTTTTGTTTTTTTTTCGCTATAATTTAGAGTAATTTAATTTCTATTCAGAAATTTATTTGAGAGGTCGAGAGTATGAGAAAGTGCATTTGCAAAGGTAGGAAAGTGCTTGTGACAGGGCGCTGCACCCAAAAAAAACGCCCACAGGAGGGAGGAGTTGAGCAGAGGGAAGTTTACTGCTGTTATGGAGGAAATTACTGTTCAAAACTATTGTGTAGGTCTTACTGATGCCAAAAATGAATGGTTAAAGTGAGTGTGCTATCGAATTTCACAAAAAGCCGTTTATCTCTAAATATTTTTTCTGATGCTGAAACCATGCTGTATTCAATTGCTAATGCTTACATAACTACTAACTCTACAAACTAACTCTTTTAGACAGAGAAAGCACACATTCTATTAGTTATTTTTAGATGATTGGTGTTCACGAAGTCGTAACAGAAGAGAAACCTCGGCTCTTGTAAAATGAGCCTAGAATCCTCAAAAAAACCCCTGGCAGAAGCTATCTACAGCAAGAAAAAAACGGCTGGCAGTCAATGTGTTAACTGCTTCAGATAGGGGGGGGGGGGGGGGGGGTCCTCGTCTCACACCGCAAAAGAACAATATTATGCCATTACCTGCCATTCAAAGGGCAGGTAATATCCACTCATTAGAGTGATTTATCAACACAAATCTATGAAAGTCAGTTGTCTCAGTCCATAGTAGAGCAGAGTAGCTTTCCTCCTCACACATCACCCCTCCCTCGCTCTCCACATGACTCAGCCAGCTGCCATCTTTGCTCCCCAACACTGCAGCCTGCTGCTGGTACCTGACAACTGTCTCCTTGTTTTGATCTGATCATCATCGTAGACACCAGCGTCTGTCATCAGCTGCTCTCACTACCTTTGAGCTGTTGAAACGGCTTCATAACGGTGTTATGCAATCTAAACTAACTCCATAAATATAACTCTATTAAATAAAGAAAAAACATCGCATGGATGCATAACTGGGACGTATCCTCAGTGATGTACCCTGGGGTCATAGGATGTTTCGGGTCTCGCAACATCATACACCCTCGCCCAGGTGACCCAGCCGGGGCTGGCCAAGCCCCAACTTACGTCCCAGTAGCTACCCACGGTCAGCCCTATAGGGAGGGTCGAAGGTGGTCATGCGGTCAGGGCCACTCAATCCACTGCTCCGGAACTACTCTGCCGGGACCGGGGGAGGGGAGAAGGGCTCTGGTACGTAGAGGGACCGGGCTCTGTGGGTTGCCACCCGGCCGGGTTCCTCCCTCGTCTCACCAGGTCTACGACCTGTGCGCTGCACCAGACTCCCCCGCTCCAAACATCTCATTCCGAGGTGATGGTATCTTAGTGGACACCATGCAGTACCAGTACTTGGTGGCACTGCAGACTCCACTTGCGGCTTGAATGGCCCTCCTAAAAGGCCTCTCGTGGGTTTGTTGGGCTTCTTCCTCACGGAAGACGCAGGCTGGGGAGCTAACCCATACTGCTACCCGGGTGCCGTCCCTGTTCCGGCTGTCAACTGACTCTCCAGTAGTCACTAGTCTTTCCTGGTTGTCACGTAGTCTATTCCTATGAGTCACTGGCTAGGCCAGGCTAACTAATAAACAAACAAACAAATGAATAAAATACACTTAGGACATACTTCTTCTTTATTCCTGACAAGCTTGTGTTTTGGAGATGTAAGAGGAAAGATGCTGAATCAGAGCGGACAGGAGGATGGAAGAGTGACAGAGAGGTGGCGCTGTTGACACGCATAGCGACAGAGATAATCAAGACAGCACAACGTGTTGTCAGTGTACATATCAGCCAGAGCTGCTGCACGTCCTGCTTCAGGTTATACTGCCCCTCTCAGCTGCTTCACTGCCATTCAACCAGTGTATTGTAAAACTGTGTGTGTGTGTGTGTGTGTGTGTGTGTGTGTGTGTGTGTGTGTGTGTGTGTGCGTGCGTGTGTGTGTGTGTGTGTGTGAGAGAGACAGACCGACAGACAGAGAGATAGATAATGTGACTGAATGTGACTTGTTGTGAGCAGTTTTACGTAGGAACTATTTCTGACCAAACTACACCCGATAGCTAGCTGCTGTTCTAGCTGCTGCTAGCTTCATGTAGGAACTAGCTAGCAGCTAGCGGCTGCAGTTCGGTCGAAAGAAAATAGTTCCTACATGAAAACTGCTCACAACAAGGTTTGTGGATTATCTTGAGTAACCGGGTCATGATTTCTGGAAAGAGACATTGCTGTTGAGTTTTTCAAATATTTTTTTTTGGTGCTTTGAGCACCACAAGCCGAGTGCCATCCTGTTCCATTGTATTGGAGAGAAGGCAGAAATCTCTAGTGCTGATATCTCCAAAACTCAGGCAACCATCTCAAAACAATCTAGAGGATAAATAGCACTACAGGTGAGAGAGAAAATATGTATTTTGGATTTTAGGGTGAGCTGTCCCTTTAAGACTAGCATGGAGGTATCTTGAATACCACGCAGATGTTGTATTATTAGTCATGTTATTCTGTCTTGTTGCCCCAATTACTGAATGAATGAATGAGTGCCGTGTGCAAATCAATTACTGAATGAATGAATGAGTGCCGTGTGCAAATCAATTACTGAATGAATGAGTGCCGTGTGCAAATCCTCAAAGTGTCAAACCCCACTTGAAATGATGTGGTGTCACATGGTTTCAATCTGCTATCTGACCTGAAGCCGGCCTGGCAGACGGTTACTTACTACTGACATGAAGGTGACTTACTACTGACATGAAGGTGACTTACTACTGACATGAAGGTTACTTACTACTGACTACTGACATGAAGGTTACTTACTACTGTGCACAGTCGATGAGCTGGTACTCGTTGGATCTCTCGAAACACGCCTTGACCCCCTCGTCCTGCCAGAGTGTCTTCGCATGTTCATAAAACTCCTGAGAGAGGGATGAAGAGAGAGAGAGAGGGAGGAAGAGAGAGGAAGAGAGGGGTGAAGAGAGAGAGAGAGGGATGAAGAGAGAGGAAGAGAGGGGTGAAGAGAGAGAGAGAGGGATGAAGAGACAGAGATAGAGAGAGGGGAAGAGAGGGGTGAAGAGAGAGAGGGAGAGGGAGTGGTGGGTTTGAGAGAGGGAAGGTGAGAAATAGAGTTAGTGAGGGGGGGAATAGGTGGAGAAAAGAAAGAAAAGAAAGTCAAACATCAGTTATTGTTGCACAAAACAACAACAAGGCTCATTTACTCATATTTCTGCATGATTAGCATAATGAAGCTAATGATGCACTGGTCCAAAACATGTTCAAAATGCTAAAACTTTCATATGAAACACATCAAGACTAGATTAAGCTCCCTCTGATCCAAATGTTTTACAGTGTATTCACAATATTTTAGGGACTAATTGTTTATTTGCTGGAATAAATGAAGCCGCCGACATCGGGACATCAACTCAATCAATCAACCAATCAATCAATCAACCAATCAATCAATCAACCAATCAACCAATCAACCAATCAATCAATCAACCAATCAACCAATCAACCAATCAATCAACCAATCAATCAATCAATCAATCAACCAATCAATCAATCAATCAATCAATCAACCAATCAATCAATCAATCAACCAATCAATCAACCAATCAACCAATCAATCAACCAATCAATCAATCAATCAACCAATCAATCAATCAATCAACCAATCAATCAATCAATCAATCAATCAACCAATCAACCAATCAACCAATCAATCAATCAACCAATCAACCAATCAATCAATCAACCAATCAATCAAAGAAAGAAAGAAGAGTGTGTATGTGCCGCCTGCAAGCAGTGACTGTTATTTGATATGTGATATGTAATAAGATCTACTCCCTCTAAATATGACGAGTAATAAAAGGGAGAGAGGAGGAGAGAGATGGTCTGCGCTGTGCGTCGCAGCAGCGTCTCTGTTGACACCACATGCGTGTACGTTGTGCCTGGCCGATGCCTGTGTACATGTCTGTAAAGGTAAATAGGGGCGGAGGGGGAGAGAGAGAGAGGCGCATTCCAGCAGGGCAGAGGCACCTCGCCCGCCCATGTGGGTCGCCATTAGACTGACCGGCTGACAGACGGGGACATGGCAGCAGGGACAGACAGACTGGGACATGGCAGCAGGGACAGACAGACTGGGACATGGCAGCAGGGACAGACAGACTGGGACATGGCAGCAGGGACAGACAGACTGGGACATGGCAGCAGGGACAGACAGACTGGGACATGGCAGCAGGGACAGACAGACTGGGACATGGCAGGAGGGACAAACAACTTCACAATTTGTTGAACTTATTGGTCAAAAGGTTTGTGTCTTTTTGGGAATTTTCACATTCAGGATATGAAGGAAGGAGCAAAACGACCTGCACACCTAAACTGGGACAGGTGCGTCGGAGGAGGAGGGAAAACCCAATTAAAGTCCCGCACACCGTCTCCACTTACAATAAGGTTTATTAAACAAAAGAATAACGTTTCGGTCCAACGACCTTCATCAGATTCTGATCTGGACCGAAGAATAACCCAAGTGTTATTCTTTTGTTTAACCGACTGATACCTGATGCAGCATTTGCATGTATATCCCTCATTTGTGTGTGTATCCCTTTAAGACCGCGAAGCGCGTCACGTCTTAAAGGGATACACACACAAATGCTGCATCAGGTATCAATGGGTTAATAAACTTTATCGCAGGTGGAGCCAACATTCAGGATATGAGAACGTTGCTGAGAACACACTGATTGATGCACGCAGGACACAGCAGTTGGTACTGTAGCTGTAGAAAGTACCTTTGGATGCACTTGGTAGGTACAGTACTTCAGTCTCTACTTCTTCATATCCAGTTAGGGCTTTGGCGATATGATGAAATATATCGTTTTCACGATCGAAAATGTCTATCGTTTCATATGACGCTCTATCGTTTATATCGTTGTGTTGCAAATCACTCTTTACGGCAATATTGTCCGTCATTTGGACGACGCTGTGCTTTCGTCACTCTGTACGTCCACACGCACCAGACTCTGTCAACAAGCCCGTTTATGAGTGCCACAAATCAGAGCCGTATAATAGAAGAGTTCCGACATCTCCATTCACTCCAATGGGCCAGTTTTTTTCCAGGAAGTAGAAAGTGGAACTCAAGTAAAAAAAGCAGCACTGTCGAGTTGCAGCAAAATAGACAGTTTGTGTTGTACTTTGAAAGGGTTTTTCATCCCTTGAATCAAATTGTACATTATCAGCTTCATTTTAGCATGCAAAAGTAGCGCGAGAACCATTCCTGGCTGTTCATGGCTACTGAGTCTCGCATTTTGGTCCTCCGCTGACGCCACTCTCTTACTAGAGGACACTACCACAAATCAGCCGGTGAGTAGAGAGCAGAGAGCTCCATTTCGTCCGCCTAGCGCCTACCCAGGCATTTACGCTGTGTTAAGTCTACCCAGGCATTTACGCTGTGTTAAGTCTACCCAGGCATTTACGCTGTGTTAAGTCTACCCAGGCATTTACGCTGTGTTAAGTCTACCCAGGCATTTACGCTGTGTTAAGTCTACCCAGGCATTTACGCTGTGTTAAGTCTACCCAGGCATTTACGCTGTGTTAAGTCTACCCAGGCATTTACGCTGTGTTAAGTCTACCCAGGCATTTACGCTGTGTTAAGTCTACCCAGGCATTTACGCTGTGTTAAGTCTACCCAGGCATTTACGCTGTGTTAAGTCTACCCAGGCATTTACGCTGTGTTAAATCTACCCAGGCATTTACGCTGTGTTAAGTCTACCCAGGCATTTACGCTGTGTTAAGTCTACCCAGGCATTTACGCTGTGTTAAGTCTACCCAGGCATTTACGCTGTGTTAAGTCTACCCAGGCATTTACGCTGTGTCAAGTCTACCCAGGCATTTACGCTGTGTTAAGTCTACCCAGGCATTTACGCTGTGTTAAGTCTACCCAGGCATTTACGCTGTGTCAAGTCTACCCAGGCATTTACGCTGTGTCAAGTCTACCCAGGCATTTACGCTGTGTTAAGTCTACCCAGGCATTTACGCTGTGTTAAGTCTACCCAGGCATTTACGCTGTGTTAAATCTACCCAGGCATTTACGCTGTGTTAAGTCTACCCAGGCATTTACGCTGTGTTAAGTCTACCCAGGCATTTACGCTGTGTTAAGTCTACCCAGGCATTTACGCTGTGTTAAGTCTACCCAGGCATTTACGCTGTGTCAAGTCTACCCAGGCATTTACGCTGTGTTAAGTCTACCCAGGCATTTACGCTGTGTCAAGTCTACCCAGGCATTTACGCTGTGTCAAGTCTACCCAGGCATTTACGCTGTGTTAAGTCTACCCAGGCATTTACGCTGTGTTAAGTCTACCCAGGCATTTACGCTGTGTTAAGTCTGCGTTTGATCCGTATTTGCGTGTGTCCTCCTAACGTCAAACCTGACAAAACATCTCCTCTCATCCTCTCGTCATCCCAAGGGAATCCGTTGAGGAGCCGACAACCAAAACGTCTAGCTTCGGTTACAGTAGCTTTAGCGTTTACAGCTTTCTTTGGGTTTGAGAGTTGTGTTTGTTGGCTAACTGGGAAATCCCGGAGTGGAGTATTTCTGTTGAGTGAACTGAACTGGTAACATGGAAATGCCGAAGTGGAGCATTTCTGTTCTTTTATAAACGAACTGAGAAAACTGGACTGAACTATAAATAACTTTTATTCAACACATTTTGCTCTAATGTTATATTTGAAAATTGAACTGGTGGTGTGGTTCAAAATGTGTGTGTGTATGTGTGTGTGTGTGTGTGTGTGGTGTGTGTGTGAGTGAGGGGGGGGGGCTTTGGTCTTGCTACATTGCGTCGAATCAGTGGCCGAATATTTTTAGTCTTTTATTTTTTTTAACAATGTCAGAAAAATGTAAAGGCTGTCTGTCATTTTGTCATGGGTAATAATAGATTATGACTAGTGATGATGTCACGGGTAATAATAGATTATGACTAGTGATGATGTCACGGGTAATAATAGATTATGACTAGTGATGATGTCACGGGTAATAAGAGATTATGACTAGTGATGATGTCACGGGTAATAATAGATTCTGACTACTGATGATGTCAAAATGACCAGGAGAAAGTCTAACACAACCTCTGCACAACCTCTGCATCATCACACACACTCCTTCTGGACAGCACCTCAACTGACAGCCGACATGGGAGTTCAATCAAGTTGTATTTGTCCTGTAAGTCACTATTACGCCTGCAAAGATATACACAGCTCATAATATATAATAATATATAATTAAGCAATATAGCATGAGAGCCAGTGTGTTGTGAAGAATATATCCCCCTGATCAGCTGTTATCCCACTCGGCCTGCGGCCTCGTGGGATAACTGCTGAGCAGGGGGATATATTCCACAACACACGCAGCTCGAGTGCTATATTGCTTTTATAAAACGGTTTCCAAGTATGATAATATAATAATAATAATAATACTATAAGTCCGACTCCGACTGGCATGTCATTCTGATAGAGTCAGTTGAAACACTACTGTAAGGCGGGACCGCAAGAACATGCGGGTGATTTGATTGGATCGTTCTGGAGACTGAAGTTGACATTGGCCAATCCTGGCGCTTGCTGAGTAGCTGAGAGCTTTCTGGAATCCCCGACAGGCAGCTCGAGCGCAGCGCTGCATTCTCAGCGCTTGAGAAGCTGAATGCTTTCTGCAAAGCCGACACCAACTAACGTTACGGGGTTAAATGCGGGGTTAAATGCGGGGTCAACAGCCTTTCTTTTGCAAAGAAGACATTAGCCCGCATCTATTCTTGTACAAAACATCATTTTCTGCGAAGTATTAGTAAAGTTATAAGCGAAGATCGATTCACAAGGATCTGACAGCTGTCTCCGCCATTTTTTTTTTCTACGTTGTCATTTGAGGTAAGCCTTATTATTACTCTCTTAGTAAGAGAGTTGCCATGGCAACCAATAACCCATGGCCATGGGTTATTGAACTCGGTTACTGGAATTATACAATGGCTGTGAACCAATCAGATTGCTTGATTTGAGAGAGCCGTTTTATAATATATAATATGACCTGAGCAGTACATCTAATCCTGAGCAGACAGAGCTTAACTGACACTTGGAAGGCTTTCGATGCACAGTGACAAACAGCTTCTCAATCAGAAGGAATTAATATGTTTTTTAAATATGGAGTGCATTTTCTCTGTCCGGTGGGATAAACCCAGTCATACTGTTTAAACAGAGGGACCCATGCGTAGATAAGGTGTGGGCCGACCAGACTGACGCAGCAGTGTGTCTGTTGTGTGTGTGTGTGTGTGTGTGTGTGTGTCCCGGTGCAGTTTCAGTTAATTAACAGGAACTTTTGCGGTTGACGAGTCCATGAACGGTCCGAATCCAGGCCAAACACAGGCTACTTCCTTGTTCCAGAGTGGGAATGTACGCACGTCTATCTGTCACGCTGACACACAAACGCACACACCCTCTCATTCATGACAGTGCGCTGGATCATGGAATCATTTTCCCATGTGTCAAAGATACGGACGAGTTACGCAACTCTTTACTTTGTCAACAAGACAAAGAAATGTGTGGCAGTCATGACTGGAAGTGGTATGCCTATATAAACAGCACACACGCAAACGCACACACACACTTTCTCTCACAAACACACACACATACACACTTTCTCTCATATACACACGCACACACTTTCTCTCATACACACACACACACATGCAAACGCACACACACTTTCTCTCATACACACACAAACGCACACACACTTTCTCTCATACACACACAAACGCACACACACTTTCTCTCATACACACACGCACACACTTTCTCTCATACACACACACACACGCAAACGCACACACACTTTCTCTCATACACACACAAACGCACACACACTTTCTCTCATACACACACACACACACACACACACACACACACACACACACACACACACACACACACTTTCTCTCATACAACACGCACACACTTTCTCTCACAAACACACACACACACACTTTCTCTCATACACACACGCACACACTTTCTCTCACAAACACACACACACACACTTTCTCTCATACAACACGCACACACTTTCTCTCACAAACACACACACACACACTTTCTCTCATACACACACAAACGCACACACACTTTCTCTCATACACACACAAACGCACACACACTTTCTCTCATACACACACACACACACACTTTCTCTCATACAACACGCACACACTTTCTCTCACAAACACACACACACACACTTTCTCTCATACACACACGCACACACTTTCTCTCATACACACACACACACATGCAAACGCACACACACTTTCTCTCATACACACACAAACGCACACACACTTTCTCTCATACACACACACACTTTCTCTCATACACGCGCACACACACACACACACACACTTTCTCTCATACACACACACACACAGACACACACACACACACACACACTCTCTCTATTACAGACACTTTCTCATACACACAACATCACTCTGTTACAGGTAGGGGTGGGAATCACGACACTTAAAGGATAATTTCGGGGGGGGTTTTCACCCTGGACCAGACCTATGTTCATATGGATACTCTTATCTCAACATCAAAGAAATGGACTGACAGTGGTCCTTTTAAGAAACAGTCCATGTGAACTAAACTGCAACAACAGATAGATGCTTCTGCCCGCTACACTGTGTGAAATTACACAGAAAACAGCTACATTTGACAGCATTGCTACATCAAACTGTCTGGCACCTTCTTCTTTAATGGGAGTCAGTGTTTTCCCCTAGAAACACTTTCAGGCCTTCGAGGGATTTAGAAATGTTCCCCGACCGCAACGGTGGGGGAACCTCGCTGGGGGAACCTCGCTGGTGACGCTAAACTTTTAGCTAACCTGTTCGCATTAGGGATGCAACGATTATAAATTTTGATGTACGATTATAGTCTGAGAAAAAACCACGATTATCACGGTTTCACGATTATTGTTATGGACGTATAAAAATCACATGAGCATTCTCTAAATAGAGGTTTTATTGTATTTCCCCCACAATCTTAACAGTTGCTGCCTTCCGGAATACTAATGCACGATATGGATTTTTACAGCCGATAGTATAGGCCTACGCTAACCGATAAATATTCTCCTGGCCAATAACCGATACGTTAAACATACTATTGTTACTTTTTTCACATTTTTGTATTTAAAAAAATAAGTTCTTAACCTGTATTTTATGCACACCTGGGATTAAAAAAAGAAGAAAGGGCAGATGTAGTGAGCAAAGATGGATGATTTAATATTCCATGGCTCTGACCTAATCAAATCTAACTGACATCACTATTGTGAACATAAAACAAACAACATTTCTGATATAATATATATATATATATAATACAAAAAATATTTTATTATTATTTTATAGAAGCGAAAGCCTATAGCTGCTTAGTCTGCAGAAAAAAACACAAAAGGCATAGTAACTTAGACTCTTATTGGCATGTTACTGGCAACTAAATGTGCCGTCTGAAATGAATTTTGCATTGGGGTCAGTTCTATTGAAGTGATGATGGGGCAGGCATGGAAAGCCTCACTATAAGCCATCATGTGTCGTTTCACTTTTTACTGGAAAATGCTCCCTCTGGATTAAAGAAAGGACACTCTGTGGTGTTGACTGGTGTTTGTTATGTAAATGTGCGCATTTGTTTTCCTTGTCTCAGTCAGATCATGACTGCCAAGCAGCTAGCTACGTTAGCTTCACGTTATTAGGCCTACATGTAACGTTAGCGGGTTGCTTTTGGAGTTGACACAAACCCTTGATGTTTCTTTTCGTGTAAAGCATGAGGTTCTCTATGGTTTAGGCCAGCGCTGGGAGCATGAAGTGCTTTAAATGCGGGGATGTTTGGTCACAACGAGCTTGAGGAACTATGTACGCTAGGCTATGGCCAGCTAGCTAACATTAGCCACAACAGCTAACGTTAACGTCAATGACTGTATGTTAACGCTAAACAAATCCGCTGCCTCTTCCCCACGTTTGGTTTAACGTAACACCAGCTCAGACTTTCCCCTAATCTCAGAAACCTTGCGGGACATGTATTGCAACATTTATGTTGGGCTGGCATCCATGGCTAGGCTACAGACTGGCTACTACTGGGAGACATGGCAGCTGCCTGTGTTTGGTGCCTCCGCTAAATAGTCCGTGCGGAAACGAAGCGAGAGAGACAGGTTCCTCTCCTTCCAGCGCCGTCTGCGCCGCATGGGAGTTTAAACTGACGGACTGTTGTGAAACAAAACACTGGTGTAGCGGAGCCTCTGCGGTTATATAACCGTGACGTTTTAAATCGCGGTTAATAGTCAAACCGGTTAACCCCTGCATCCCTAGTTCGCATCCATGTTGGCAATGGCATCCCAAGTATCATCAATCATCATACTATTATGAGATGCGATGCGAACAGTTGTATTATGGGATGTGCGTTTCCCAGGCAACGCTTATTGTTTTGAATGATTTGGCATCTTCTACACACACATATCCCAAAACTGTAGACATTCATTTAGTTTGACAGTTATTGAGAGTTGATTTGAGTTCAGTTGTGGACCAGTGATGTCATTCGTGCACAAATTACATCACTGGTCCACAACTTCACTCAAAAGTTACGAAATTCTCAATAACTACTTCAATGAATTTGAATTAACCCGTAGCCCGACAGAGGCAGCTCTGAGGTGAACAGCGACTGTCCCAGACCTCCAGGTTCAGTCCCCAGGCCCGGGCTATTAGTTAATTGGAAAACCCCAAAGACAGTAGGAACCCTCACGCTAACGAACCCTCACAATAACCCACTGAGACATCATTAGCAAACCTCAACCCTTACTACCTGTGTCAAGGGATTAAGACCTGGGATGTTGGGACTATCATCTCCTAACACACACACAGCTGTTGCAAATAAGCACACACACACACACACACACACACACACACACACACACACACACACACACACACACACACAGGTGTGTTTGCTGCATGACACACAGGGATGCAAACTCACCAGAGTGAAAAAGGTGACAGATACCAAGGCAAACACAAAACCACTCAATTAAGTGCCCTATTTTGGGATCAAAAGGTGACCGTTAGGGGTGCACCGATCACGTTTTTTGCCACCGATCGCCTATGGGAAATATCTGCCCAACCGATCATCGACCGATCACCGATTACCAATCACCGATATATAAACTCCTCAAAGAAAGTTTGGAAACGTTATTTTAGGTCGATTATTTCTCCCCTTTAATAATACCAATTGGCATTGTATTTTATATCGTTGGAAAGCCTGATTAGTGATAGGGCTTTTTTTTATATAAAAAAAATATCGGCAATCAGCCGAAATATCGGCAATCAGCCGATCGCATATTTGAGGTCAAAATCGGCCGATACAGATTGCTTGCCGAGTGACTAGTTTGCATCCCTGGACACATGAACAAACACATATACACCCATACAAGCTTGAACAGTGAGAACACAAGTGTACCCAGTCAGTGTGTGTGTGTGTGTGTGTGTGTGTGTGTGTGTGTGTGTGTGTGTGTGTGTGTGTGTGTGTGTGTGTGTGTGTGTGTGTGTGTGCATGTATGTTTGTGTGTGTGTGTGTGTGTGATTCTTCCTACTCACAGATGGAAACTCAAAGTCCTTCTGGTTGACGAGGTTGAGGACGTATTCGATCCGGTACTGGTTCTGTGGACAGGCCAACTGCACCGGCGGCATCAGGGTGTTCATAGCTGTTACTATGGTCTGGAGGACAGACACGCACGCACGCGCACACACACACACAGACAGACAGACACGCACGCACGCGCACACACACACACACACACACACACACACACACACACAATACGTTTAAGTGTGGAGGACAGAAACAAAGACGCTGAATATCATTTCAATATTAAAAACCAACAAAAACCAAAAACATTAGGATTGCTTGATCGTCAAGATCTGCTCTTATCAAAAGTAGGGCTGTGCAATCAAATCCATACAGCAATATATCGCGATACTTTTTTCTGCGATACTGTATCGATATTTCCCATATTGATTTGTTTGCACAGCCCGTGTGTTCAGTGACACAATAAGAATACTTTTTATGTCAGTGCGTTCAGTAACACACTCAACACTCAGTATTTTTGACTGAATTTGTCCACTAAGTTATCAACATAAAGTGATGTACACATTATTACACTACCTGGGTGGTACACAGTGCGTTGTATCTTTAGCTGTATTTTTATAATTTTCAGTAAATTATGTAGTGTATTGCAATATATCGCAATATGTATTGTATCGCAATGTATCGTGATACGTATCGTATCGCGACCCATGTATCGTATCGTATCGTGACCCATGTATCGTGATACGTATCGTATCGTGAGGTCCTTGCCAATACCCAGCCCTAATCCAAAGTGACGGTCACTCACCTCGATGGCCTCTTTAATATTATTCTTGATGTCTTGAATTTTCTGCTTCTTCTCTCTGCAGGAAAGAGACACAGAAGCTCAGTGACACTCAGGATATCAGAAGCTCAGTGACACTCAGGATGATATCAGAAGCTCAGTGACACTCAGTATGATATCAATCAATCAATCAAACCTTTATTTAACCAGAAAATAAAAATATATCAAGCCTGGCTGAAAGCAAGCCACCCACAGCGCCACCTACTGACGAGTGAGTGACCATCAAACGTTTCACTTGGAGCAAAAACAAAATCCAAAATATTATTTTTTCCTTGCTTTTTTTTTTTTTTTTGCTCCATATGGTCACTCACCATTCAGCAGGTGGCTGCTTGGCTTGTTGGGTTCCAGGCTTAAAACATTCGATAAGGATTTTTCAAAACATCGATGGAGAAAATGAATGGGGAGAAAGTGTTGAGCCTCTCTTGCAACAATAAAAGTCCATGTCATTTGTTAGTGACACGCTCACATTCCTCCTGACACAGTCCACAGAGCCTGTGAAGGACCAAACCAAATCACACCTACACCATCTTTCACTGTAACACAGAGCATGAAGGACCAAACCAAATCACACCTACACCTTCTCTCCCTGTAACACAGAGCATGAAGGACCAAACCAAATCACACCTACACCTTCTCTCCCTGTAACACAGAGCCTGTGAAGGACCAAACCAAATCCAACCTACACCTTCTCTCCCTGTAACACAGAGCATGAAGGACCAAACCAAATCCAACCTACACCATCTCTCCCTGTAACACAGAGCCTGTGAAGGACCAAACCAAATCCAACCTACACCTTCTCTCCCTGTAACACAGAGCATGAAGGACCAAACCAAATCCAACCTACACCATCTCTCCCTGTAACACAGAGCCTGTGAAGGACCAAACCAAATCCAACCTACACCTTCTCTCCCTGTAACACAGAGCATGAAGGACCAAACCAAATCCAACCTACACCATCTCTCCCTGTAACACAGAGCATGAAGGACCAAACCACATCCAACCTACACCATCTCTCCCTGTAACACAGAGCATGAAGGACCAAACCAAATCACACCTACACCATCTCTCCCTGTAACACAGAGCATGAAGGACCAAACCAAATCACACCTACACCATCTCTCCCTGTAACACAGAGCATGAAGGACCAAACCAAATCACACCTACACCATCTCTCCCTGTAACACAGAGCATGAAGGACCAAACCAAATCACACCTACACCATCTCTCCCTGTAACACAGAGCATGAAGGACCAAACCAAATCACACCTACACCTTCTCTCCCTGTAACACAGAGCATGAAGGACCAAACCAAATCACACCTACACCATCTCTCCCTGTAACACAGAGCATGAAGGACCAAACCAAATCACACCTACACCATCTCTCCCTGTAACACAGAGCATGAAGGACCAAACCAAATCACACCTACACCTTCTCTCCCTGTAACACAGAGCATGAAGGACCAAACCAAATCACACCTACACCATCTCTCCCTGTAACACAGAGCATGAAGGACCAAACCAAATCACACCTACACCTTCTCTCCCTGTAACACAGAGCATGAAGGACCAAACCAAATCCAACCTACACCATCTCTCCCTGTAACACAGAGCATGAAGGACCAAACCAAATCACACCTACACCTTATCTCCCTGTAACACAGAGCATGAAGGACCAAACCAAATCACACCTACACCATCTCTCCCTGTAACACAGAGCATGAAGGACCAAACCAAATCACACCTACACCATCTCTCCCTGTAACACAGAGCATGAAGGACCAAACCAAATCCAACCTACACCATCTCTCCCTGTAACACAGAGCATGAAGGACCAAACCAAATCCAACCTACACCATCTCTCCCTGTAACACAGAGCATGAAGGACCAAACCAAATCCAACCTACACCATCTCTCCCTGTAACACAGAGCATGAAGGAGGACCAAACCAAATCCAACCTACACCTTATCTCCCTGTAACACAGAGCATGAAGGACCAAACCAAATCCAACCTACACCTTATCTCCCTGTAACACAGAGCATGAAGGACCAAACCAAATCACACCTACACCATCTCTCCCTGTAACACAGAGCATGAAGGACCAAACCAAATCCAACCTACACCTTATCTCCCTGTAACACAGAGCATGAAGGACCAAACCAAATCCAACCTACACCTTCTCTCCCTGTAACACAGAGCATGTGAAGGACCAAACCAAATCCAACCTACACCATCTCTCCCTGTAACACAGAGCATGAAGGAGGACCAAACCAAATCACACCTACACCATCTCTCCCTGGTTGCACCTCATGCAGGAACCTACAAAAGCCTCTGCAGGCGTATTCTCCCTCCTGGCAGCTAGGTCGCGCCGTTGGCTTTGCCAGTATTGTTTGAGCGAAGCTTTGAACCCAACGTGTGGAGGAAGTGAGTTCAGTGTAACCATGACACGGTGTGCTGCTGCTCCGTCCAATCTGTCAACAGACCTTCAGTGGTGCAGAGAAGATGTGTGTCAGAAGTGAAGGATGTGGAGAAGATCTTCAGGCTGTTTGTGACCAGCCGAGAGGCAGTTCATCTATCTTTCACCTTGAGCAGCAGAGACAAGAACGCCCTGTGTTTACATTTAGCTCTGTCAAGACGTGCTGCTCTCTGGCTCGAGCACCAACATCTACGTTCTGTCAAGACGTGCTGCTCTCTGGCTCGAGCAGTAACATCTAGGTTCTGTCAAGACGTGCTGCTCTCTGGCTCGAGCAGTAACATCTACGTTCTGTCAAGACGTGCTGCTCTCTGACTCGAGCAGTAACATCTACGTTCTGTCAAGACGTGCTGCTCTCTGACTCGAGCAGTAACATCTACGTTCTGTCAGGACGTGCTGCTCTCTGGCTCGAGCAGTAACATCTACGTTCTGTCAAGACGTGCTGCTCTCTGGCTCGAGCAGTAACATCTACGCTCTGTCAAGACGTGCTGCTCTCTGGCTCGAGCAGTAACATCTACGCTCTGTCAAGACGTGCTGCTCTCTGGCTCGAGCAGTAACATCTACGCTCTGTCAAGACGTGCTGCTCTCTGGCTCGAGCAGTAACATCTACGTTCTGTCAAGACGTGCTGCTCTTTGGCTCGAGCAGTAACATCTACGTTCTGTCAAGACGTGCTGCTCTCTGGCTCGAGCAGTAACATCTACGTTCTGTCAAGACGAGCTGCTCTCTGGCTCGAGCAGTAACATCTACGTTCTGTCAAGACGTGCTGCTCTCTGGCTCGAGCAGTAACATCTACGTTCTGTCAAGACGTGCTGCTCTCTGGCTCGAGCAGTAACATCTACGCTCTGTCAAGACGTGCTGCTCTCTGGCTCGAGCAGTAACATGTACGCTCTGTCAAGATGTGCTGCTCTCTGGCTCGAGCAGTAACATCTACGCTCTGTCAAGACGTGCTGCTCTCTGGCTCGAGCAGTAACATGTACGCTCTGTCAAGATGTGCTGCTCTCTGGCTCGAGCAGTAACATGTACGCTCTGTCAAGATGTGCTGCTCTCTGGCTCGAGCAGTAACATCTACGCTCTGTCAAGATGTGCTGCTCTCTGGCTCGAGCAGTAACATCTACGTTCTGTCAAGACGTGCTGCTCTCTGGCTCGAGCAGTAACATCTATGTTCTGTCAAGACGAGCTGCTCTCTGGCTCGAGCAGTAACATCTACGTTCTGTCAAGACGTGCTGCTCTCTGGCTCGAGCAGTAACATCTACGTTCTGTCAAGACGTGCTGCTCTCTGGCTCGAGCAGTAACATCTACGTTCTGTCAAGACGTGCTGCTCTCTGGCTCGAGCAGTAACATCTACGCTCTGTCAAGACGTGCTGCTCTCTGGCTCGAGCAGTAACATCTACGCTCTGTCAAGACGTGCTGCTCTCTGGCTCGAGCAGTAACATCTACGCTCTGTCAAGACGTGCTGCTCTCTGGCTCGAGCAGTAACATCTACGTTCTGTCAAGACGCGCTGCTCTCTGACTCGAGCAGTAACATCTACGCTCTGTCAAGACGTGCTGCTCTCTGACTCGAGCAGTAACATCTACGTTCTGTCAAGACGTGCTGCTCTCTGGCTCGAGCAGTAACATCTACGTTCTGTCAAGACTCGCTGCTCTCTGGCTCGAGCAGTAACATCTACGTTCTGTCAAGACTCGCTGCTCTCTGGCTCGAGCAGTAACATATACGCTCTGTCAAGACGTGCTGCTCTCTGGCTCGAGCAGTAACATCTACGCTCTGTCAAGACGAGCTGCTCTCTGGCTCGAGCAGTAACATCTACGTTCTGTCAAGACGTGCTGCTCTCTGGCTCGAGCAGTAACATCTACGTTCTGTCAAGACGTGCTGCTCTCTGGCTCGAGCAGTAACATCTACGCTCTGTCAAGACGTGCTGCTCTCTGGCTCGAGCAGTAACATCTACGCTCTGTCAAGACGTGCTGCTCTCTGGCTCGAGCAGTAACATCTACGCTCTGTCAAGACGTGCTGCTCTCTGGCTCGAGCAGTAACATCTACGCTCTGTCAAGACGAGCTGCTCTCTGGCTCGAGCAGTAACATCTACGTTCTGTCAAGACGTGCTGCTCTCTGGCTCGAGCAGTAACATCTACGTTCTGTCAAGACGTGCTGCTCTCTGGCTCGAGCAGTAACATCTACGCTCTGTCAAGACGTGCTGCTCTCTGGCTCGAGCAGTAACATCTACGCTCTGTCAAGACGTGCTGCTCTCTGGCTCGAGCAGTAACATCTACGCTCTGTCAAGACGTGCTGCTCTCTGGCTCGAGCAGTAACATCTACGCTCTGTCAAGACGTGCTGCTCTCTGGCTCGAGCAGTAACATCTACGTTCTGTCAAGACGTGCTGCTCTCTGGCTCGAGCAGTAACATCTACGTTCTGTCAAGACGCGCTGCTCTCTGCTCGAGCAGTAACATCTACGCTCTGTCAAGACGTGCTGCTCTCTGGCTCGAGCAGTAACATCTACGTTCTGTCAAGACGTGCTGCTCTCTGACTCGAGCAGTAACATCTACGTTCTGTCAAGACGTGCTGCTCTCTGGCTCGAGCAGTAACATCTACGTTCTGTCAAGACGTGCTGCTCTCTGGCTCGAGCAGTAACATCTACGCTCTGTCAAGACGTGCTGCTCTCTGGCTCGAGCAGTAACATCTACGTTCTGTCAAGACGTGCTGCTCTCTGGCTCGAGCAGTAACATCTACGTTCTGTCAAGACGTGCTGCTCTCTGGCTCGAGCAGTAACATCTACGTTCTGTCAAGACGTGCTGCTCTCTGGCTCGAGCAGTAACATCTACGTTCTGTCAAGACGTGCTGCTCTCTGGCTCGAGCAGTAACATCTACGCTCTGTCAAGATGTGCTGCTCTCTGACTCGAGCAGTAACATCTACGCTCTGTCAAGATGTGCTGCTCTCTGACTCGAGCAGTAACATCTACGTTCTGTCAAGATGTGCTGCTCTCTGGCTCGAGCAGTAACATCTACGCTCTGTCAAGATGTGCTGCTCTCTGACTCGAGCAGTAACATCTACGTTCTGTCAAGACGTGCTGCTCTCTGGCTCGAGCAGTAACATCTACGTTCTGTCAAGACGTGCTGCTCTCTGGCTCGAGCAGTAACATCTACGTTCTGTCAAGACGTGCTGCTCTCTGGCTCGAGCAGTAACATCTACGTTCTGTCAAGACGTGCTGCTCTCTGGCTCGAGCGGTAACATCTACGTTCTGTCAAGACGTGCTGCTCTCTGGCTCGAGCGGTAACATCTACGTTCTGTCAAGACGTGCTGCTCTCTGGCTCGAGCAGTAACATCTACGTTCTGTCAAGACGTGCTGCTCTCTGGCTCGAGCAGTAACATCTACGTTCTGTCAAGATGTGCTGCTCTCTGGCTCGAGCAGTAACATCTACGCTCTGTCAAGACGTGCTGCTCTCTGGCTCGAGCAGTAACATCTACGTTCTGTCAAGATGTGCTGCTCTCTGGCTCGAGCAGTAACATCTACGTTCTGTCAAGATGTGCTGCTCTCTGGCTCGAGCAGTAACATCTACGTTCTGTCAAGATGTGCTGCTCTCTGACTCGAGCAGTAACATCTACGCTCTGTCAAGACGTGCTGCTCTCTGACTCGAGCAGTAACATCTACGCTCTGTCAAGATGTGCTGCTCTCTGACTCGAGCAGTAACATCTACGTTCTGTCAAGACGTGCTGCTCTCTGACTCGAGCAGTAACATCTACGTTCTGTCAAGACGTGCTGCTCTCTGGCTCGAGCAGTAACATCTACGTCTGTTGAGTTTAAACAGCCATAAGTGCAGTTATAGCAGAAATAGACTTAACAACAATTAAATAAGAACAGGAGGATCCAACGGCGGAGTTTCTCGGCGGAAAATATGTTTTTGCCGTTCTTCTGCGTGGATTTGGATTTGGACTGGATCAGACGCTGAAGGACCGGCTACTTCCACCCACTGAGATGACTGTGCACAGCGCAGAGTCCAGATGGACCCACCAAACCAAACAGGATGTGAGTTCACGGATCCGCATGGTTTGAACCAGGCTAGCTTTTAGCTAAAATGCTAATACTAATAGACATGAATTGCTGAACAAGAGCAAGCATGCTTATTCAACTTTACCCAGATTAAACAAACGAACAACCAACACATAAATGACAGGTGGCATCACCTGCACACCTGCACGTGTAGGGGTTCCTATCTGGAGGAAAGCCCAGGGGAGAACATGCTAACTCCGCACAGAAAGGCCCGTTTGGCGAGCCCACCTGCACCGTGGCATCATGTGTTGATCTATACACACACTCAGTCTCAGTCTGCACTGCATTAAATACAACAACAAACTCTAACAATGACTCTTACAATCAGTGTCACTGCCAAAGAATGTCTTTAAAGCTACACCAGACAAGATCTGGATCTCAAACACATCTGTGTTCGCCTCAATCACACAAAGTGAAGTTGTAATAGAGAAGGCCGTGCCAGTTCCACTCATTCAGATGCAGGATTCACTTTGCCAAAGTGAAACTCTGGTTTCTGCCGAGTGACGTTTACTAACCTCACTCACCTTACAGGATTTCTGGATAACGTTTTATTATTATTACGATTATTATAATTATTATTATTCAAGTAACAATTTTGCAAACCGTTGCCTCTGGCTTTTCTCAGCATGTGCTCTCTCTTCCTGGAAGTGAGTCTGGAGCTCTGAGACCAAACGATGTCACAGGTCTGCCTGGAAGTCATGATGCTGTGTGTCGTTGATGAAGCCACCCACACACATCATCACGAGCTCGCTCACAAGCTGCTGTGTGCCTGAGGTGCCCATGTTCTACTGGAACCCTGCAAGATGCTTCAGACTAGGGGCGTCACTACTCGAACCCTGCAAAATGCTTCAGACTAGGGCTGTCACTTTTCATTCGAAATTCGAATGCAACTTCGAATGTGGGGGAGGGGTTCGTGTTCGATATGTAAATTGACTGTTCGTTTTTTTTTTTTTTTTTTTTTTATGAACCAAAATTAACCTGCTGCTGCTGGTAATGTTAATCCCATGTCAGAAAAAGTCTCCAGATTTGTCGCGTTAGTCTCTTCTGAGAAAGATTGTCTCCAGGGTCTGAAAAGTTGTCTCGAGTTGGATGCAGCCAAGTTTGTGAGGCAGTGTTGTGACTGTGAGCGTCCAAGCTAACACGTCGGGGCTGATGCCCGGTGGCCTGGCCTGGACTGAAAAAAATAAAAATAAAAATAAAAATAAAAATTTAATTAACCAAAAAACTTCGAATATATTCGAACGAATTTCGGGCAATTAAATTTCGTTCGAACTTTATTTTGGGAAAAAGTGACAGCCCTACTTCAGACTAGGAGTGTCACTACTCGAACCGTGCAAGATGCTTCAGACTAGGAGTGTCACTACTCTAACCCTGCAAGATGCTTCAGACTAGGAGTGTCACTACTCTAACCCTGCAAGATGCTTCAGACTAGGAGTGTCACTACTCTAACCCTGCAAGATGCTTCAGACTAGGAGTGTCACTACTCTAACCGTGCAAGATGCTTCAGACTAGGAGTGTCACTACTCAAACCCTGCAAGATGCTTCAGACTAGGAGTGTCACTACTCTAACCCTGCAAGATGCTTCAGACTAGGAGTGTCACTACTCTAACCCTGCAAGATGCTTCAGACTAGGAGTGTCACTACTCAAACCCTGCAAGATGCTTCAGACTAGGAGTGTCACTACTCTAACCCTGCAAGATACTTCAGACTAGGAGTGTCACTACTCTAACCCTGCAAGATGCTTCAGACTAGGAGTGTCACTACTCTAACCCTGCAAGATGCTTCAGACTAGGAGTGTCACTACTCTAACCCTGCAAGATGCTTCAGACTAGGAGTGTCACTACTCTAACCCTGCAAGATGCTTCAGACTAGGAGTGTCACTACTCTAACCGTGCAAGATGCTTCAGACTAGGAGTGTCACTACTCAAACCCTGCAAGATGCTTCAGACTAGGAGTGTCACTACTCAAACCCTGCAAGATGCTTCAGACTAGGAGTGTCACTACTCTAACCCTGCAAGATGCTTCAGACTAGGAGTGTCACTACTCTAACCCTGCAAGATGCTTCAGACTAGGAGTGTCACTACTCAAACCCTGCAAGATGCTTCAGACTAGGAGTGTCACTACTCTAACCCTGCAAGATACTTCAGACTAGGAGTGTCACTACTCTAACCCTCCAAGATACTTCAGACTAGGGGTGTCACTACTCTAACCCTCCAAGATACTTCAGACTAGGAGTGTCACTACTCGAACCCTCCAAGATACTTCAGACTAGGGGTGTCACTACTCGAACCCTCCAAGATACTTCAGACTAGGGGTGTCACTACTCTAACCCTCCAAGATACTTCAGACTAGGAGTGTCACTACTCGAACCCTGCAAGATGCTTCAGACTAGGAGTGTCACTACTCGAACCCTCCAAGATGCTTCAGACTAGGAGTGTCACTACTCTAACCGTGCAAGCTGCTTCAGACTAGGGGTGTCACCAATACCAGATTTACTGTCTAGCGTCGACGCTTCGGGGAGTTACAATCGATCATAATCGAAGCTTCTACGAGCGGAGAGGGCGGGCACAAAAGAAAATGAAAAACTCTGCTAACGTTGTGCGTTCGTTGTCGGCTGTGGCGATGCCGCCGTGTGGTGGCTTGACTATCAGACTATCAGACTATCAGACCACATACTTGCCACGAAATGTTAATTTATTCCGGTGGGCTCAGCGTAACGTTAGCCGACTTCTCCCTGAGCTCGTCGAGCAGAGCTGCTACTTCATAACGTTATAAACAAACGAGTTGAATTGATCGTGAATTCACTTGAACGTTACTCACGCTAGGTTGAAATGATGTCACGAGTAGAGCGACAATCTCGCACAGCTGATCATCAGAGTATTGAATGTTGTATCTGACACAGCTGATCATCACAGCTGATCATCAGAGTATTGAATGTTGTATCTCACACAGCTGATCATAGAGTATCGAATGTTGTTTTCCATACGTTTATGTATAATCATACTTACTCTGCATTGAAGCCGTTGACATGCAGGATCCTCATCTGTTTCACTATGGTGCTTTTCCCCGACTCTCCAGCCCCTGAGAGAGACACACACACACACACACACACACACACACACACACACACACACACACACACACACACACACACACACACACACACACACACACACACACACACACACACACACACACACACACACACACACACAATTAGCCATCTGTTGACATGTGAAACAAGACCACACACACCATGATGCAGTATAAAGGCTCATTTATACTCCATTTTCATATGAAAATAAATGCGTCCGTTTCAAACGTAGAATGTGGATTTGAAGCTGTTGTTGTTATAGAGACATGACTTCTTTACTGGAGTCAAATGGCAGAAAAGCACAGGACTAAAAATACAATATCATGTTATCAAATGCCAGTGCTTTGTCTACTGCAAACTATTACAAATCTCTATGTTATCCTTCTCATTTCCCAATATCCTGGTGATATGATATTAGGAGTTCACTGTTCATACAGGTATATGTATATATATATATATATATATATATATATATATATATATATATATATATATATACCGTAAATTCCGGACTATAAGACGCACCGGTCTATAAGCCGCGGGACCAAAATTGACTATTTTTTTCTTCTATAAGCCGCACCGGTCTATAAGCCGCGGGTGTTTTGATGTTTAATTACCATATGAAAGGGTTCGTGCACAGAGAGGAATGTCGGGAAAGAGATTGCTGTTTGGGGAAGCTCCCATTTATTAACATTTCAACAAAACAAAACAAAAGTCAGGTCACTAATCCCCAGACAAAATCACACAACAATAGGCTATATGTGCAGCAAACCTGTAACCAGAGAAGTCAAGTCACTAATCCTCGTCTTCCTCTTCTTCCTGCGTACTGAAACCACCAAAGTCCTCATCTTCAGTGTCGGAAACGAACAGGTTCAGGGTGGCTTCGTCAACCACTCTCCTCTCTCCTTCATTGTCACTCAAAACCAACGAACTCCTCTTCATCACTGTCGGCATCGAACAGCCTCTGAAGCCTCTGACGGCCCTCAGCGCCAGCTGTGGCGGCGTCATCCTCTTCATCCCGCAGCAGTCCAGCGTTTTGGAACCCGTTGGTGATTGTGGATGTTTTCACACTCCTATAATATTCCGTGATCTTCCTTTGTGTGAATTCGCCGAAGTTTGTGATTTTCTCCTGGTAGTCGGGAGGGAGTTGTTCAGTAGTTCTCCCCCGGACGGACAGTCCCTTTCGTCTCATGAATCGGAAGCACCAAGATGGCCCACCTCTGAAATGTTCAATTTTCATCTCGGTGGCGACTGTTTTGGCCTTCAGTCGGATCTGCACCGTGGAAACGCCTCGGCCGTCTGCTCTCTGGGTCAACACCCAGTCCTCAAGGGAATCTTCAAGTTCCGGCCATCTGCTTTTGTGGCCTCTGAAGGACTTTTTTGTCTTCTTACACTGAGACAGTTCCTCCTGCTGCTTCTTCCAACGTCTCACCATTGACTCATCGATGCCCAGGGTACGCGCTGCTGCTCTGTTTCCCTCTTTTAGTGCGAGTTCGACTGCTTTCAGCTTGAAAGCTGCGTCGTGTGAATTTCTGCGTACCTTCCCCATGGTAAGTGAGAGAGAGACTGCTCGTCTTGTTGTGATTCCGGGCTGATGAACTTTGCTTACCGTAATTACCATATGTAAGGGTTCACGCACAGAGGGGATTGTTGGCTGTTTGAGGAAGCTCCCATTTACCGTATTACCGTAACATTTCAACAAAACAACATAACACAACACCTTTGTTTATTTCGACAGTGCACACAGTGTCCGCGGTGTGGTGAAAAGAGGGCAACAGAGGAAATTAAAACAGAAGTGGATTTATAGGTAGAAAGAGTGCTAAAAAAGAGAGATTTTATTTGTATTTGAAAAAAAAATTCTGAAAAAATCCATAGATAAGCCGCACCGTTATATAAGCCGCAGGGGCCAAAAAACGGGAAAAAAGCCGCGGCTTATAGTCCGGAATTTACGGTATATGTAAAGAGGTCAAATTAAAATGTGAAGAGAATAAAGGTGATTGTGTTTCTGAGTGATGTGCTTGATGTTTCTGTAGTCAGGTGTGGATGAAGGTGTGGATGAAGGTGTGGATGAAGCTGAGGCTGCAGCACCTGGCTAGAGGCGACAGTGAAGATTTCAGCTAAAAGCAGGGTTTAAATGACATCTTTTCAAGTCAACTTGGCATCTCGGGGCTTGTGGAGACTTTCATTACGCCAGGTGAGCAGTATGGAAGCATTTGATGTATTTTTCTGTTTGTTGTTTTTTTTTACGTTTTTGCTCACGGCCCCCTTCACACTCAGCAGACACCTCTCTGTGTACCTGCCTTCACACTGAGCAGACACCTCTCTGTGTACCTGCCTTCACACTCAGCAGACACCTCTCTGTGTACCTGCCTTCACACTGAGCAGACACCTCTCTGTGTACCTGCCTTCACACTCAGCAGACACCTCTCTGTGTACCTGCCTTCACACTGAGCAGACACCTCTCTGTGTACCTGCCTTCACACTCAGCAGACACCTCTCTGTGTACCTGCCTTCACACTGAGCAGACACCTCTCTGTGTACCTGCCTTCACACTGAGCAGACAGCTCTGTGTACCTGCCTTCACACTGAGCAGACACCTCTCTGTGTACCTGCCTTCACACTGAGCAGACACCTCTCTGTGTACCTGCCTTCACACTGAGCAGACAGCTCTGTGTACCTGCCTTCACACTGAGCAGACACCTCTCTGTGTACCTGCCTTCACACTCAGCAGACACCTCTCTGTGTACCTGCCTTCACACTGAGCAGACAGCTCTGTGTACCTGCCTTCACACTGAGCAGACAGCTCTGTGTACCTGCCTTCACACTGAGCAGACACCTCTCTGTGTACCTGCCTTCACACTGAGCAGACAGCTCTGTGTACCTGCCTTCACACTGAGCAGACAGCTCTGTGTACCTGCCTTCACACTCAACAGACAGCTCTGTGTACCTGCCTTCACACTCAGCAGACACCTCTCTGTGTACCTGCCTTCACACTGAGCAGACAGCTCTGTGTACCTGCCTTCACACTCAACAGACAGCTCTGTGTACCTGCCTTCACACTGAGCAGACACCTCTCTGTGTACCTGCCTTCACACTCAACAGACAGCTCTGTGTACCTGCCTTCACACTGAGCAGACAGCTCTGTGTGTACCTGCCTTCACACTGAGCAGACAGCTGTGTGTGTACCTGCCTTCACACTCAACAGACAGCTCTGTGTACCTGCCTTCACACTCAACAGACAGCTCTGTGTACCTGCCTTCACACTCAGCAGACACCTCTCTGTGTACCTGCCTTCACACTGAGCAGACAGCTCTGTGTACCTGCCTTCACACTGAGCAGACACCTCTCTGTGTACCTGCCTTCACACTCAGCAGACACCTCTCTGTGTACCTGCCTTCACACTGAGCAGACAGCTCTGTGTACCTGCCTTCACACTGAGCAGACAGCTCTGTGTGTACCTGCCTTCACACTGAGCAGACAGCTGTGTGTGTACCTGTCTTCACACTCAACAGACAGCTCTGTGTACCTGCCTTCACACTCAACAGACAGCTCTGTGTACCTGCCTTCACACTGAGCAGACAGCTGTGTGTACCTGTCTTCACACTCAGCAGACAGCTCTGTGTACCTGCCTTCACACTCAGCAGACAGCTCTGTGTACCTGCCTTCACACTCAGCAGACAGCTCTGTGTACCTGCCTTCACACTCAACAGACAGCTCTGTGTACCTGCCTTCACACTCAACAGACAGCTCTGTGTGTACCTGTCTTCACACTCAGCAGACAGCTCTGTGTACCTGCCTTCACACTCAGCAGACAGCTCTGTGTACCTGCCTTCACACTCAACAGACAGCTCTGTGTGTACCTGCCTTCACACTGAGCAGACAGCTCTGTGTACCTGCCTTCACACTCAGCAGACAGCTCTGTGTACCTGCCTTCACACTCAACAGACAGCTCTGTGTACCTGCCTTCACACTCAACAGACAGCTCTGTGTGTACCTGCCTTCACACTCAACAGACAGCTCTGTGTACCTGCCTTCACACTCAACAGACAGCTCTGTGTACCTGCCTTCACACTCAACAGACAGCTCTGTGTGTACCTGCCTTCACACTCAGCAGACAGCTCTGTGTACCTGTCTTCACACTCAGCAGACAGCTCTGTGTACCTGCCTTCACACTGAGCAGACAGCTCTCTGTGTACCTGCCTTCACACTGAGCAGACAGCTCTCTGTGTACCTGCCTTCAGACTCAACAGACAGCTCTGTGTACCTGCCTTCACACTGAGCAGACAGCTCTGTGTACCTGCCTTCACACTGAGCAGACAGCTCTCTGTGTACCTGTCTTCAGACTCAACAGACAGCTCTGTGTACCTGCCTTCACACTGAGCAGACAGCTCTCTGTGTACCTGCCTTCACACTGAGCAGACAGCTCTCTGTGTACCTGTCTTCAGACTCAACAGACAGCTCTGTGTACCTGCCTTCACACTCAGCAGACAGCTCTGTGTGTACCTGCCTTCACACTGAGCAGACAGCTCTCTGTGTACCTGCCTTCACACTGAGCAGACAGCTCTGTGTACCTGCCTTCACACTCAGCAGACAGCTCTGTGTGTACCTGCCTTCACACTGAGCAGACACCTCTCTGTGTACCTGCCTTCACACTGAGCAGACAGCTCTGTGTACCTGCATTCACACTCAGCAGACAGCTCTGTGTGTACCTGCCTTCACACTCAGCAGACAGCTCTGTGTACCTGCCTTCACACTGAGCAGACAGCTCTGTGTACCTGCCTTCACACTGAGCAGACAGCTCTGTGTGTACCTGCCTTCACACTCAGCAGACAGCTCTGTGTACCTGCCTTCACACTGAGCAGACAGCTCTGTGTACCTGCCTTCACACTCAACAGACAGCTGTGTGTACCTGCCTTCACACTCAGCAGACAGCTCTGTGTACCTGCCTTCACACTGAGCAGACAGCTCTGTGTACCTGCCTTCACACTCAACAGACAGCTGTGTGTACCTGCCTTCACACTCAACAGACAGCTCTGTGTACCTGCCTTCACACTGAGCAGACAGCTCTGTGTACCTGCCTTCACACTGAGCAGACAGCTCTGTGTACCTGCCTTCACACTCAGCAGACAGCTCTGTGTACCTGCCTTCACACTGAGCAGACACCTCTCTGTGTACCTGCCTTCACACTCAACAGACAGCTCTGTGTACCTGCCTTCACACTCAGCAGACAGCTCTGTGTGTACCTGCCTTCACACTCAACAGACAGCTCTGTGTACCTGCCTTCACACTCAGCAGACAGCTCTGTGTGTACCTGCCTTCACACTCAGCAGACAGCTCTGTGTACCTGCCTTCACACTCAACAGACAGCTCTGTGTACCTGCCTTCAGACTCAACAGACAGCTCTGTGTACCTGTCTTCACACTGAGCAGACAGCTCTGTGTACCTGCCTTCAGACTCAACAGACAGCTCTGTGTACCTGTCTTCACACTCAACAGACAGCTCTGTGTACCTGCCTTCACACTCAACAGACAGCTGTGTGTACCTGCCTTCACACTCAACAGACAGCTCTGTGTACCTGCCTTCAGACTCAACAGACAGCTCTGTGTGTACCTGTCTTCACACTGAGCAGACAGCTCTGTGTACCTGCCTTCAGACTCAACAGACAGCTCTGTGTACCTGTCTTCACACTCAACAGACAGCTCTGTGTACCTGCCTTCACACTCAACAGACAGCTGTGTGTACCTGCCTTCACACTCAGCAGACAGCTCTGTGTGTACCTGTCTTCACACTCAACAGACAGCTGTGTGTACCTGTCTTCACACTCAACAGACACCTCTCTGTGTACCTGCCTTCACACTCAACAGACAGCTGTGTGTACCTGTCTTCACACTCAACAGACAGCTCTGTGTGTACCTGCCTTCACACTCAACAGACAGCTCTGTGTACCTGCCTTCACACTGAGCAGACAGCTGTGTGTACCTGCCTTCACACTGAGCAGACAGCTCTGTGTACCTGCCTTCACACTGAGCAGACAGCTCTGTGTACCTGCCTTCACACTCAACAGACAGCTCTGTGTACCTGCCTTCACACTGAGCAGACAGCTCTGTGTGTACCTGCCTTCACACTCAACAGACAGCTCTGTGTACCTGCCTTCACACTGAGCAGACAGCTCTCTGTGTACCTGCCTTCACACTCAGCAGACAGCTCTCTGTGTACCTGCCTTCACACTCAACAGACAGCTCTGTGTACCTGTCTTCACACTCAACTAGAGCTGTCGCGATTCCTCGAGTACCTCGAATAACTCGAATAATTAAATTGATCGAGGCCAAAATGATTCGCCTCGACACGGCATTTAGAGAGACTGTTTCTCACGGACGCTTACTGGTGTGGCACAGCGCTCTTCCTGTGTAAACACGTGAGGACACAGACAGACCAGAGAGCAGCTATAGCGACTAGCGAGCGGACCCCGCAAAATGGAACGAGGCGACGGAGGAAGCAGACAGGAGGAGCCGGGAAGGGAAGAACCAGGGCCGAAAAAGCGACCGAAACTGTCTAAAGTGTGGGATCATTTCACGCTGAAAAAGGACACGAACTCAGTGGTGTGCAAGTACTGTAACGATACTTTCATATCACAACAGTACCTCGTCAATGCTTCAGCACCTGAACCGTAAAACATCCAGTCTACGCATCCACCAACGCATCTACGTCGAGCGGAGCAAGGTAACGTAACGTTAACTATACACAACGCTAATGTAAATGTATGCTAATGATTGCTACTTGATATTAAGACTAGTAGTAGTTGTGCTGCTGGCTTGCCACGTTGCCAATATGACTATTAGTAACTGCATTCACGCTGCATTTTTGTGATGTGGCTTGCCGTTTTCTGTGAGAAATACAAAGCTCAACCTAACGTTAACCTAACGTTAGCGGCTAATTTAACAGCGTTGTGTGTGTGTGTGTGTGTGATCACACTAGCCTGTTGGTGTGTGAGAGAGAGTGAGTGTGTGTGTGTGAGAGAGAAAGAGTGTGTGTGTGTGGAGAATGTACATTTACACACCCTAGACCGGTCGACTCTTCTCATGATGATTGCAAACAAGTATTTAATTGGTGCATTTTAGGCTCCAATTATTACACCACCTGACCTGTTATCTTGCTATTCTGATATTTGTGTCAATAATAGGCAACAGGTCTAGGGTGTGTAAATGCGCATTCTCCAGTTTTGTTATGAACTTACCTAATAAATATCAATATTAATTATTATTTCACCTCTTTTTCAGCGGATCACAGCGTACAATGGACAGCTTTATAAGGACGGGTCCATCATGTTCAAGTGAACAAGCAGCTGAGTTCAGCAATAGCATTTTGAATATGATTGTGACAGACATGCGCCCTCTGTCCATGGTGGAAGATAAAGGATTCAGAAAGATGATTTCGAGTTTCAACCCGAACTACACACACTCAAGGACCTTCTTCACGAATAAGATGGAGAAAAAAGTATGAGGAGGTCAAAGGCAAGTTGATCGAGAGGCTTAAGACACCAAACATGATGGCACTCACTACTGACATTTGGACAAGTGTAGCGACAGAGGCCTATATGGGGGTGACGTGTCACTTTCTGAGAGAGGATTGGGAAATGGAGTCCCACTGCCTTACAACCATGCCCCTTGAAGAGAGACACACGGGTGCACATATTGCAGAGTGGATTGAAGAGGTTATGTAGGCAGTGAAGGAGAGAGGAAGTGAAGTGAAGGGTTAAAGGAAGTAGGCAGTGAAGGAGAGAGGAAGTGAAGTGGTGAAGGGTTAAAGGAAGTAGGCAGTGAAGGAGAGAGGAAGTGAAGTGGTGAAGGGTTAAAGGAAGTAGGCAGTGAAGGAGAGAGGAAGTGAAGTGGTGAAGGGCTAAAGGAAGTAGGCAGTGAAGGAGAGAGGAAGTGAAGTGGTGAAGGGTTAAAGGAAGTAGGCAGTGAAGGAGAGAGGAAGTGAAGTGGTGAAGGGCTAAAGGAAGTAGGCAGTGAAGGAGAGAGAGTGTTGTGAGGGACTTGGATTTTTGAATATTTTTTTTTGAATTTTCAATATTTTATATATAAAAAAATCAGCCCTCAAAGTCTTGGGACTTGACTTGGACTTGAGCTGAAGAAGACACTAGTTTAATACACACCAGTATGTGTAGAGACATTTATTTTTATTTATTTTATTTTTTAGGCACTGCTTAGCAAGGCAAGGCCCAGATTACGTCACCTCGCTCAATAATGACAGAAAAAAGAAAAAAAAAGCACTGGTTGGGTTCATGTTAAAACTAAAGCAGTAAATATGTGCAATTACCTTGAGTTAATAAATACAGTTTTCTACAATTTAACTTGGTTGTGGTTTCCCCCTTTTTGCATGCAAGTTTGAAAGTGTTCCAATATAAACCACTAATGTGTGTACTCTTCCATTTTCCTTTGTTGTGAAGCTATCATACAGCGACCAGCGTGCTTGTGCACAGTTTACTGACATCACATTACAGGATTTCTGGGTCTTAAAGTTCAAATGTTTCAGTTATCTCCCGCTGCCATTTGGAAGCAGCAATGTGTGAAGTTGCCTCATGCAGCTGTAAGGTAAATGAACGATGTAAACTAGCTAGTAAGCCATTCATTCATATTATTTAACGGTTGCTGTACACTGGAAGAACTCAAACGTCAGGTTGAAAAGATGACACTGCCAGTTCTATGCAATTTAAAAATAAAAATGTTGTTTTTTCTAAGAAAGAAACTAATGTAGTTGTTTATTTGAAGAGATTTATCTTATTTTTTGGTGTATATTTACGATAAGCCTTTGAAAACACAAAAAAGGGTTCTTATCCGATTACTCGATTAATCGATGGATTATTCGGTAGAATACTCGATTACTAAAAGAATCGATAGTTGCAGCTCTACACTCAACAGACAGCTGTGTGTACCTGCCTTCACACTCAACAGACAGCTGTGTGTACCTGCCTTCACACTCAGCAGACAGCTCTCTGTGTACCTGCCTTCACACTCAACAGACAGCTCTGTGTACCTGTCTTCACACTCAGCAGACAGCTGTGTGTACCTGCCTTCACACTCAACAGACAGCTCTGTGTGTACCTGCCTTCACACTCAACAGACAGCTCTGTGTGTACCTGCCTTCACACTCAACAGACAGCTCTGTGTACCTGCCTTCACACTCAACAGACAGCTGTGTGTACCTGCCTTCACACTCAACAGACAGCTCTGTGTGTACCTGCCTTCACACTGAGCAGACAGCTCTGTGTACCTGCCTTCACACTCAGCAGACAGCTCTGTGTGTACCTGTCTTCACACTCAACAGACAGCTGTGTGTACCTGCCTTCACACTGAGCAGACAGCTCTGTGTACCTGCCTTCACACTCAACAGACAGCTGTGTGTACCTGCCTTCACACTCAACAGACAGCTGTGTGTACCTGCCTTCACACTCAGCAGACAGCTCTGTGTGTACCTGTCTTCACACTCAACAGACAGCTGTGTGTACCTGTCTTCACACTCAACAGACACCTCTCTGTGTACCTGCCTTCACACTCAACAGACAGCTGTGTGTACCTGTCTTCACACTGAGCAGACAGCTCTGTGTGTACCTGCCTTCACACTCAACAGACAGCTCTGTGTACCTGCCTTCACACTCAACAGACAGCTCTCTGTGTACCTGCCTTCACACTCAACAGACAGCTCTCTGTGTACCTGCCTTCACACTCAACAGACAGCTCTGTGTACCTGCCTTCACACTGAGCAGACAGCTCTGTGTACCTGCCTTCACACTCAACAGACAGCTCTGTGTACCTGCCTTCACACTGAGCAGACAGCTGTGTGTACCTGCCTTCACACTCAACAGACAGCTCTGTGTACCTGCCTTCACACTGAGCAGACAGCTCTGTGTGTACCTGCCTTCACACTCAACAGACAGCTGTGTGTACCTGCCTTCACACTGAGCAGACAGCTCTGTGTACCTGCCTTCACACTCAGCAGACAGCTCTGTGTACCTGCCTTCACACTCAACAGACAGCTCTGTGTGTACCTGCCTTCACACTCAACAGACAGCTCTGTGTACCTGCCTTCACACTCAACAGACAGCTCTGTGTACCTGCCTTCACACTCAGCAGACAGCTCTGTGTACCTGCCTTCACACTCAGCAGACACCTCTCTGTGTACCTGTCTTCACACTCAGCAGACAGCTCTGTGTACCTGCCCTGCCGCAGCTGGAGTGCAGTTCTCCTATCTCAGTGCACCATCATGCATCCAGAGTGCTTTACCTTTTTATACATTTTATTTAACCAGGCAAGTCATTATGAACATATTCTTGACCTGGTACACCAGGGAGGGATACTCCACTTGCTTTGCCCGGGGGAGCCCAGGGGCCTGTAAACCCTCGTCCCAAACAAATCAATAAAGGATCTCTCCAAAAGGAAAATTAACCCAACATGACTTTGTGCACACAGGTTAGTTAGTTAATGAACCCAACATGACTTTGTGCACACAGGTTAGTTAGTTAATGAACCCAACATGACTTTGTGCACACAGGTTAGTTAGTTAATGAACCCAACATGACTTTGTGCACACAGGTTAGTTAACCCAACATGACTTTGTGCACACAGGTTAGTTAACCCAACATGACTTTGTGCACACAGGTTAGTTAACCCAACATGACTTTGTGCACACAGGTTAGTTAACCCAACATGACTTTGTGCACACAGGTTAGTTAACCCAACATGACTTTGTGCACACAGGTTAGTTAACCCAACATGACTTTGTGCACACAGGTTAGTTAACCCAACATGACTTTGTGCACACAGGTTAGTTAACCCAACATGACTTTGTGCACACAGGTTAGTTAACCCAACATGACTTTGTGCACACAGGTTAGTTAACCCAACATGACTTTGTGCACACAGGTTAGTTAACCCAACATGACTTTGTGCACACAGGTTAGTTAATGAACCCAACATGACTTTGTGCACACAGGTTAGTTAGTTAATGAACCCAACATGACTTTGTGCACACAGGTTAGTTAGTTAATGAACCCAACATGACTTTGTGCACACAGGTTAGTTAGTTAATGAACCCAACATGACTTTGTGCACACAGGTTAGTTAGTTCAGTGAAGTTAATGAACCCAACATGACTTTGGGCACACAGGTTAGTTAGTTCAGTGAAGTTAAGTAGGCTACATAGAAGTGCCTGGGTGGCAAGATTTGACAATTTAGCTGGAGCTCAGTCAAACTTTATTGAATGTTATATTCAATAAAGGGGGGGGCACTTGGCACCCTATCGCGGGCCGCATCTGGCCCCTGGGCCACGAGCTGAGTACCACAAAGAAAAAGAAAGAAAGAAAAAGCACATTCTTGACAACTGTACCTTTGGGTACAGAAATGTGACCTATACTTGATCCTTGCTACATTTGGTCTTGTTCACTGTTTAAACATATCATCCACCAAACTATGCACAATCACAGGCCAAGTCCACAGATCTGTGAGAAAGTCAAAGCAGCAGATTATATAACAAAATGTAGCCAACTTGATGGCAGACATCTTTGTTTTGGTTTTGATGTGGGCTCTGTCCTTCTGCTTTCCTAAAGTCACCACAACTTCCTCCCCAGCACAAATAACCGGCATGTCATTCAATACACACAGACACACCATTTCTCCAGTCAAATATGATTCATTTCACAAAGTACACTGTGACCCAACGAGGACGAAGGTATTGTTCCGGGGAGGAAAGTTAGACTTACTGTATATAGAGACCAGGCCCACCTCTCTCTCTCTCTCACACACACACACACACACACACACACACACACACACACACACACACACACACACACACACACACACAGAGAGAACACACCCACCCAACCACATGTTGAGTCTCATCATCCATGTTCATGTATAGCTAAAGGTGTGAATCCCCCCCCCAAACACACACACATACGTACGTGTACTGTACACACACACACACACACACACACACACACACACACACACACACACACACGGGTCAACCCACTTGTGGAGCTTACCTCCATTTTTACATGCATGTTTAATCCTGCAACTCATACAGCTGAGTTCAACAGTACCAAATGCTAATACACTTAGCATTTTGGTAGCCTACAATACATGCTAAGTAGCTACTGTGCTGCTGAAGATAGTCTTCTAAGGAAACACAAGCAGGAACTACTAGGCCTATTTCTATTGTGACAGTATGATTGCGTTTTGTTGATATTAGTGGCTGTTTAGCGTTAGCTTCGCTGATAGCTTACCCCACCTTGTGTATTTACCAATACCTCGCTGCTGCTGCACACACACACACCAGCATCATTATGAAGCGATATGCCTATTTATTTCAGGTGGGGGAGTTAGCCAAGTCTGCTAGCAAATAGCATGTGTTTGGATTTGCCAGTTCAGTTCACCCAACGTGCCACAGATCAAGATAATGCTGCATTCGAGCCTGTTAGCAATGGCAGAGTCACACAGTGTTGTTGACAGTAGTGTTGCTGCCTGGAACAACATCCCAGAAGGTTAATATGCCTGGAAGGAAGCAGACCTGACGTGAGGCCTTCCTCCCTGCAAGCACAACACACATGAGACACACACATCATGAAACTTACCTAAAAGTAATAGTCTGTGCGTGGCTCTGTAGATCTGCTTGTCTTTTTGCAGCTGCTTCTCGATCTTCTTGTTGGCTTCTCTTTGGGCCTTCTCCTCATTCCTCTGGTCTTCGGTCTTACTGTTGCCCAAACAACCCATCTTCCCGCAAGAAAAAAGAAAAGAAAAAGGGGGAGGAGGAGGAGGACGAGGAGGAAGAAGAAGAGGGGGAAGAAACGTGGAAAGAAAAAGAAATAAACTAGTCTAGATCCCTCGTTGTTTGACCCGCGGATTTGGCAGCAGCAATGTCACCCACATTTACACCGCTGGCTTGACGTGTTTGCACCGTGCTGCTGTGCGACTGTACAGCGGCTAAATGAAGTGTCCATAAGGCGGATTTTTGCTGTCAGAAAAAGGGCAGGATACGTTACTGTTGCTGACGACACCGAGGCCGCTTTCACTATTATGCCGAATCTTTCTTCTTTCTGTCTGTCTCCCCCCACCCCCCTCTCGCCTTCACGTTCAGTTTGTGTGTGTCTCCCCCCTACGTATTATAATCCAAAGTGTCTTCTTCTGAAGAGACTGATGGAAAAGAGGGTTTTAGCCTCTTCGGGGCAGCAGCCTGTGTTGCATCTCCTCTCTGAAGCCCTGGCCTCGCGTCTCACTGCTGCCCGTGACAGGGACCCAAACTCGGCAGCGTGTCTGGTGAAAAAGTCGCCCCCCGCTCGGAGGCACGGCTCGTTTTCACGACACCTTTTAGAAGCAACATTTCCGTAAAGGAGTGCGGGGTAGCTAACTTGTATTTTCTATTCTATTCTATCTATCTCCACGACGGCTGTCAGCAATACAGCTAGGACAAGGAAGGGGGAATGAAATGTACACTTTAGAATAGATGAACTAGCCTACATGTGTGATCGCGTCGTCATCTGGCTCGTTTTCATGACATCAAATCAGCCAAAGATCTTCCAATTTGACTGCGGTTGGTTTTTTCGGCTGGATGAACCTCCCCTCCCCTCCTCTCCCCCTTCTTCCGAAACGATTATTTCCCCGATGTGTTCCTCCTGTGATGGTCGTTCCTTCTTCGCCGTGCGTCTTTTTTCTCCTTTCCCAAATCCAAAGGGGCCTTGTCTGTCTGTCTACCGAAATGTGTATCAGCCCCTCACATCACCGAAGCCTCACAATTGCGCACCGATAGATAGATAGTCCCCCTCCGACTTTTTTTTTTATTATTTTATTCCACGGCTCCAGTCCGGCGGATCCTTTCCAAAACGTGCCCAAGATGTCCAAAAATCCTTCGAAATGTGTCCACGCTTCTTGCAGGTAGAAACAAACCCTAAGCAGACCCGCTGTCAGCCTGGGTTTTTTACACATACATGTATATATTATTCCTCTTGAATCCGAGGTGGCTAACAAACACACACAGGCAGAGCAGAGGCTACATGTGTGCCTTTACATTCACACAGAAATAGGACGCGGCGTTGTTGGAGTAGTAGCTCATTTCCCACGAAGAAGGCCAGGCAGGCCACGCCCCTCCCGGCCGCTGGTCGTGGAAGGTGAAAGACAGGAATAACCGATTTCTTTTGATGTTATTATTTTTCTTCTCCCTTTCTCTCTCTCTCCCTGTGTGTGTGTGTGTGTGTGTGTCTCTCTCTCTCCGGGAACAGTAGCCTAGCCTACTACATTGAGGAGGAGATAGACAGGCAGGCAGGCAGTGCTGAAGACTAGAGACGGGGTGGGGCCACGCAGCGCTCATTGAACGCTTCATCGTCACATGACCGCGCGGCGCAGGCGCGTCATCAGCAACATGGCCGCTGCTCTGCGGGGGGGAAACGGCGCCCTCTTCAAAGGAACGACACTATGGGCTGGTGGTATGTAGATGTACTAGTCTAGTTAGTACCATCGACTCAATGGTTAGTACACACAGGTCAGGCCAGGGGGTGCCTGAAGTAGATTTTTTTTAAACAATTCTGTAATTTTTTCCATTCTACACACACAGCTATGCTACAGACAACAAGGTTTGGTCTTCCTTCCCCATTCATTTGGCGGTGAGGTGGGCAAATTAAAGGAGTGTTACTTTGTGATACACAAAATCATTGAAGTTTGGAGGCACCTCTTCTTGACATGGCTGGCGTGACTTTATCTTGGGACCATGTTTTGAGACGTCCATGATGTTTATATTAGCACGTCAAAGTCCTTTATAATCAAAGAAGCAGGGGAATCTTGTTTGACAAAAGATGAGATCTTTAACGCTTTCCCCGCCATTGACGTGATACCATGTCAATCCTGATAGATGGCGCTCTTGGCCACCTTATGAAATGACTGCACTTCTGGAGTTCCACAGAAGGAGGAATCCTTCTACCATAATGTCTTTTGATGATCAATTTTCTTAAATTAACAAAGGTAAAATATTTAAAATTGTTCCATGTGTTTATATTTTTATTCAGTATAATAATTAAATTCGATACAAGTTTCTATAAAAGAGAAGCAGGCAATCTCCTTTCTTGCTGTTAGGTCTGTTGAACACTAGGTGGCAGCACGCTCCTGGCTGTGAGCAGCAGGCCATGGGGTCAATTTGAAGTAACTCATAAAACACATTAGGCCTACAACAGTTCTCAAATCTGATTCAAAAGTATTTACTCAAGTGACTGACTTTGCAAAGTGACTCATAATAGCGTAGCAAAATATTCGTACAAATTGTAGGACTTCTATTTTTGGAATTTGTCTGAGCAGGTTGTGAGAGGAAATCCCAGAACATCTAAACAAGAACAGAAAAATAAAGAGATTAGTTGGATCATTTGTCCTCTCCATATACCTGTTGTCATATTCAGCAACTAATGAGAAAACATTTTTGAAGGACAAATATTGAGTGTAATTTCTTTAGTGTAACCTTCCCCGAGTTGACTTGAATGAAAGGGAATTGACCAAGCCTGTCTAGTGTATATGGCAACAACCCACTCAGTCAATTATAAACGCAAGTGTATTGTTTCTTCTTGAGATCAACATAATATAATAGTAATGTGCAGTGTTTCAAAAATTTCCAGACCTGGAGGGATTTCGAAACGTACCCCGACCGCAACGGTGGGGGCGCTCGCTGGCGACGCTAAACTTTTAGCTAACCTGTTCGCATCTATGTTGGCAATGGCATCCCAGGTATCATCATATCATCATACTATTATGAGATGCGATGCGAACAGTTGTATTATGGGATGTGCGTTTCCCAGGCAACGACACACATTGACACGTTTTGGAACAGCGCTGCACGCTGGCACAATGCTCCTAAAAGCAAAATGCTGATTGTTTTGAATGATTTGGCATCTTCTATTACTGTCAACACCAGTATTGTTGTATTGTAATAATATGCCATAAAGCTTTATTGAAATTTTGGGGAGAGCAGGAAAAAAAAAAAAAAAATGTTTTTTTTGTTTGTTTGTTTTTGGCAATTTCTTTTCTGGCCTGGCGGGGGCGTCGTTGGCCTGGCGGACCAGCCAGGCCTGTAGAATGGTAAGGGAAACACTGATGTGCTTTGTAATGTGAAAGTTGTATTCTATATTTATAACATTCCAAAAGTTGTTTTTCATCGTTGTAGAGCTACAATTGAATATTTTCATTGTTACTCTCTCAATAACCTGTTCTATAACTTTTACATGATATGTCAACAAAAATCAAATGCCCATCACACATTCAGTACACAAAGTGAGTCTTAAGATTGCTTACTTAAGTCTGACCCATAGACTGTAAGGTCTGACCATACCAGTGTTACAATCCGGCCCACGGCTGCAAAACAAAGAAGAGTGACACGCCAAAATCAAACTTAAAACAACATGGTCTGAAGGCCTTCTTAACCCTAGAACACTAACGTCGGGTGATTTTCACCCGGACAAATGAATTCACGTGATTTTCATTGTCTTGCTGCTGTCTGAGGTGGGCGGGTCCTTAGGTACCTTCAGGATGCTCACTGACGTCATTGAATGTGGGTTTGTTTCCCTGCTCCCATTCATGGTTTTTTCTACCGGCTACGTGTTCGGGTGATTTTCACCCGACGTTAGTGATAGAGGGTAAAATATCTTCGGGTTAGGGTTAATGGTATTGTGGTGACTTTTTTTTTTTTTCACCACACAAGTCCCATGAATGGGTGGACCGAAGGAGAAGTTGGGAGCTCCTGTTTTTTTTTGGGGGGGGGGATTTTTTTTATAACGATTACCTCATTTTTCCCGAATTTGACATATTTTTTATAGTGTCCCCCATAATAAACTTTCTTGTGTTTTTTGTGATATTTCACATTTAAAAACAAAAGAAGAGTACCTCAATTTGCCATGTATTGTTGTACTTTAAGATATTTTGATGAGAAGTATGTTTTATGGGGTATATTGCATCAGGTGAAAAACACCCGACGTTAGTGATGGTGTGACTTTAAATCACGTTAGTGTTCTAGGGTTAAGCCCTATGAGTAGGCCTACACAGGTGCACTCAGTCCCAACACCAGGCTCCTGCAAGTCAAAGAAACAGGAGAGATTCACGCAGGACAGGTCGTCACACCAGCACCACCGGTATTCATTTTATAGCCTAATGATAGGAAACAGAGAGAAGCAGAAAACATTAGCGTCAGTGAAGCTATCAAGCAAATCTTTGATATTTTGTATTTGATCATTGGTCCCCGGGCGCTGGAAAGAAATAGCGACCACTGCTCCTGGCCTGCCCCCCTGGAGGAAAGGACAAGCCTGGATGGGTCAAATGCAGAGGACATATTTCACCGGCCACCGTCAGCATGAGTGTGTGTTGTGGCCGCATGCATGTGTTGTAGTGTTCGTGTGACAATAAAGACGGGCTGCCGTCTGAAATCGTGTTTTTTTAATCGTGTTTTTTTAACGATTACCGTATTCAATTATCATAATTATAAAAAAACGAATTATATACACCTGCAGTTGGAAAGTCCTTGCTATAGCCTCCCTCTTCAGAATTATTTTCCCTGAACGATTTTACTCTTTAATATTCTCCACTCTGATGCACCACTAAACAAATTGCACCCAGTCAGCACAAGGTATCAGCAGAGGAACAGTCAGCACCATTTGACTCAGTAACGTAAAAGTCAAACAGATGAGCGTTATCTGTGAGCGGACTAAAAGCTCTGTGTTTGACTGCTCTAGTCTTCCTCGGGGGGTTTGCGGTGGGCTTGGGTCGTGAGCACGGTGCTGACCTGGTCTTCTGCCGAGCTCCAGGGCAAATTAGAGAAACTCTCTGAGGAGCAGTTTCCCATCTGCCAGACTAACAGAAAAACCATTAGTGTCATGCCTCACAGCATGTACAGTATGTACATATCATTTGGCTGTGTAGGCCTATTTATCCATTTTCAAGTAACGGATATAAAATTGATTGATTGATTGATTATTAAATACATGAATTAGTTATCTAAACTGAGATAAGTCCACAATGAATAAGGATGCATCAAATTTGGGTCACTGCATCGAGTGAGCGTCATGATCAACGGTCAGTAGAGCAGCATGACACGAGAGGCAGTGCTGTCATGTCGTGCTGTCACATCGTCACAGTGCTGTCACATCGTCACAGTGCTGTCATGTCGTGCTGTCACATCGTCACAGTGCTGTCATGTCGTGCTGTCACATCGTCACAGTACTGTCACATCGTCACAGTGCTGTCATATCGTACTATCACATCGTCACGGCCGGAGATAGTCACACTGGGCTGTCACTTTTCATTCGAAATTCGAATTCAACTTCGAATGTGGGGGAGGAGGGCATGTTCGAATGTATAATTGACCTGTTCGATTTTTTTATTTTTTTATTTTTTTATTATTATTATTTTTTTTTTATTTTATTTTTTTATGAACCAAAATTAACCAACTGCTGCTTGCTGGTAATGTTAATCCCATGTCAGAAAAAGTCTCCAGATTTGTCGCGTTAGTCTCTTCTGAGAAAGATTGTCTCCAGGGTCTGAAAAGTTGTCTCGAGTTGGATGCAGCCAAGTTTGTGAGGCAGTGTTGTGACTGTGAGCGTCCAAGCTAACACGTCGGGCTGATGCCCGGTGGCCTGGCCTGATTTTTTTTTTTTTTTTTTTTTTTAATTAACCAAAAAACTTCGAATATATTAGAACGAATTTCGGGCAATTAAAGTTCGTTCGAACTTTATTTTGGGAAAAAGTGACAGCCCTAAGTCACAGCGTGACGATGTGACAGTAGAACAGTAGGACCTCCATATTGCTTCTATACAACAGTCCAGGTCGACGCTCAAAGATGGGAGAGATTCTCTTGGGTGTATTTAAAGCCGTACTCCATACCAGGACTTCCCAAACTACAAGAAGAGTTTTGTTTTTAGATATGACTCTGTGCAGAGTCATATAAATGAGGGGACACGAATACGACAGAAAGTGAAACTCATGAACAAAATAGTCCTTATACAGTGGAATGGAACGATAGGCCTAATGATACAATGTACAATTTGATATGGGTTCACGATTCGATAGGACCACGAAACACTGTGATCATGAATACAAAATTCAATGCAAATAATAATGTTCAAGTGCAAATGATATGGGTTAGATGGAGAGCTGGTGAATTATGAAATCTTGGTCAAACATCTCATTTGTGTTTAGCAGAATAAATTGGAACTAATATCACCACTCATTTTCCTGCCCATGATCGCCTACGCGTTGTCACATCGTTGTATTGCAATATATTTGATTGTTCCTAATGCTAATTGCTCTAACTGCTAATTGTGCCACTGAAATAATGGTGAAATTAAACTCTTTTCTAACTGTGGACCCTCTGGATTAACCTCAGAGACCCTTGGAGGTCCCCCGACTTCACTCTGAGAACCACGGATCTATTTAATATTTCTGTTTTCTTCTTAGAGTTACTGCCTGTTGGTAATGGAGCTGATCATCCCCACCTGACCCAGAGGAGTCATCACCACTGTGACCAACTGTGCTAAGTGCACACACACACACACGCACACACACACACACACACACACACACACACGTACAGTACACACACACACACACACACACACACACACACACACACACACACTCACTCACTCACTCAGACTCTCACACTCACATCTTTACACACACACACACACACACACACACACACACACACACACACACACACACGTGTTTGTGTTACAGTGGACTCCTCTTATAGTGATCACTTTGGGAGGGGTCAAATTGATCACTGACACTAAATTGATCATTATAACACATTTTTGTCTTTTCTTTATTTATCATTACTCATCTAATTGAGCGTATATTTATTACATTAGATTACATTAGATGGAGAGCTTGTGAATTATGAAATCTCGCCCGCTTGATTCCTAGCCCCGGCCCGCTGAGTGGCCTCGCGCCCGCTGCACGGGCTCGCATGCACAGCTCGGCTGCTGCGTGGCCTCGCCTGCTCCATTAGCATGTGCAGCGCACAATTAGTCAACTTCGCATCGCTGATGACATCACAATTGCTCGAGTGACCATCACAGATCACATCACGGAGTGCTCGAGTGACGTCACTCAGCGCACAATTGCTCAACTTCGGCCTCGCCCACAGCTCGGGTGCTGCGTGGCCGATTTTTGGTCAATAATGATGTCACTGATGATGTCACAATGAACTAACCCTATACCCGTTAGACAAGTGCGATATGACAAAATGTCCTCACTTTGAACGCTTTTGCTAATATATCCCCTTGTGAGGAGATTCATACAAGAACACACACACACACCTCTTTGCAGAGCGTCCGCTCACAGCTCTTTCTACCTGCACTGTGGATGAAACGCTATAGCTGCCTACTCAGCACTCATCATCCTCATCATCATGATGAAGAGTAAATGAGTGTGTTTTCTGCCTCTCATAGAGAGCCCCAGGGATGACGTATTTTTGTAGGCTGAATGCGGAAGTCCCGAACTTCCTGGTTCTTCACTGTTTCTGTCTATGGGATTTTTGAATGGGTTTTTGGCGCGATGCTTCAAATAATGTCTGTGGGCAACGCAAGTTTAATCAAACGCGAACCACGGTTCAGCGGGATAATCTTCACACATGAGGACCACTTTCATGAGTTTTGTAGCGTAAATGCGAGCCCTAGAAGTAAAATGCTCGAGCTAAGCTAATCCTGAACTACACACTGTCGCATAGGCTTCACGTCACGTCAGCACTCAACCTGGACTGTTGTTGATGATGTGTGCACTGATTACCCCGGGCTGAACGGGGCTGAACCAGGTGAGGGAAAGAGAATTTCCGTGTTCGTCCTTTGAAGTGGCGACGTTATTGACGTAGTTATATATCTCCATCGACTCAAAAGTGTAGTCTCATTTAGCCGTTTGCTAGCTAGCCACCCTTTTAACGGCACATAAAAGCTTCAAAACTCATAAAAGTGGTCGTCGTGTGTGAAGATGATGTTACTAAACACTGGTTCGCGTTTGATTAAGCCAGCGTTGCCCAGAGAGATTATTTTTTTCATATTTTAAATTTTTATAGAACACAAACAAGACAAAACAGACAAACAGGCACAGACACGGGGGAAAGAAAGGAAAAACAAAACAAAAAACAAAACAAAAAAATATAATCAGAAAAATTTATTTTTTATTTGTTTTTCTCCTCCCTTCCCACAATAACACACGAATGTAGAAAATAATTGGTTTAACAATGCATACGTTTTAAAAATGTTTATTTTCTGTGTATAATTTATTTTCTGTGTATAATTAATTATTTATTTATTATACTATTTTGATCCGCCTGGGCTGGGGTCAAAGTTTAGTTTTACTACGTAATTCACTCTGCGACAGTGCGACTGCCAGCTGCCAATGATTATATCAGTCGGCTAAGCTAAATGATGGAAAGCAAGAACAATGGCAAAAAAGAAAAAACATGACCAATTTCACGAGGAGTGGGAGGAAGAGTTCTTCTTCACAACAGTGAAAGAAAAGAGTGTATGTCTCGATTAAATGCATAATACTCATTATTTAAAGGTAAATCGAGCAAATTTCAACAGGTAGCCCCCCCACATGACTCTCTACCCTTCAGGTAGCCCTCCACCTCAAAAAGGTTGGTGACCCCTGATCTACACACAACCAGCCAGGTGGTCATCTACACACAACCAGGCAGCCAGTGAAGGAAGGAATGTATTCCTTCACTTTAACCCATTGATACCTGATGCAGCATTTGCATGTATATCCCTCATTTGTGTGTGTATCCCTTTAAGACCGCGAACCGCGTTAACGCGGTTCGCGGTCTTAAAGGGATACACACACAAATGCCGCATCAGGTATCAATGGGTTAACAAGATTATGGCCGACTGGTTTGTTTGTCGGTTTGTTTGGGTTCACAGCCAGTCCAATAAATAGCCCGTTAATGTTAATTGAATTCACAGAGACTTGTTTAAATGTCTCTTATCGGTGATAAAACTAGTAACTCCTGTTGGAACTCCACCACGCTCCCTCCCTCTTAACTCCCCCTATACCTGCTCGCAGCAGACACAGACAACGGCTTCCATCCAGCCAAATGTCACCAGCTATTTTCACATTTTGAACGACTTAATTACGACGAATTATTATCACAAAGCGTCATCCGACTCGGACAAATCGACATGCTGGATTTTCCGTGAAAAGAACGGCGCAAACTGTTGCTGTGGTTTACGGTTGTATATTTAGCACCTTTTTAGCGAGTGGTTTCATTGAGCTTCCCTCTGTAGTCACAGCAGCTCTTAACGGCCTCAGAGACATGAATATTACAGTAGATACACCTCGCCTCGCCCCACAGCGTCAATATGATGAGCCAGCTTGATGTGGCTCAGAGGAGACAAACACGCTACCAGGCTCAATCACAGCCCAAATACAGATCTGAGGAAACAAACACGCTACCAGGCTCAATCACAGCCCTAAATACAGATCAGAGGAGACAAACACGCTACCAGGCTCAATCACAGCTCAAATACAGATCAGAGGAGACAAACACGCTACCAGGCTCCATCACAGCCCAAATACAGATCTGAGGAAACAAACACGCTACCAGGCTCAATCACAGCCCTAAATACAGATCAGAGGAGACAAACACGCTACCAGGCTCAATCACAGCCTAAATACAGATCTGAGGAGACAAACACGCTACCAGGCTCAATCACAGCCTAAATACAGATCTGAGGAGACAAACACGCTACCAGGCTCAATCACAGCCCTAAATACAGATCTGAGGAAACAAACACGCTACCAGGCTCAATCACAGCCTAAATACAGATCTGAGGAGACAAACACGCTACCAGGCTCAATCACAGCCTAAATACAGATCTGAGGAGACAAACACGCTACCAGGCTCAATCGCAGCCCTAAATACAGATCTGAGGAAACAAACACGCTACCAGGCTCAATCACAGCCCAAATACAGATCTGAGGAGACAAACACGCTACCAGGCTCAATCACAGCCCTAAATACAGATCTGAGGAAACAAACACGCTACCAGGCTCAATCACAGCCTAAATACAGATCTGAGGAGACAAACACGCTACCAGGCTCAATCACAGCCTAAATACAGATCTGAGGAGACAAACACGCTACCAGGCTCAATCGCAGCCCTAAATACAGATCTGAGGAAACAAACACGCTACCAGGCTCAATCACAGCTCAAATACAGATCTGAGGAGACAAACACGTCAGAAATCAAGATAAACACGTTACTATTGAAATAACACGGGAACTCTGGGAGGGACTTATGCACTCAAAGGTAGTTTTAACACACTCGACACACAATCAAAAACGGACATTATATGTTGTGTTATGAATTGCAACATTGTGTATGAAAAGTAATTGTTGTCCTTTGTTGTTGTTGCCATTTGTTTTCTCTTTATTTAATAGTGGAAATTGGGGAAGTCAGCATTGTAACACTGATGCTGGGTTTGATGATGCCCGTCGAGAGAGAGAGAGAGGGAGAGAGAGAGAGAGAGAGAGAGAGAGGGAGAGAGAGGTGAGGGAGAGAGAGAGAGAGAAAGGAGAGAGAGAGAGAGAGAGAGAGAGAAAGGAGAGAGAGAGAGAGAAAGGAGAGAGAGAGAGAGAGGTGAGGGAGGGTGAAGAGAGAGAGAGAGAGAGAGAGAAAGGAGAGAGAGAGGTGAGGGAGAGAGAGGGAGAGAGGGAGAGAGAGAGAGAGAGAGGTGAGGGAGGGTGAAAAGAGAGAGAGGAGAGAGAGAGGTGAGGGAGAGTAAAGGGAGAAGAGAGGGCGTGACAGAGACTCAGGGAAAGAGAGGAGGGCGTTTAGCATCACAGTTTTTGAACCAAGATCCTCAACTCTCCTCTGGTGTTCCTCACTTTGCTGCTGCTCACCATCACAACATTGGACTGTCTGCTGCATTCTTCTGCTCGCTCGCTCTCTCTCTCGCTCGCTCTCTCTCTCTCTCTCTCTCTCTCTCTCTCTCGCTCTCTCTCTCTCTCTCTGCTGTACATCTTCTGAGAGATGTATGAGTGGGTGGGAATTTTCACTCCACAGCGCTGCCAGATTCACCTGTCTGTCCAGATGTCCAAAGGCTGATAGTGTGTGTTCAGAGGAGCCGTGTGTGTGTGTGTGTGTGTGTGTGCGTGCACCTGACAGTGAGGAGGCGACATGGCGGGGGACATGGCAGTGGGGATGCTCTATAACTTAGTGCTGCCGCTTCTGCTGCTGGCTGGTGAGTGGATCTGTCCATCTTATGATTCCATAATTACTCCTAGTGACAGGAATGTTACGTATGTGTGAGACAGACAGGTGAGAGGTGATACTGTGCTTCAAATGGTTTTCCTGTAGTCGTCTCAGATCAGATTCAAGTCAAGTCACGTTTATTTATATAGCCCTAATTCACAAGCATGTCCCAGAGGGCTTCACAGAAAATATGTCTAGCTAAACCTAGCTGACACAACAGTAGCAAATTACAGAATAATGATAACACATTGAACAATTGATAGAGAAATATAGAAATATAGGATAGAGCAGAGGAGAGAGCAGGAGAAGGAAGGAGAGCAGGGGGAATGTGAGAGAGTGATGGGGTGGGGAGGGAATGGGAAATGTTGGGGAGTATAGGAGGTGGGGAAGGAGCAAGAGGAGAGAGCAGGAGAGGGGAAGGGGGGAGCGGGGGGGGTGTGGGGGAGAAGAGAGCAGGAGGAGGGAGGAGGTGGGGAGAGAATGGGAAATGTGGGAGAGGAGAGAGCGGAGAAGGAGAGGTAGGGAAAGGAGCAGGGGAAGGGGGAAAGAAAGAGAAAGGGTGCCATGCTTTAAAATGGAATGGATGCCATGCTTTAGAAAAGTGTGTGGGGGGGGGGGGGGGTTCGGGAATGGGAGGAGGTGGGGAGGGAGAGCAGGGGGAGTATGGGAGACTATATGTAGAGAACAGGGAAAGGAGGGCTAGCTGACACAACAGTAACAAATTACAGTAGTAATAATAACACAACAGATGAAGAGAATAGTTGTTCGGAGCTGTGTTTGGAGATAATGTGTATTATGCTTTGCTTTTATTTTCATATATTTTCATTTGAACAGTGTAACTCAAAGTGCTTTACACACAGGATTGGAAAGAGTTTAGGATCAAGACAGACAGAAACAAGATAGCCAATATCATGAAGAGACGCACAAACAGGAGAAGTGATTGAGATCAAAAATACTAATTGCACTAACAGTAGTAGTAAATAGTGGTGAAATGTTTGTGTGCCGTTAATTATAATGATTTTGAATAGGCAGAAGCTGCAGGTTGAGGTTCATTGTACTGCAGAATGCACGTGGTTTTATAGCGTTAATTCATTACTACTATTTCTTCTACTGGTAGGTTGGCCTGTAATTCACTGAACGCCACAAATTGCATTTCTGTGGGGACTTTCATTCCTTTGTGGTTTAGCATTCTCTTAAAGTCATGTTAGTATAAGTTATAATATATTATATATATATAATATATTATAACTCATTATCTTAAAGTCATGTTAGCATAAGTATCTATATATATATATATATATATATATATATATAAAATATAGTATATTATAAGTCATTCTCTTAAAGTCATGTTAGTATAAGTTATTCTATATATTATATATATATAATATTTTATAAGTCAAAGTCATGTTAGCATAAGTTAGAGCTGCTTCCTTGTGTGGAAAATAGGACATATTAAAAAGGGTGAATGATGGTTATGAGGAGTTATTTGGGCTGGATGTCATGTAAGTTACTGCTCTTGCCTCTCTCTCTCTCTCTCTCTCCCTCTCCCTCTCCCCCCCCCCCCCCCTCTCTCTCTCTCTCTCTCCCTCTCTCTCTCTCTCCCTCTCCCCCCCCCCTCTCTCTCTCTCTCTCTCTCTCCCTCTCTCTCTCCTCTCTCTCTCCCCCTTCCCTGCATCCTGGGGAGAACATACGACAATGCCTTCACCTTTTATAATATTGACTGTCCAAAGAAATGAGTACACATACTTATATATGCATACTCATATATGCAATAAATGCATAAATGCAATATTGTTGTTCTAATGTACTGTCTGTGATATAGTGTACTGCTGTGATTCTCAGCCCTTTTTATATCTAGGGCCCCTATAATTCACGACTACATATTGGAGCCACAGAGCCCCCCCCCTCCTTCCCATTTGATGAGATTTTGTTTCTCAAACTCAAGTCTGAACATATTTTTATATTGTGACATTTGATCTTGTCCAGAATTCCTGTGTTCTAGGAAGAGAGAGAACAGTGAAGCTATGATCAAAACACTTGTTATACATTTCTGTTAAATACTTTTTAAAATAATGGCGGTGAAGTTGAACAATTCATAAATTTTCTGGGGACTCCCTGGAACCCCCTCATGGACCCCCTAGTGGTCCCCGGAACGGACCTTAGGAACCTTAGGAACCACGCAACTTCCTCTGATGGCTGATTTCTAAATAAAATACAAATGATTTGTGTCAGGGATCGACATCATCTTGTATGTCCGCATGTTGAACCTGCAGTTTGACATGTAGTTTAAACATGGCTGAGTACTGTATTTTAGTATGCAATAATATTGTTGTATCAGCCAAGAAATATACCCATCTGAACTCACACAGCAGATGCATAGAGTCCAGGCTTTCCATATTTTTCAATTTAATAATGCTAAGATACAATATTTAGCAACTTGCTTGCTTATTTTAGATGACCTGCTTAGGTTCAATTCACTTTATTTATCCATTTACAAGAATAATTCACCTGAAGAGTTCATTTCTAAAACTCCATAGATCCATTAAAAATACAATGCATCTTTAAATATCTCCAAGTCTAACCTACCGATATTTTCTTTAAAAT
>NC_139637.1:6172258-6199758 GCF_964638095.1 Poromitra crassiceps | reverse complement strand
AGACCTAAAAGAAACATGGCCATCGCTGATTTTGGCCTACGGACCACTTTGATATTACACTTAAATAGTCCCTCTGAATCATGACAGTAAAGCACTTGGATAGCCAGTCCCTTATCTTACTTTAGCTGCTTATTGATCTGCAAAAGTGCTCACACAGAAAGAAGGATACTGTCTGGGAGGCAATATTCTACTGCAAAATGTCTCCCAGAGAAACATTAGCTCCATCAATTACTGTGTGTGTGTGTGTGTGTGTGTGTGTGTGTGTGTGTGTGTGTGTGTGTGTGTGTGTGTGTGTGTGTGTGTGTGTGTGTGTGTGTGTGTCTGTGTGTGTGTGTGTGTGTGTGTGTGTGTGTGTGTGTGTGTGTGTGTGTGTGCGTGCGTCCACTCCATCCAGTTTACTTTCGGCTGCTTATGGAGTGGAACGTGGAACGAGTGGACAACTCAGTGTGATATCAGGCCGGCCTAGGAGTGTTTAACTTTTACATCTCAATCAATGTCCGTTACATTCAAGTCACTGTTAAATTCAAGTCATTGTTACATTCAAGTCATTGTTACATTGTTACATTCAAGTCATTGTTACATTGTTACATTCAAGTCATTGTTACATTGTTACATTCAAGTCATTGTTACATTGTTACATTCAAGTCATTTTGCCAAACAAAGTTCATCATCTGTTTGTTCATTTTTATTTTTATTTTATTTTTAATTCATGTTTTTATTAGGAATGCAAAAATAGCTACAAGTGAGTAAAATCACATGTATGTAAATTAATTGAATATCCCCAGGGGCCTCAAGAGGGCCCTAACAACATGAACAACAGAACACCGTCTCTGTGTAGAAGATTATATTGCGAAAAATAGTGTGGATGACTATTTCAAACATAAAACGTGCTGTACAAATAAGCACAAACAAACAAACCCAAAAAAGGAAGGGGGGTGTTTGTTCATTTTCACTGACTTTCCTTTCTGCCTGGTTGATCTGACTGTTTTCTGTTGTCTTCAGGTAAAACGGGTCAGTTCCTCCTGCTGATCATCTACACCAGCCTGATGTTCCTCACCCTGCAGTGTTTCATGCAGATCCCCTTCACCTACATCCCTCTGCATGGTAAACACACAGAGAAAAGTCTCTGCATGGTAAACACACAGAGAAAAGTCTCTGCATGGTAAACACACAGAGAAAAATATCTGCATGGTAAACACACAGAGAAAAGTCTGCATGGTAAACACACAGAGACAAGTCTCTGCATGGTAAACACACAGAGAAAAGTCTCTGCATGGTAAACACACAGAGACAAGTCTCTGCATGGTAAACACACAGAGAAAAGTCTCTGCATGGTAAACACACAGAGAAAAGTCTCTGCATGGTAAACACACAGAGACAAGTCTCTGCATGGTAAACACACAGAGAAAAGTCTCTGCATGGTAAACACACAGAGAAAAGTCTCTGCATGGCCAACACAGAGAAAAGTCTCCATGTCCATGGTAAACACACAGAGAAAAGTCTCTGCATGGTAAACACACAGAGAAAAGTATCTGCATGGTACACACACACACACACACACACACACACACACACAGAGAGAAAAGTCTCTGCGTGGTAAACACACAGAGAAAAGTCTCTGCATGGTAAACACACAGAGAAAAGTCTATGCATGGTAAACACACAGAGAAAAGTCTCCGCATGGTAAACACACAGAGAAAAGTCTCTGCATGGTACACACACACACAGAGAAAAGTCTCTGCATGGTAAACACACAGAGAAAAGTATCTGCATGGTAAACGCACAGAGAAAAGTCTCTGCATGGTAAACACACAGAGAAAAGTCTCTGCATGGTAAACACACAGAGGAAAGTCTCTGCATGGTAAACACACAGAGAAAAGTCTCTCCATGTCCATGGTAAACACACAGAGAAAAGTCTCTGCATGGTAAACACACAGAGAAAAGTCTCTGCATGGTAAACACACAGAGACAAGTCTCTGCATGGTAAACACACAGAGAAAAGTCTCTGCATGGTAAGCACACAGAGACAAGTCTCTGCATGGTAAACACACAGAGAAAAGTCTCTGCATGGTAAACACACAGAGACAGGTCTGCATAGTAAACACACAGAAAAGTCTCTGTATGGTAAACACAGAGAAAAGTCTCTGCATGGTAAACACACAGAGAAAAATATCTGCATGGTAAACACACAGAGAAAAGTCTCTGCATGGTAAACACACAGAGAAAAGTATCTGCATGGTAAACACACAGAGAAAAGTCTCTGTATGGTAAACACACAGAGAAAAGTCTCTGTATGGTAAACACACAGAGAAAAGTCTCTGCATGGTAAACACACAGAGACAAGTCTCTGCATGGTAAACACACATAGACAAGTCTCTGCATAGTAAACACACAGAGACAAGTCTCTGCATGGTAAACACACAGAGACAAGTCTCTGCATGGTAAACACACAGAGACAAGTATCTGCATAGTAAACACACAGACAAGTCTCTGCATGGTAAACACACAGACAAGTCTCTGCATGGTAAACACACAGAGAAAAGTCTCTGCATAGTAAACACACAGACAAGTCTCTGCATAGTAAACACACAGAGACAAGTCTCTGCATGGTAAACACACAGAGACAAGTATCTGCATAGTAAACACACAGACAAGTCTCTGCATGGTAAACACACAGACAAGTCTCTGCATGGTAAACACACAGAGACAAGTATCTGCATAGTAAACACACAGACAAGTCTCTGCATGGTAAACACACAGACAAGTCTCTGCATGGTAAACACACAGAGAAAAGTATCTGCATGGTAAACACACAGAGAAAAGTATCTGCATAGTAAACACACAGACAAGTCTCTGCATAGTAAACACACAGAGCCAAGTATCTGCATGGTAAACACACAGACAAGTCTCTGCATGGTAAACACACAGACAAGTCTCTGCATTGTAAACACACAGAGACAAGTCTCTGCATGGTAAACACACAGAGAAAAGTCTCTGTATGGTAAACACACAGAGAAAAGTCTCTGCATAGTAAACACACAGAGACAAGTCTCTGCATGGTAAATACACAGAGAAAAGTATCTCCATGTTAAACACACAGAGAAAAGTCTCTGCATGGTAAATACACAGAGAAAAGTATCTCCATGGTAAACACACAGAGAAAAGTGGCACCCGAGTCTTGGGTGTGTACTCCACAAAGTACACACCCACACCTCTCTCGCCCCACAGGGTTTTTTGGCTCACCTGTGCGCTGCTCCACTCTGGTTCACCTGTGGGCTCCTCCACTCTGCACCTCTCCATGGTGCTGAACCTGTCATTTTGCCCACTAATTAGCCGTTTTTGCCTATTTAGTCGTCCCTAATTACCCAATTCAAAAATCCAGCTCCGTTAAGTCACAATTTCCAAGAACTAATACACATAGCTTTATTTTTAGCTTGACTGCATTTTTTTTAGTTCATCTAGATTTGATAAAGATTGATCGTTTCATAAAGCTTTTCAAAAGGGCTGTAGAATTTTGTCAACCCACAGAGGAGCAGGTCATCCTTCAACTTGAAGTAAAAACATAATCGATTGTATTTATATAGCGCCTTTCTAGATACTCAAAGCGCTTCACATATCAAGGGAGGGAGGGCGAGGGAGGGGAGGGAACTCAACTCATCCACCACCGATGTGTAGCACCCACCTGGGTGATGTGTAGCACCCACCTGGGTGATGTGTAGCACCCACCTGGGTGATGTGTAGCACCCGCCTGGGTGATGTGTAGCACCCACCTGGGTGATGTGTAGCAGCCACCTGGGTGATGTGTAGCAGCACCCACCTGGGTGATGTGTAGCAGCCACCTGGGTGATGTGTAGCACCCACCTGGGTGATGTGTAGCACCCACCTGGGTGATGTGTAGCACCCACCTGAGTGATGTGTAGCACCCACCTGAGTGATGTGTAGCACCCACCTGGGTGATGTGTAGCACCCACCTGGGTGATGTGTAGCACCCACCTGAGTGATGTGTAGCACCCACCTGAGTGATTTGTGTCGAGTCCACCCCTGGGGATACACAGTGATCGAACCAGGCGTTTTGACGGTACGATTTCTTTTAAACTGACATATTTGTGTCGAGTCCACCCCTGGGGATACACAGTGATCGAACCAGGCGTTTTGACGGTACGATTTTTTTTAAACTGACATATTTGTGTCGAGTCCACCCCTGGGGATACACAGTGATCGAACCAGGCGTTTTGACGGTACGATTTTTTTTAAACTGACATATTTGTGTCGAGTCCACCCCTGGGGATACACAGTGATCGAACCAGGCGTTTTGACGGTACGATTTTTTTTAAACTGACATATTTGTGTCGAGTCCACCCCTGGGGATACACAGTGATCGAACCAGGCGTTTTGACGGTATGATTTTTTTTAAACTGACATAGTGTAGCACCCACCTGGGTGATGTGTAGCACCCACCTGGGTGATGTGTAGCACCCACCTGAGTGATGTGTAGCACCCACCTGGGTGATGTGTAGCACCCACCTGGGTGATGTGTAGCACCCACCTGGGTGATGTGTAACACCCACCTGGGTGATGTGTAACACCCACCTGGGTGATGTGTAGCACCCACCTGGGTGATGTGTAGCAGCACCCACCTGGGTGATGTGTAGCAGCACCCACCTGGGTGATGTGTAGCAGCACCCACCTGGGTGATGTGTAGCAGCACCCACCTGGGTGATGTGTAGCACCCACCTGGGTGAGGCACGGCAGCCAGTTTGCGCCAGAATGATGATCTTCTATTTTACAAGGTGTTCATATCGTTAACAGCTGATCAGCTGATTGTCAATACTTAGCTCATGAAAGAGACACAGAAAAAGACTAAGCTGGATGTGAGTCAGTTGCCACATTTACTGTCTTGTGCTTTTTCAACAGTCAGCGGCTACTGGGAACATTTCCTCTATCATTTGGGCATCGTAAGGTATGGATGCCTTAAGCATTTTACCCCCAAAATCCAATACACCGACTGCATTAAATAATTAATATAGCAGAGTATAGAGAGGCAAAGTGACCGCCTACTTCCTGCTTCAGCACTGTACCAGAGATTGTTACCCGCCATTGATTTTCCCATAGACATTTTGTAAAATGCTTATCAAAATAGTTCTACTTGGTCAAACCAAACGGTTCAGATATATTTAGAATCGAGAGAGACCATAGAACATTTCACTCGGACCAAAACTTAAAAAAACTACATAGAAAAAATATTTTCTTTAAATCCGCATTTGTTTTTAACGTTTTAGTCCAAGTGAAATGTTATGTGGTCTCTCCTGCGTCTAAATATATCTGAACCGTTTGGTTTGAACAAGTAAAACTATTTTTATATAAGCATTTTACGAAATGTCTATGGGAAAATAAATAAATCTCTGGTACAGTGCTGAAGCAGGAAGTGACGTTCACTTTGCCTCTCTATTGCATCAGCACTGACTTATCTGTATTTGTGTGTGTGTGTGCGTGTGTACGTGTGTGCGTGTGAACGTGTGTGTGTGTGTGTGTGCGTGCACGCACGTGTGTGTACGTGCGTGTGTGTTTCCAGATTCAGCGTGGTGGAACCGGGGAACGTGGCGCGCCTCCTGGCCCCAGACGTGGGCCTCCTCATCTCCTCCGTCTTCGTACTGAGACTGTGCAAGAAGCTGCTACGCCCCGCCCCCCAAATCAGTCTCCATGACAACGGCATCACACCCTCCGACGGCGAGGTAACCCGCGGGCAACGCACGCTCACCAGCCGACTGAACGTCAATAAGAACTCAACACTAAAATATAAACACGGTTATGTGAATGGCTCTTTGGCAGGAAGTGGAAACCTCTGACACGGAGTCGGATGGAGGAAGTGAGGTCACCGAGGGCTCGACCTATGACAGCACAGAGAGCACGGTGCCGGTTCAGTCCGGCCCGCCCCAGTTTGTCCAGAAGCTGATTGTGTTTGCAGCCGGACTCAAGCTGCTGCTGTCGGCCATCATGAACACAGCAGGCAAAGTGCTGGTGACCATATTGCTGGGGCTAGCAGGTAGTGCAGCTGTGCGTGTGCTTGCGTGGCAATGCATCGTGTGTGTGTGTGTGTGTGTGTGTGTGTGTGTAAAGGTCCGGCTGTGGATACTCCTTGGAGGACCAGTAGGAGGCGCTCTTCCCTCTCGTCTCATGAATAATCTCCCCAATGCCCCAGAGCAGAGACAGGGACTCTGTCATGTGAGTGAGCACCGTCCTTTGGATGAGAAGTTAAACCGAGGTCCTGACTCTCTGTGGTCATTAAAGATCCTATCAGCACTCTTCACAAGAGTAGGGGTGTCACCCCGGTGCCCTGAGGGGTGTCACCCCGGTGTGCTGAGGGGTGTAGCCCCGGTGTCCTGGGGGGTGTAACCCCGGTGCCCTGGGGGGTGTAACCCCGGTGCCTTGGGGGGTGTAACCCCGCTGCCCTGAGGGGTGTAACCCCGCTGCCCTGAGGGCTGTAACCCCGGTGCCCTGGGGGGTGTAACCCCGGTGCCCTGAGGGGTGTAACCCCGGTGCCTTGGGGGGTGTAACCCCGGTGCCTTGGGGGGTGTAACCCCGGTGCCCTGAGGGGTGTAACCCCGGTGCCCTGAGGGGTGTAACCTCGGTGCCCTGAGGGGTGTAACCTCGGTGCCCTGAGGGGTGTAACCCCGGTGCGCTGAGGGGTGTAACCCCGGTGCCCTGAGGGGTGTAACCCCGGTGCCCTGAGGGGTGTAACCCCGGTGCCCTGAGGGGTGTAACCCCGGTGCCCTGGCTAAATTCCCAAACAGGTCCTCCTTCAATCATGGCCACTTAATCATCCCTCGTTACTTAATTGGCACATTCAGTTGTCAACTCTCCACTGTGATACAGTAGCTGAGCGTTCTGGCACAAACTGGTGATACACATTGACATTGGTGGTGGATGAGTTGAGTCCCCCCCCTTTTGAGTTTTGAGTATATAGAAAGGCGCTATATCATGTAAATGCAATCAATTTATTACTTTGACTTGTGTGTGTGTGTGTGTGTGTGTGTGTATATGTGTGTGTGTGTGTGTGTGTGTCAAACCTAACTCTAGCTCAGTTTTCAGCAAATGATAGTCTTGATATTTGGTAGCCTGGGGCATGTTCATAAAATGTGTGTGCGAGGACTCCAACTTGCTGGACCGGCAAAAAAAAGCTGCAAAACAGTTGGCCAAGTAACTGCTCTGTGTCTGCCATCATTAGCAGTTATTTCATTTGGAAAAGACGCTGTCACTTCTACCCATAGTCTTAGTCTAATGTTTCTTTTTTGATCTGCCTATGTCTATAGCCTACAGATAAGATGAGCATGATCTTGTATTGTATTGCATTGACTCTTGCTACTATTGGGTTTTGATACCATTAATGTCTCTAATCGAAAATCCAATAAAGAAATTAAAATGTGTGTGTGTGTGTGTGTGTGTGTGTGTGTGTGTGTGTGTGTGTGTGTGTGTGTGTGTGTGTGTGTGTGTGTGCAGGTATCACCCTGCCCTCCCTGACCTCGGGTGTGTATTTCGGGGTGTTCCTGGCTCTGGTGTGGTGGTGGGTGTTTGGCCGCTCTCTCAGCATGCTCCTCTTCAGCACCCTGTGTGTGATGATGGCCATCTTCAGCGCAGGACACCTGCTGGCCCTGTACCTCTACCAGCTGCCCCTGTCCCAGCAGATAGTGCCCCCGCAGGACGTCCACGCCAGGTACGCCGGACTAGGGTTACACTGACATGTTGGCCTAATGTGGGAATTAGGTCGTCCTCAGTGTTTCCAGTCATCTGGGGCCAGTTGCACCAACTGGTCTTACGACTGGTCTTAAGCTAAGTCGGTCTTAACTTTACGACCTAACAGCTACGCCGGTTGCGCCAACAGGGCGTAAGCCTTTTTCTCACTAAGACCGGTCGTAAATATTACGCCTAGTCCAGAGCAGGCGTAAGGTGCAGTATAGACGGTTTTCACCTGTGTGTTGTGCAATAGCCACAACCCCTCAGCACGGCTGTATTCAGCCCTCAATTATAAACCGCAAACCGGAGTACGTTATAAACTTTATAAATATAGTCACGTTATAAACAACTAACCAATGCTGGGGGTCCGTATGGAAAGTGGAAATCGAAATGGTTAAAAGTTAAATCAATTTGGTCATTCAGTGGCGTTTTACTGCCATGTAAAGTAACGACAAGTAACAGTTAGCCGCTACCATTAGCCACACTACAGCCGATTACCCATCAGCGGAGCGTCATTTGACGTCAGCACACTCTTCTAAACAGGTCGCGTGCCGCATTCCAGTGGGCGTTCCCATGCTTTCACGTGGACGTGCATCGCTACGACCGGGCGTAGTTAAGACCAGTTGGTGCAACCGGCCCCTGGACTTTAATTGAAATATCCTTAATCCTGGGTTTGAGTCCGGGCCCGGGACCTTTTCGTCTCATCTTATCCCCATCTTTCTCTCTCCATTGTGCACAAATGAAGGCAAAAATGTGTATATATATTGTAAAATATTGTATATCAGACACTTAAAATCTGTCTTCCCTCTCTCTGTCCCAGGTTGTTTGGTATGACAGGCGTCATCAGAACCAACAGTTCGGACCCGTACAGCCTCGCTCTGCACTCAGAGGTCAGCTGGCCGGACTTCATCAACCCTCTGGTTCTGCTGCTGCTGTACTACACACTGGTGGCCCTGCTGCATAAATGGGTCCACATCACAGAAGAGGAGGTGTGTGTGTGTGTGTGTGTGTGTGTGTGTGTGTGTGTGTGTGTGTGTGTGTGTGTGTGCGTGCCTGCGGCCAAATAGCCTATTATGATTGTTACAAGTTAGTACTAGTACCTCACCACTACCCTTCCACTTTAACCCATTGATACCTGATGCAGCATTTGTGTGTGTATCCCTTTAAGACCGGTCTTAAAGGGATACACACACAAATGAGGGATGTACACGCAAATGCTGCATCAGGTATCAATGGGTTAAATAGTATTACTTTTTGTGCGTGTACTGTACATGTATGTCTCATTAGAATGCATGCATATTAAACCTCAGAAAATATTCAAATTATATGAATTTACATAATAAGTCATTTCTATTCACCCTATTGTAGCCCCGCCCACTTGACACATTTTGTCACGACTTCCTGTTCAAAACGCCAGCTGTTCTACCTGCTCAAACTAGTCTGACTCACCTGGTCAAACCCAGTCTGACTCACATATGAGCCAGACTAGGTTTATGAGTCACAGGAAGTGTAAACACAATCAGAACTTCCGAATTGTGTTTACACTTCCTGTCTCTTGTACATGAGGTGAATTGGTGTTGTGTTTGTTAGGATATTGTTGACGTTGAGGAGTACGAGAGTCCAGTAGAAACTCCAGAGGCCCCTCCCACTTTCTCCAGGATCCTCTACGTGTCTGGAGACAAACAAGAGGTAACCACAGCATGGGCATCTTTATACTCACAGTCACAGGCAGGGCTTGACATTAGCACGCGGGTAGAATTTGGTGGCGATGTGTAACTCTAGCCACTTTGGCGGGTAGCTATATATATATATATATATATATATATATATATATATATATATATATATATATATTTTTTTTTGTATATCAAATGTTCTCTGTCTTTCTTTTTGCAGCTTCTGTCCAGCACAGATGATGACATCTATCTCCCGGATGAGGTAAGTCATCTTATTTATTCCATTCATAAGACCTGTTTTCCAAGTTTATCTTAGCTGTTTGGGAATGAGGATGTCTCAAGTTGAGACTCCTTCAAGAAATCCTTGTGGCTCCTTAATAAATAATCAATAGTAAATTGTTTTGATCACCTCTGTCGTGAACATTGCTCATCCCCGGATCTAAACTCATGATGCGTTCTTTTCCCCTCAGCCAGGAGTCTTATTGATGGGTACTTCCTGGCAGGATCTCCATAGAAACGAGCTGGGATCTCTGTTGGGCGGGGCGGGCTACACCAACTGTTATCCTCCACCACAATATGAAGGCAAAGACTCACCATCACATGGTAATCACTCCTGAATGTCCATCCACACACACATGACCGCGACAAAGTCATCTTTTTTAACACCTTAAGTGCCATAGCCGAAATAATTTGTCTTACATAATCCAACGCTTAAGTGCCAGAGCCGAGTTTACTCGTCTTAGATAAACATTTTTTTTTTATGACGGTGGGACATCAATCAACAACTTTTACATCTTCGAGATCACTATTGGAGCAAGATAATGTGTATAATCTATTTTACCGACCCACTAAGTGTTGACAGTGCTCCCCCAGACGACCGAAATCAAAGAAAAAACTGCCGCGGGACCAAGCCGTTCAAGGAAATGCCGTGGCGATTTTACAGTAATCCATTCAAGACTTGTCTTGCCTGAGAGCGGCCGCGCACCGGCAGCAGCACACAGAGAGCGGAGAGCGATTTGCAAAATAGATCATAGGTGAAACACACTTTGAAACACCTCAGAAAGGCCAGAATCAACATCTGCCCATCGCCCACGCATTCCCCGGCCCATCTTGACTCGCACAAGGAGCGTCCGCACGCAGACAAGCAGGCAGGCAGGCACACAGGCAGGCAGCAGCAAAAGCGCTTCTGACACGCCCGCTGTACAGCCAGGAGGAAGGAGGAGAAGACACACGGAGGGAGGAGTTTGAATGAGAGGGGTGTTTCCTGTTGTTATGGAGGAAATTACTGTTCAAAACTATTGTTTAGAATGTCTGACGGTCTTACTGATGCCAAAAATGAATGGTTAAAGTGACTGTTTCACAAAAAGCCATTTATCTCTGAATAAATTTCCAGACGCTGAAACCATGCTGTACTCAACGGCTAATATCTACATAACTACTAACTCTGCAAACTAACTCTTTTAGACAGAGAAAGCACACATTCTATTAGTTATTTTTAGATGATTGGTGTTCATGAATTCTTAACAGAAAAGAATCCTCGCCTGTTCTAAAATGAGCCAGAATCGTCAAAAACACCCCTGGCACAACTTACCTACAGGAATGAAAACATGGCTGGCATTCAATGTGTTAAATCATCTTTTTACCACGTGCGCATCGTGTGCAGCGTGCGCAGCGTGCGCAGCGTGCGCAGTGCGTGGTCAAGAGAAGGCTTTTTGGGGTGAGTCATGCATTAATTAATTAATTCAGTCAGTCAGGAATGGTCACTCAAGAATGGATAACGTATGCGGCGCGCATGCAAGTCCGCGCAGCGGGCAAGCTGCAGGGTGGACGAGGCCAGGGAGCCCGCACAGCGGGCAAGCCTAGGAATCGAGCACCTAGTCACTATATAAATCCAATAAATTATTATATTATTATTATTATTATTATTATTATTAATAATAATAATTTATTATTCTCCCAAATACAGATAGGAAGTGAGGAAGACAGGAGAAGAGGGAGAAGAGAGGAATGATGTTTGGTTTATTTACTAACCTCTTCTCTCCGATTTTCTCTCTTTTCTGCTCGAGACAGAAGGGGATGTAGAAATATGGGAGCAGAGTGAGGCGGCCCGAACGACGGAGACAGGGAGCGTGCCTCCTCCGTCAGGACTAAGCAGTCTGGAGACAGGAAGTGTGCCTCCTCCATCAGGACCGAGCGGTCTGGTGGTGTTTGGACAGCTGGTGCAGAAGCACAGCTACGTCAGCGCCCTCATCATCATGATGGTAAAGCATTACTGAGAGATATCCTCCTGCTGTGTAGAGGCGTGGTAGTGTCACAATAATGTCCCTGCAATGCTAGTTATGAGATCACATCATCTGATGATAGTCGTGACACGACCACGCGGCTCCATCAGTGTTGGCGTACCTTCTCCCTCAGATATGGAGCATCACCTACAACAGCTGGCTGACCTTTGCCCTGCTGGTGTGGTCCTGCATCATCTGGATGATGCGAGACCGCCGGCGCTACGCCATGATGTCCGCTCCTTTCCTGGCCATCTACGGCACTGTCCTGGTGGTGCTGGGCTTCCTGAGCGGCCTGCGTCTGACTCGCTCCGAGCTGTACCCCGGCCTGCCCGCTGCTGTGATCGTGGACTTTGACCTCAACAGCTACCACCCAGCACCCTGTGTCCATCTGGGAGCCAAGGTGAGCGAGGGAGGGAGGGAGGATGGAGATCAAACTTCATCTTGGAAGGTCAGCACCTAGCGAGCTAACTAGCTTAGCTTGTAGGCTAGTATGTAGTTTGAATTTAGGCTAACTCGCTAACCTAGATCATTTACTATGGCTGCATTGCTTTTTCTCAGTTAGTAACAAGAGCACTAATCTCTTCATACTATTATCTTTGCCTTTTTCACTGGACTTCAGTCTAATGTTACCTGGCCAGAAAAGCCGTGGTTCTTTGGCCATTGAGGTTGAACTCAACCAATGAGATTAGTTCTGCTTTCAGATTGGCTCCGCCTGCGATGGAGAAAAGTTTGTACGATTAAAACTCAAATCTTCTACTTCCCAGCACCTTTGTGTTCACACTGAACAGCATAGCTTTTCTGTGGCTCTCAAATGGAACCAACTGTTTTATGTTGATTATAGACCTTATTCGCTAACCTCGGACGGCGCCATATTGTTGACATAGAGACGGTAGAGATAGAAACAAACCACGGGGACTTTATTGCTGTCATTACTACAGCCATGCCTAACGCAGGTCACCATCCGAACACAATTGGAACGACACAGGTAACGCTAACGGCGGCTAGCTTCCTATAAACGCTGCTCTCACATAGGTTGTCACTTAAAGCTGCAGCGCTATGTCGAGAACATGGCGGCGGTGGGCGTGCCCGTACGTGAGTGACGTCAATCGAATAAGGTCTATATCAAACTGTAAGACTGTAGGTAAAGTAAGTATGTTGTCTTTACAGTTTGACCTGCTGTCTGTCTGCAGGCTCTCTACAGCTTCAGCTTCTGGCTCATGTTCCGTCAGCAGCTGAAGGAGAGACAGGAGGAGCAGAGCTTGAAGGAGGAATCACTCCATGAAGTCAAAGTGATATCATGTAATGTACTCTCGTCTTTCATTACATTTCTCCATTGTTTCCATAAAGATGAAGGTTAAGGTCTTAGAACTTATTTTCAGTCTTGAATTGTGGGATAGAAGGAAGCCTCTGAGCAGCTATTCTGCATCATAGAAAATGTATGCTTGGACACAAGATCATCCATATCAGACTAGCCCTATGCAACTTTGTTGCAGTTACAATTTCAAGTCATGGTCACCATCTTGAAAATGGTGGCCATCTTGAAATTAATGGCAATACTGAAGAACTATCAACTATCAACTAATTATGTCGTCAATATCATTATTATGTCCAACGCTGATAAGAAGATTCTGTGCTTTATCACAAAATGCCCAATTGTTATGGAATTCTGAGCTAAGCAGCACCACTATCCTTCCTCTTCCTCTCTCTTCGTCTTCCTCCTCTGTGTGTTTACTCCCTCTCAGTGGAGGAAGAGGAGCCTTCTCCTCTGGTGGCCATGCTGGGCTCGGCGGTGAAAGGGACTCTGGTGAAGTACTGGATCCTCTCCTGCTGCTCCATGTTCTTTGTGGTCAGCTTCTCTGGAAAGGTAGACCTTATTGTAAACTAGGGCTGTGGCGATTCACTTATCTCCCGATTCGATACTATCACGATTCTTGGGTGCCGATTCGATTTATATTGCGATTCTTAAGTATTGCGATTCTGCGATTATTGCGATTCGATATTACGATTTATTGCGATTTTTGTTTCTTTTTTTCTTTTCTTTTTTCAGTTTGTTTGCTTTTTTACACTAGATTAGAACATGGGAAAAGTTGAATCATACACTAGAGACTGTATATTATATCATGAGTAGGGCTGGGTGATATAGTTAAAAACAGGGGCGGACTGGGATCATAATTCAGGCCGGCCATTAGATACCAAGCAGGCCAGGCCGATATGGGCCGACGCGCGTGAAATTTGGGCCGTTTGAAGCCCAATTTGGGCCGTTTGAAGCCAGATTTGGGCCGTTTGAAGTCCAATTTTACAATGAGATGCACCCACTTTAACCCTGAAGTGTAATTATTACTTCAGACTAACTAATAAAGTAATAAAACCACTAGTAAACCAGTAGGCGGCGCCTGGCCTGCTGTTCAGTGAGTGGCCTGACTGCGGGCACCCAATTTTTTTTTTTTTTTTTTTTTTTTTTGCGATTATCGATTCTGGAATAAAAGATCGATTCAAAAAATCGTGACATTAAAAATCGCGATACTTAGGTGAATCGATTTTTTCCAACACCCCTATTGTAAACAGCATGAGTCTATTTTTACAAGAGCAGATTCAAAAAAGATCTCATTCTTGATGTTCGCTGCACTGCTGCTGCAACACTATTGTATTGCCTCGTCATGGAGAGGAACTTTCTGGGAAATCCTGCAGCAGCGATGAGGGTTAAATTATTAGTTTTTGTGTTTTACTTCCTTACTTGCTATTTGATATATGTTATATGTATTATTCTTAACTGTATCCTTTTCTCCAACCAATGACCAATAATGAGCTAACCTTGTCTGATGTTCATTTGCCCAGGTGATGGTCTACAAGATCCTCTACATTGTCCTCTTCCTCTTCTGCGTCGTCCTGTACCAGGTGACTGTCTTTCAAATGTGATCACAAAATACACACTACACACTATTTACCAGCTAGCAGTAGATTTAGTCTGTTTGTTATTTGAACTGAAATAGGCTGATGTAGGGACTTATATTCAGGAGTTACCGCTGTTCAGCTTACCCAGCAACGTGGTAACCAACAGGATCTAAATCTTTGATTTCCTTCTTCCTACAGTGAGGAGTTTGCAAGTATTTTTGAACAAGTACATTATATCACACTTTCTTTAGGTAGGCTATACAGTAAAAGAGAAAAGTTGAGGTGGGTTAGTACTACTAACACAGCAGTAGTAGTAGTAGTAGTAGCCTTCTTTTCGGGTGTGGTTGTAACATGTAGCATGTAACACAAGTTAAGTCACTATGCAACTAAACTCATCTAACTAATCTAGTGGCTATGTAGGTGGCATAAAGCCTTCTAAAAACTAAAAGTATTTCCTTCAGCCTTTAGTTTTTACTTGAGCTAATAGCTTCAATAAGAGTTATATATATCAGACCCCGTGTATAATCAGCATCAGCAGAGGATGATTGTCAATGATCTCCTTTGATGAAACTGGATTAATTTCTCAGTTTTAAATATTATTCACCTTATGTTCAGACCTTACAGTGGGCCAAATTCTTCCGGGTCCTTTTAACACTTCCGGCGGTCACGGCGCAAAATAAGAGTTGTTTTTGGAGCGGACAGTGAAGGGGGTAAAATAAAGAACGTAGCCTACTACTTTGAGCTCGGTACACAGCAAGCAAGCGAGTATCCACTGTTAGCCAGGTCAGATAACGTTATCGTCGACAATGACGAGCACTTTCTTGTAAAACATACCTGGACTCCAACAAAGAAAGCTTCAGATAGTTTTCTCTCCTCCGAGCGCTAGAGCCACTTACGTCAATAAAGACCCGCAGACGTTAACGTAATATCCCTGGAATGCGAGACTTAACGAGCCAGTTACATGGCGTTGCATTCTTAGACATTGCCGTTTGCTTTTATTTGGTATGTTACACACAATTGGCCAAATTATTAGTTAATTCAGAGTTAGATGATATTGGAGCAGCCAGCCATTTTATTTTATTTTATTTAATTTTTTAGCCGGAAGTTTTGATACGGCCACACAACCGGGTCAAATGGGCGTGGCTACATAAGGTGAATAAGAGCGCCTGTTTCCTGGTTGTAGATGAAGCAGAGTTTTATTTCTCACCCCCCTCTTATATCTCAAACACGCAGACGTTTGGGCGTTTGTGAAAATCGACCTTTTTTCTCACTTTGGACCCAGTGGAGTCGGAGAGTAGATCCAAGTAGATGAGCGATGGCAAATCCATTGTTTTTGTAAAGTGGAATATGATATTGAGATTGCTGGGGTCAGCAGGTGCAGAGGAAATGTGTTCTTAAAGTTGAGGTGTTGTTACAACATGTGTTGTTACAACATGTGTGTTGTTGCAACGTAACAACACAACACAAAGCCAGTATTGTATCAATTTCAACTGACGCCACGACGTGTCGACGCTTAAATGATCAGTAGTAAATGATCAGCTGACTAAGGAGGTTCACAATAGGTCCTGCTCTTACATTACCCCTGAGTACACACACACACACACACACACACACACACACACACACACACACACACACACACATCGATACTGCCTCACAGTTAAGAGTATTGATTATGACTCATAAAAAGAGACACAACCATTTTTGCTGCCGTTTCCCTGCTTTCCATCCTGGACTTGTGTTTCTGCTGAGCTTTGAGAACACAGAGCCACTTACAGAGAAGAGAGGCCTAATGGAGAGGAGAGAGGAGAGGAGAGGAGATGTGTGAGACAACAGCGCTCGTCTCGTCTGTTCAGACAACATCAGCAGAACGCTGGCGTTTCACACACGAGTGTATGAGGAAAGGAATGTAGACGGGGCTTTTGGAACTGTGGTTAAAGCCCCATTCAGTAAGTTTTCCAAGTTTTGCTATTGAGGAAACTGCGCCCTCTGGGTCCAATAGTATCGATAACGATATCGCCGTTCAAAGTCAACAAAACACAGCGCCAGAAAGCTCTATGTACATGTTGTGACATCGGGTACTCACCACGTGATGAAATAATAATCCATAGTTCCGTGAAACATCATTTTCGTAGCAAATCCGAATCAAGTTACTTCCTTGTTTTCCTGAAGACAGCGCTTCCGCTGTACAGCGCATGCGCGCACCCTTTTCTTTTTTCTTTTTTCTTGCTACGGGACGTGGCAGACAACCTGCTTTGTCCCAGGGCTGGCTAATGGAGGGCGGTGTGGGATAAATAAAGTCGAGAGTCTCCCTATTACAAGTCAATCTACCATGTCCTGTGACTAAAAATCTCTTATATTACAGTAAAAAATGTCAAAAATCTTACTGATTGGGGCTTTAAGTTGTAAGTTTGTGATCCATTTGTTGGATACAGAGCATTCAGTGTACGTGACGGATTATATATAACATGTCTGTTCTTACCGAGTGAATTAAAATGATGTTTGTTGTTCCGGACATATGTTCACTCATGTGCTTTCCAGTCTTTTGCGCAAATTTCTGCGACAAATTCCCAAACAAAAGGCACCAAGTGACACTGTAGAAATTTGGACTAAAAAGTTCCTTCTCCTACATGCAAGTCCCTGGAAAGTTCAGTCTCAATTGAGAAAATGGAATTGGAAATTATAAACGTATAAAAATTATACAAAAAAATTAAGAAGCTTACATTTAATACGTAGTAGAGAGAGTAACAGTGTAACGATGTTATCGCATTATCACGGTATTAATTTAAAAAAAATCTGAAAATGTTCAAAAAGTACTGAGAGACTCACTGAAACCGTCTCTCCAAGGCTGCACGTTTGCATCTGGGAGACTGTTGCCAACTTCGGTTTATGATGGACAGTATTTACCATGTTTTTCAACGCACTGTAATCACGGTAGCACGGTAATCACGGTACCACGGTTTGAATGATAATGAAAATTTGAAACGGTACGGTTATCATAAGGAATTTTACCACGGTTATCATTAAAACCAGTTATCGTTACATCCCTAATACGTAGTATTACAATTGTATTTCAATTTCTGGAGTTCAAATACAGTCTCAATTGGCACTAATCCTAATCTCCTTCAGGTCTTTTACCCTCTTTTCATTTCATTTTACATTTACTTTCAGATTATAGTTATTTATCTGATCCAGAACAACTTAACGAGTGCAACAGCTCTAAAGTGCAAGAGGGAAAATCCACTGTATCTTTCCCAGTAGTTTGGTTCATATCTGTGTCTCTGCTCCCACCGCTCAGACCCGTTACGACATGTGGCGCCGGGTGCTGAAGACCTTCTGGGCCGTGGTTGTGGGTTACTCCATGGTGGTGCTGATCGCCATCTACATGTACCAGTTCAGAGTCGTGTCTGGACTGCTCAGACAGATCATGGGCATGTCGGAGGAAGGGTGAGTGTCAGAGTGTTTACACTATAATACTGTACTGTAGTGATGTCACAGTACCAATAATTCAGTAGTCGGTACCGGTACTAGTGAATTTCTACGGTACTCGGTACCAATTTCGGTACCACGGTAAAAAAAACAGACTGATATTTCTTCAACATATTCTCCTTTATTAAAGTATGCAACCATTTCCAATGAACAAATGACATGTAGCCTTCAACTTTAAAACAAAACAATGTGCTTCTGCTTACTTCTTACATTCAACTCTGTATGGCAGTGAGTGCAGACAGTGCAACACCAGTGGCATGTAGCCCTCAAGTATTGTTTATTGAAAAAAAGAAAAAAAAAATCGATACCCTCGGTACCATGCAAAAACAGGTACCAAAGTACCGAAAACAATGTAGTACCGACTAGTGTCCTCTAGAGAGAGTGTGGCGTCAGCGGAGGACCAAAATGCGAGACTCATTAGCCAATGAACAGCCAGGAATGGGTCTCGCGCTACGTTTGCATGCTAAAATAAAGCTGATAATGTACAATTTGATTCAAGGGGGGGGGAACCCTTTCAGAGTACAACACAAACTGTCTATTTTGCTGCAACTCGACAGTGCTGCTTTTTTTAATCAAGAGTTCCAGGACCTTACTTCCTTCCTCGAGTATAAGAGCACCTAATCCAGGACCTTACTTCCTGGAACTCTTGAGAGTAAAAAACTGGTCCATTGGAGTGAATGGAGATGTCGGAACTCTTCTATTATACGGCTCTGGTAGCGACTAAGTACCGAAGTACCGAAAACCTTGACAACACTACTGTACTGTAGGCTAAAAACAGTTTACCTTTGACCTTTGGCTATGTGTGTGCATGCACAATACATGATGGCTGAGATTTGGCATTTTTGAAATGCCGATATTTTGTTGTTTGCTTTGGAAAAGCCAATCAAATAATTGTGCGTGATGACCTTAGCAGAAGTCTTTCAGTTTTTCAAAATGTGCAGCTACTGAGTTGAAGTCCACGCAAAAAGCAATGAGTCTGACGGGAATTAATCTCAACAGACCAGTAAGTCCATTTAGAACATCATTTACTAAAAACACACAGAGAACAACAAGATGCATCGGTTGGCTATCAAACTGTGTGGACTTTCTCACTTCAACTGAGGCTAATAACAGTGATGTCAAAACAAAGTTAGCAAAATATAATGATCTATAATCAACAAATATTACCGTAGCACAAATTATTCAGTATCACTCATATTTCAATGGGCACTATTTTCATTATTTCATTACAAAATCACTACATATCTCAAAACCTAAATATAATATAATATATTATTTACACACCTTTATGTGAATTTTGTGTAAATTTGTAAAAACTATACAGCAGGCCTTATTTACATTTCTCACTTTTTGTCTGTCTCTTCTGCCTCTCTTCTCTCCAGTCTTCGTGACCTGGGTTTGGAGCGATACGATACCGTGGAGCTGTTTGCACGTATTCTACTTCCTGCTGCGTTCCTATTGGCCTGCATCCTCCAGCTGCACTACTTCAACGCAGACTTCCTGTCTCTCACCGACCTGGACAACGTGCCCGTCAGACAGGGATCCAGGTGAGTGGCATTACTCTGTGTGTGTGTGTGTGTGCGCGCGCGTGTGCGTGTGTGCGTGCGTGCATGCGTGTGTGTGTGTGTGTGTGTGTGTGTGTGTGTGTGTGTGTGTGTGTGTGTGTGCGTGTGCGTGTGCGTGCGTGCGTGTGTGTGTGTGTGTGACCACTTAACACACCTTAGATAATGTGCTTCATATCAACCACCAGTACCATTAAATATTTACAACAAAGATGAGCTTGGGATTTGTTGATATATTGTCAAAACCTTTACTTTGCTTTTGTCTATAGACCAAATCAGCGGGGATGTTTACATTTACTTCCGGTTACCCCTGAGGTCCACACATTATAATGGCGGTGAACGGCTAAACTGACGTGTTGAAGACAAAAACAGACAAAGAAGACAAAAATGGTTCATTCGTGTTGTGTTGTTGTTTAATATCATTCATAACAACACTTTCACTAACGTTAGTGGAGACCAGACTAGCTAATTTACCTGTTGGACCAGACCAGACCAGAGTAGACTTGAAGCGAAATTAAATTAACGTGGCGTCAGTAGCTCTGTCTGTAACGAGTCTGCAAAAAAACAGCGAGTTTGACAGTTGTAAACAAACGTTATTAGCTAGCTAACACTACATAAAACAAACACAGAAGAAAGGCTAGATACGTCGAAAAAGCATGTTTACCAACCGTTTGAACATTTAAATTGAAAGTAGTCTGCCGAAAACAACAAAAGATTTTGACAGCATTTATTTGACAACACGCACATTTAAACCTGGCGCCTTCCCCAAGTGGTACCCGGAAGTAATGTTGTTTACATGGTGACCTCACGGTGATTTGGTCTATAGAAGTGCTAATTTATAATCTCTTGGATGGTACAACAGGCACATAGCTATGTACTGTATGTATAAATGATGGTTGTATGCTGCAACGTACATCTCATTTGTCCATTTTCCATCTCTCCATCCAGAGAGGAAGAGCTCAGGAGTTCGGTGAATGTGATATCGGAGACGTAAGAGCTGCATTTATGTCTCCATAAATGGCTTGCTTCACTCACGCTTCACACACAGCTCTGCGTAGAGTCACATCACAATGAACTGTATCTCATACATAAGTGTTTCCCTCAATGTCCGCATTGACATCATCAATGCTTCAAAATGGGAAGAGATAGATGGTCTCTTAGGTTGCAAATGTGTTGCTGATGGGGAACAATAAGCCTCACTTGTTGATTGTGTGCTAAAATAATCTGAGTTGATTTGAAGGGAGATGCTGATGAGAGACAATGTTTGGGGAAATAATTGTTTACTTGTTTACCCTGTTAAATTTGAACGTCCCATCTGTTCATCACACAGAAATATCAGCTTCTCACTAAGAATGTAAGTCATTAATTTGCTCTGTAACATTGTAACAGTAACATTGACACATTTCTCGTTCATTTAATCCCCAGAATTAAAGAAAACCTTGAAAAGTTCCAGAACAGGTAAGGCTTGACTCTTGTTGTTCAGTCACTAACGGGCGTCTACAATCCAAACCGAAACGGATCCAAATGCAAACAGGAAAAGAAATGTGCCAGTAGAGACGTGTTGTTTGTTTCAAATACACAGGACGTGATGTGAAATGATCCATGTGTCACCTCTTAAAGTCACGTGCTCCTGCTGATGACAGAAGGCTTAAAGGAACACTCTGCCCATTTTCAACCAGCTTTGTATCATTAGAACATCAGTAGTATATCAGAAAACTATAAACTGTTTTGAAGTCTGTCATTTAATTTGACAGTTATTGAGTGTTAAAGTGTGGACCAGTGACATCACTGGTCCACACTAACTCAAATTAATAACTCATTAACTCAAATCAACTCTCAATAACTGTCAAACTAGATGAATGATGAATAGTTTGACAGTTATTGAGAGTTGATTTGAGTTAATGAGTTATTAATTTGAGTTAGTGTGGACCAGTGATGTCACTGGTCCACACTTTAACACTCAATAACTGTCAAATTAAATGACAGACTTCAAAACCGTTTACAGTTTTCTGATATACTACTGATGTTCTAATGATACAAAGCTGGTTGAAAATGGGCGGAGTGTTCCTTTAAGCACTGACCTGCCCTGCCTACTCCCATGTTGAGAAGGGCTAGGCACTGTAGGCAGACCCGTGATCGGGGTTGTCAAGTGGGCTCCTACTTTCATTAACGTTTCGCCGAAGTCTTCAGAAAACCAAATAATAACAATAATGTAACACACCTGTAACACACCTTGTTAGAGACCTGTAACACACCTGTTAGAGACCTGAAACCAGAAGATCACAAGTTCAATCCCTGTGTGTCGCCTCTCCTGTCAAAAGTGCCGCTCGGTGTAAAAAGTGTGTGCTGTTGTGCTCCAGGTTAGTGAAAGAGCAGCTGGATGGGAAAAGCCAGGAGACGTTGGACAGCGCTGGACTGCTAACGTCCCCAGACAAAGAGCCTGAAGAGCAGGAGGAGGAGGAGGAGGAGACGACAGGAGAAGGTAACAATGCGTCAGCACCCCGAAAAACATCACAGGGCAGTTTTTGGTGCGGCCCAAGATGATAATAGTAAAGTTTACAGATGGTGAAGTTAATTTTACTTTCCTCTAATAAGGGCCAATTAAAAGCTGGGTCTCTGATAATGGCCGAGGGCATGATCGTCACAAACGAATAAAGGCTGGCCCCAAATATAGGACGGCAAAAATAATAATATGGATACCTGTAAATTCCTGGTTATATAATGTAACGTACAAGTGCCACAAGATGGCAGTAGCTACATTTGAAGTACCATATGGGACCCCATGCAAGTGTCAGTGACTGAATTCCCCATTCAAGTTAGCAGAGGGCTTAAACAGAAGGTAGATCAGAAAACAAGAGCCTTCATACTAAAATATGAGCAAATAGACTTACAAACAGATAATATAAGCCTGCTTCTAATAATGGCCTGGTACCCTCTGCAGTTGACATAAATAAAGGCCCGGGCCAATATTAAAGGAAGTTCTCGATTTAGGCTGAATAAGTCAAACGACTTCTCTCGCTCTTCCTACATCTCTTGATCTCCCTCCTTTCCTCTTCTTTCTCTCATCTCTCCTTCCCTTGTTTCCTCTGTCCTTTCCTTTCACACTCTCTTTTCTTCCTCCCTCCTTCCCTGCCTGTACCTCCATTACACCCTTCATCCCGCCTCTCCCCCCCTCCTCCCTCCCTCCCAGAGAACGCCCCCAGCAGCCGTCAGGACCAGTGGGGTGTGATCGTGGACCGGGCCAGCTTGCTGCTGGTCCACGCGCTGACCGGGCTGCACTGGATCCAGGAGCTGAGCTGGAGGCTGCTGGAGCTGCACAGCCTCAAGATCGTCTCATCTGGCATCATCTGGGTGTCACTGCAGGAGGTGGGAGTGTCTCTCCGCCCGATTTTTTTATCCCATTTTTATCCCCCATTAGTGCTAATTTTAATTAATTTATCCTGGTTGCTGCTCCACCCTCTGCCGATCTGGGGAGAGCCGAAACTGGCTCCATGCTTCCTCCGAGACATGGGCAGTCAGCCAGCCACTTCTTTTCACCTGACAGGGGAAGCTTCACCGGTAGGACATAGCACGTGGGAGGATCACGCTATTCCAACCAGTTCCCCTCCCTCCGAACAGGCGCCCCGAACGACCAGAGGAGGCACCACATCAGCGACCAGGATATTGCATGTTTTGGTGTGGGGTTCCTATATGAAGGAAACCCCCAGGGGGGCACGGGGAGAACATGCAAACTCCACACAGAAAGGCCGTTTTGACGACCCCACCCGGGCGGTGGGCACTCGAGGACATGCGGACGGGCACGCATTCCTTCAGCGCTCACAGTGTCCCAGGTGGGAATCGAACCCAGGACCTTCTAGCTGTGAGGCGACAACGCTTACCACTGCACCACCATGCCCCAAGGGAGTGGGTAGTTTTGATTTCAGCTTGAGTATGTGTGTCAAGATTGGAGCTTGAGAATGATCTGAGAATGCACGGTAAGTTCCATGCATTTCCATTCCCGGAGTTGGAATCATAATTGGAACGTCACCCAGCTCTACGCAAACAGAACTGGATTTGAATTCGAATCACAGAAAACAGAATGGCCATTCAATTCCATGAAATTCCACTTCAAAGAGAGTTTGTCTTGACTCGCTAAACATGATGAATCAAACATGATAAATAACAGTTAAACAAATCAAATACATTCAGTCATAATGTGTGTATTTCGATTACAAAACAAAACATGGAATTTCATTGAACTTCCTGAAACTCAGAGATTGAGGGCCCTATTGGTCGCCTGTGCAGAGACGGGGCATATTGCGTTAGCGTTTGCCCCGGTCGTCATTGCTATCTTCCAACTCATGGGCCTTCCAAATTTGAGGCTGTGCACTCGTGCCGGCAAGATAGGAACCGGGTTTTCACTCTCACCTGGGCCTGTAGGTGAGCAAAGGAGATGTGACCAGCGGAAACTCTGGCATTGTGCTGTCGGTCCGTTTATTCAGTGGCTAGAACCAGCAGCACTGCTAATGACACATTTATGCACTTAGTGTCATAGATGTCATTGCAGCCATGTTAAAGGCCCTTTAGATCAACACGAATCTAGTCAGAAATTGAAGTTGTGATCTCTGTGTGTTGACAGGTTTCTCTGATGAACTTCCTCTTCCTGGTTCTGTGGGCGTTTGCCCTCCCGTTCCCACGGTTACGACCTTTGGCCTCGAGCGTCTCCGCTGTCTGGGCCTGTGTCATGGTCGTGTGTAAGATGTTCTACCAGCTCAAAGTCATCAAGCCACTCAACTACTCCTCCAACTGCACTGCTGTGAGTACACACACCTGTGTGTGTGTGTGCGTGTGTGTGCGTGTGTGTGTGCGTGCGTGTGTGTGTGTGTGTGTGTGTGCCTGTGTGTGCGTGTGCGTGTGTGTGTGTGTGTGTGTGCGTGTGTGCATGTAAATACTTTGTTGCAGAAAGAATTTTGTGATTAGGTGATTCTACATTCGGAATGTCATTTCCAACACATCCAAAACGTGCCTCCTTTGCGAAACACTTTTCAACACATTGTACTGTATCCATCGTCCATCTTTATACACCTTGTGTTTATTTTTTCATGAGGTTGTCATTGCATTATGCAAGTCTTTGTCTTTGTCTTTGTCTTTGTCTTTGTCTTTGTCTTTATTTAAGAAGAAGATTAGCTACAGCAGAGCTGCAGCTATTCTTCCTGGGGTCAAACAACTTGCATAGTTTCAAGATATCAAACAATTTGCATAGTTTCGATCACATACCAAATTTACATTCTGTGTAAAAAATACATTCTGTACAAACGGTACAGTTTTGGATATTACATACATACATACTGTACCTTTCAAGGTATTGCATACATCAGAATACTTACATATCATTACAGATGTGTAGAATATACATAAACTACATCACATATTATGTGTATATACCATTACCATATCTTATATATATAATTATACATATAACTATTACCATCACCATATATATTATATATTATCACAGTAGTAAGTGCTGTTTTACCAATAATTTAAAATGTTTTTTGCTTTTCTTTTGTGTAATATGTGTGGGAAGGGTGTTCCATTCCTGCATACCTCTAAACATGACAGTTCTTTTCATTGCATTTGTTCTAACTACTGGAAGTGTAAAACCTCCTGCAGTAGCATGTCTAGTTGAGTATGTGTGCCTGTTATGACTTAGAGTTACATTTTCATACAGAGAAAGTAATTCATATATGTGAGGATTTTGTATCCATGTACGGTATTTCATTTTGTTACCTTTCAATCTTTTTCTTTTTATTCCTTCTTCTGTTTCTTCTTCTTTTTTCTTTCTTCTTTTATTGAAAATCAAATAAAAACTATATTATTTGAAATCAAAGTCACCACCCCTGGATGCTTGAACGTGTCTGTATTTGTGCCTCTCAGGGCCTGGACCGGTCCAACAGCTCTGGCCTGGATGTGGGAGGGGAGCTGGAGGGAAACCTGGTGGAGCTGCTGAAGCGGTCCATTCTGTACATGGAGCCCGTGGACCCGGTCTACTGGTGCGGAGCGCTGCGCAAGTGTGAGGGTCCGATCCTCCCGTGTCTCAGGGTACGGCCCGTACGGAACTCACCTCACTTCAAGCTGGCTGCCTCCAAACAACTCATTCAAACTAGATCCAAACCACAACCCAAGCTGTGTAAGCTTATTAGCCCATTGATACCCGATGCAGCATTTGTGTGTGTATCCCTTTAAGACCGCGAACCGCGTTAACGCGGTTCGCGGTCTTAAAGGGATACGCACACAAATGAGGGATATACACGCAAATGCTGCATCAGGTATCAATGGGTTAAACTAGATTCACCTTGGTTCACGCTTCACACCTACTCGCCAGTACATGTGGATCAAATAGTATTTGCAAACAAAGAGTTCCAAAATGAGATATATGAATTTGGTACGAAGAAAAACGATGCAAATGTTTGTGAATTTATATGAAAGTCAATATACAAATCAATACATTTCTGTGATTGGCAGGTTACTGTACCAGACACTATCTGAATTGGTAAATTGGTAACCTGACTCTGCTTATTGCAGATTAAATGAAATTAAACAAATTAATTATTTGCTATTTGACCAACCAGCATTATTCTCACAACAAAACACACCCAGTTTCCCCAGAACATTGTATTTCTTACCACAATCCTCCTCGTGTGTTCTGTGTGGTAGAACCTTCTAATGGTGGTGTTGTTCTGTGTGGTAGAACCATCTGATGGTGTTGTTCTGTGTGGTAGAACCATCTGATGGTGTTGGGACTGTGTTCTGTGTGGTAGAACCATCTGATGGTGTTGTTCTGTGTGGTAGAACCATCTGATGGTGTTGGGACTGTGTTCTGTGTGGTAGAACCATCTGATGGTGTTGGGACTGTGTTCTGTGTGGTAGAACCATCTGACCTCCTCATGTGTTCTGTGTGGTAGAACCATCTGATGCTGTTGGGACTCATGTGTTCTGTTGGTAGAACCATCTGACCTCCTCATGTGTTCTGTGTGGTAGAACCATCTGATGGTGTTGGGACTCATGTGTTCTGTGTGGTAGAACCATCTGATGGTGTTGGGTCTGCTGGTGTTCGAGGCGACTGTCCATCGCCACCAGCTGTACTACCGTCTCCATAACAACCTGAAGCTGCCACCATTCAGCATCCTCTCCCAGGGCATCACCAGGCAGCACCTGGACCACGGCGTCCTGCCCTGCGCCAAGTACTTCATCAACTTCTTCTTCTACAAATTTGGACTGGAGGTATTTTAATGTGTGCGTGTGTGTGTGTGTGTGTGTGTGTGTGTGTGTGTGTGTGTGTGCGTACTTTAAAGTGTGTGTGTGCGTGCGTGCGCGCCACTGACTGCATACCATCATGTCTCTCCTCAGATCAGTTTCATTGTGTCGGTCAACATGATTGGTCAAAGGATGGATTTCTATGCCCTGCTCCATTCCTGCGCCTTATTGGCTGTGCTGTCGCGGCGACGCAGGAAGGCTATCGGGGAGGTGTGGCCTAAATACTGCTGCTTCACGGCCGGGCTCATGGTGCTGCAGTACCTGCTCTGTGTGGGCATCCCACCTGCTGTCTGTGTTGGTATGTACCTGCTCTGTGTGGGCATCCCACCTGCTGTCTGTGTTGGTATGGAAACTGTTCAACTCATCACCTGAGAGATGTTCATGTTAACAAAGTTAGCTGCATATTATAAAGCCCCCTTCTATTTTATTCTATAGAGGGGCAAAGTGACCGCCTACTTCCTGCTTTAGCACTGTACCAGAGATTTTCATCCGCCATTTATTTTCCCATAGACATTTCGTAAAATGCTTATAAAAATAGTTTTAATTACTTATACTTACTTACTTTTATTTAG
>NC_139637.1:6104758-6167258 GCF_964638095.1 Poromitra crassiceps | reverse complement strand
CGCAGGGTAAAGGAACTAAATCTATTACTTTAGCAATCTATTACTTTTAGCATTACTTGTGCCGTTTATAAGTTTGTAAGTTAGGCAAGAACAACTTTACAAAACACTTTCCACAGCAAATTCTGTCCGTTTATTTAGTTTCTGTTACCTGTAACCATTTCTGTAATCATTCATCTTGTGACAGTTTAACAACAGAGATCTTTGTTTAGTCTAAAATCCGTTGTTAATAAAGTGGATGCCACTTTGGATGACAATTGGGATTCTGCCAAAATGGTCCCATATTCATCACAATGACACTCAAATGAAATGCTATTCCAATAAGTACTGGATAAATTAAATGAATGGCATTTTCAGATGTACTTATGTACTTACTTACTTACCGGTACTTATATTTGTGTAAGTGCTTGACGTTATGGAATTCACTGATCTTTATTCTCACTGAATGACAGGATGTTTATATTAGATGAATGAACTGCTTGATGGATGAATTAATGAATGTTTTCCAGATGATGATGAGAAGGCAAAGAAAGATGCTGGAAAATGGTGGAAACCGTGGGTCTCTCAGCCTGGAGGTGAGTGATGACGCAAAACTGAACAAATCCAATTAAAACTCTGCCTGATGCTCTCTGAAGATTATCTGACTCACTGATTATATATATATATATATATATATATATATATATATATATATATATATATATATATATATTAGGGTGCATCAAAATACACATTTTCAGAATATTGATCTGTCTGGGTGCTAAAAGTGTTACCATCCATGGAAAAACAACACATGCAAAATATTTTTGCAATACGTGGTGATCTAGGGGTACAACGGCACATCAGCTTTTTCGGCAGCAGGGGGTAACTGATCAATTGGTTCATTTTATGCCATTCTCTGGTTCCATCACTTTGGGCTTAGGTTTCAATGTTTGGTTTAAAAAAGAAGAAGCAGCAAGCCATGTGGCAAAGAATTCACCTTCACAATTTTATTATCTTCCAAAAAATCTCTGCTAAATTAATCATTCCCACAAGAATGTTCTAAACTTCAACTTTCTCTGCTTTGGGTCCCTAGCCTAACATAACCAATAACCATTCCTGTCCGAGTTACATTGGGGAGGGGAAAACATAACTGCCACGAGAACTTGAGAGCTGATCTGTCTCGCGGGGGGGTGGGGGGGGGGGGGAGGGGGGGGGGTGACATTGATGGTCCACACAACACAGAGGAGGAGCAAACATACAGCAGCCATTTCTGTTGGTGCTCTCTGTCCTGTCATCTGTTTTCTCTCAATTGAAGCTGCCCTATATTAAAGGTATGTATTCAAGGTGCATGATTGAAAATTATATATTATTACTTGTCAACTAATTAGAATATCGTGGAAATATCATGGAAAAGTTCGTTTTTTAGGCAGTTATTAAAGCAAAAGGATTCCCGACCAAGTATTGAGTGCAGGCATGAACATAACTTTTCAGAAGATCGACATTTCTGTTTTGAAAATACACTTTTTTTATGTGATATTTAATTTGTTGAAATACTGTTTTGGGGGTTTTTATGAGCTGGAAGCCAAACGTATGCAAAGTTAAAGCAGCTACGAGCAACTTTTTGATTGTTTTTTATTGTTATTAAACAGTATAATTATAATATTGATGCATCACATATTACCTATAATAGTAGCTGAGACCAAAGCCGTGTGAATTGGAGTTTGCTCTCTTGGTGCTTATAGAGTCTCTGTCTGCTTCATTAATGTTACACCCGGACCGTCTACAACCGGAAGTGAAACAAAACGGTTTACGGCAGCTCCCTGCTTCCGCCGGCTCTGCCTAGCAACGCACCATAAACAAGCGAACGCCAGCTAGCTACAACCAGGGGCTAGCTACAACCAGGGGCTAGCTACTCTCGTGAACACCTCTCGTCGTTATATTCTAACAGTTTGTTTGGAAGTTATTTTGTGGTTATGGCCGAACTGCGAGATCATGATTACGTCGCCAGTGCAAATTACGTGGCCGGTGCAAAGAAAAAAAGGAAGATTATTCCCCGTACCGACCAACAAAGAGAACGCAAGAGGATGCATGATAAATCACGCGATAAAACACGCATCAACATAGGTCGCGCATTCTGCAGATGGGAGAGAATTTCGGGATATGAAGGGTTTTAAAACAGACGATGAAGTGGCTGTTTTCCTCCTAGACAGGTATGTGATATGTATATTTTATTTCTCAAATACTGTAGAGGACGTGATTTTGCTATTTACGTTGTATGCTACCATGCGTCGGCTAACTGGAGCTCATTGTTACTGTATTTCAGCTATCGACCAATGCAATCAACACCATGTGTGTATGCTTTTGTTATAAATGAAGCCTACTGTATGTTCCATTGTATGCCTGGTAGATAGCACCACGGCATGATGGATGCAAAAGGCTAACGTGATGTAACGTTACCTGGGAGTTATACAGTTATGTCACGGTGTAGGCTGCATTTACTGTAATACAGATTTGATTGATAACGCTACTTTTTCGTTTGCCATTTCAACCGTGCCAAAATACGTTACATGTTGCTGTTGGTAATCAATGAGTCTAGTGGTATATAACGTAACGTTACACGGTTGGGGAAGCCATTTACCCGCAGATATATTTAGCCTACAGTTGATCTGAAATTGGAAGAAACTCTCAGCCTCTTCACAAAGAGCTTGGTAAACCTAGTTTACCCTCTTGTATCAACGTTTTTGAAGATACAATGGTGATGATAATGTTAGCTTTCTCGACAATATTACTATTACCGAGTGCCCTAAAGAGTTTCACTTGGTGCTAATGTTTGGCTATTACAGTAACTATGAACGCGACTGTAACAAAGTTTACTAGTTTTTCCAAATACTTTTCAACATCCTCGTCTGACATAATCTATTACGTAGCCAAAAAATAGGTAGATTACCTCGTCGCTCTGCATCCTGAGAAACAGCAGGGTTTTGAAAAAATGAAAAATAAACTTGGAGCGTCTTTCATTCATTCACTGGTCAAAGGAGAGAATGGAGGCGTGGAGTGTTGTGATGTTGTCGGGAGCCGGGCAGGAGGAGGAGAAGCCAGGAGTTTTACGACAGTAAACAGTACCACTTTTGTTCAGAGAGGGGCGCCAAAAACAACCCAATGAAACAGTGAAAAGTTGCTCGTAGCTGCTTTAAACAAATAAATACTTGAAATACTTTACTTTGTGTGTAATGGATCTATAATCATATGGAATATCTATGGAATCTAAGGAATTATGGGAAAAAAGTAACTTTTCCACGATATTCTAATTCCTTGATGAGTACCTGTATAATATATTAATATAATAATATATTATTTTGTGTTTTTTCATGGTTACACCATTTCACATTATATTACTTTACACCTGCCAGAGGGATCCAGCTCTCACAAAATGCTGCCGCCGCCTTCAAGCTCCCGCACGAGCAGCCGCAGCCTGATCTTCGGTCTGGGTGCCAGCATCACTGATGGAGATGGCATCATCACTGGCGCCAAGCTACCAAGTGGTCGCCAAATCTTGAGGTGCATGATGTATAACAGTGACATGCAACTGCATACCAAGCGACCAGGTTCGATGGGAGCTTTGACACGGTTCGAGGCGGCCAAGGTCGTCTTGGAGCAGGTGCGGCCATTTTATGGGAAGGCCAATATCCCGATGGTGAGCGATCGTCGAGCATGCGACAAGATGGTGGCGCTTGTCGACGCTAACAACAAGCTACGGTTCATTCCGCAGGACAGGCGCTGCAGTGAGGCTACAGCTCGACTAGTGGACGCAATGGAGCACAGGCTGGATGCCACATTCCCGCTGTGGTCTCCAAACGCAGAGGAGATGATCCACAATCCAGAGGACATTGCTTTCCTGGCCAGCATGAAGGGCGACAGAGTGGCCACATTTGGAGCGTTTGATGCCAAGCTGCAATCCAAGGTGAAGCGGCGTCAGGAGCGTGAAGCAGCCCAGCAGGCATACCATAACAAGGAGCAGCAGAAGATGACTGCAGCGTCCAGCATGGCGGTGTTGGAAAGCCAAAGTGATGAGGATAGCGACGCAGATGAAACAGCTGCTCCACCGGCTGAGGACACACCCACCCGCGAGTATAAGAAGACTGGCACCACAGCCTTCATTCCATCCAACATCCTCAGCCGGCCGAGTCTTGTGTCACTGGCTACACGGTTGAAGATCACACCAATGCAGCAGGCTGCCTTCACGCGCGGCCTGATCGAGGAGTCAGGTGGTAATTCGGCAAAGATCTCTACATCCTACGTGACAGCAGACCGAGCACGCCGCCACGTGCTGGAGGCAATCAGTGAGGAACGGCACGAGCAGTGGACACCACCTCCCATGTGCACCCTACACTGGGACAGTAAGTTGACGCCAATGCTCAACAATGTACACCAGTTAGAGGAGCGTCTGACAGTGGTGGTCGGAGATGCGGAGCGGCTCAAACTGCTCGGTGTGCCAGCATTCATGAAGGGGACAGACGAAGCATGTGGAACGATCATCGCCCGGCTGACGTGCAAGCTGCTGCAGGAGTGGTGCTGTGCTGACCAGGTTGTCAACATGGCATTTGACACCACCGCATCTCACGGCAGCCTGCATCGCCATTCAGCTCTCAATGGGTCGACCACTGCTCTGGTCTGGGTGTCGGCACCACATCGGCGAGGTGCTCCTCAGCCACATTTTCACTGACCTCAAGGTGGAGACGTCACGCTCGCCAGAGGTTACATTGTTTACACGTCTGCGGGATAACTGGAACCTGGTGCCACACAAGGACAGTGACCCATTGTCCCGTTACATTCCAGACGCCGCCGAACCACCGTTCCTGGTCAAGTTGCGTGGTGAATTCATTGAGTGTGCTGCAGGAGTGCTTGACTGCAAGCGAGGTGACTACCGTGAGTTCGTGCAGCTGTGTCGTGTGTATCTGGGTGCAGACGGTCCAGCGCACACTCCAGTTACCTTCCAACGGCCGGGAGCACTGCACAAGGCGCGATGGATGGCCAAGCTGCTCTACACACTCAAACTGGCCTTGATGGAACAGCACATTGCGTTGCTTCCTCAGGGCACCATCACCAGGCGGCAGCAGGTGCTGAAGATTCGGGCATTTGCCAACTTTATCACGCACATCTACGCAACGTGGTGGCTGACCTGCGACACGGCCGTAGATGCAGCATGGAATGATCTCACACTCTACCGCCACCTGTATGCTTACAAGTCTGTTGACGAGGGCATCACAGCATCAGCGATTAAGGCGCTGGAGCGGCACCTATGGTACCTGACAGGCGAGATGCTGCCCCTGGCACTCTTCAGCACCAAGGTGCCAGTTGGCGAGCGGCGCGCACTTGCAAATGCCATCTTAGAGCACAAGCCGGCTGATGTCCCAATGCGAGCCCCACAGCTCCGCTTTGCCACTGGTTTCGGCAAGCCGAAGTTCCCGACCCTCTCGCCGACCACCAGCTTGGCCGACCTCGCCAACCCAGACTGCTGGTTCGGCATGTATCAGCTGCACATTGATCCAGCGTTTCTTTCGCTTGATGTAGAGGATTGGGCTACCAGTGCGGAATTCCAGATGGGTGCGGTGAATGTACGTGCCATCAATGTTGTGAATGACTGCGCCGAGCGTGGCGTCAAACTCACATCAGACTTTGTGGCAGCAGCCAGGGGAGAGGAGCATCTGCAGAATGTACTGCAGGCAGTGGAGCATGACCGCTCTAAACAGCCAAAACTGCGCAACTGCAAGCGCAAGCTGGACCAGGACTAGGACTCTAGTCGTTGCTCAATGGTTGCTTCAATGTTCTCAAATAAATAAATGTTCTATTCAAATTCAAATGTTCTGTTAAAAAATAAATACATCTTGTTCTATTCAAAATGTTGTTCTATGCATTTCTAAAATTTGCCTTGACCCAAAAAGGCAGATTTTCGTATTTTTCACATGCTGTGTTGCACCCCTAAATCTCAATCAATTTTCCCAAAACTTTGCAAAAGTCATTTTTATGTGTCTCATAACAAAATGCAACCCCAGACAGTTTGATATGTTGAGATTTCATTTTTGCATTGCAATTTGATGCACCCTAATATATATATATATAACCCACAGAGCCTTAGCCCTCCATGCACCGAAGGGTCTTTCAATGCTGCTGTGTAGCACTAGCTCTATTGCAGCGGATTGGGCATGATCAACCCTTCCGCGGGCAACGCTGCAGACAGAGTAGGAAGGCTGATCCGTGAGCGGCTGCTTCTGGGACACGGGTCGGGGTCTTAATCGGCCTCGGCTGGGTCTACTGGGCGAGGGTGTATGATGTTGGACAGACCCGAAACACCTTACGACCCCAGTTAACATCACTGATGACGCGTCCCAGCGCATGCTGAAGCATTGTATCTAGAACTATATATATATATATATATATATATATATATATATATATATATATATATATATATATATATAAGGGTTATTTTGCTTTCATTTGGCTCTTGTTTACTGTTGTGTTGTCTTCAATTTCGGTCTGGTGTTCTGTTTTTAATTCTAGCTTTTATTGTGAAGCACCTTGTAACCTTGGTTTAAGGTGCTACCTACAGTAAATGCAGTAAAGACACAAAAATGCTTGTTTATTTCCTGCTTTTTCCCCTGGTATCCTTTCTTTCCCTGCGTGTGGAATAGAAGTGAATAGTGCCTTGCTCATGGGCAGCACAGTAGAAGAGGTGGAGGTGATCTAATAATATTGGATGTTGTGTTTGATGCAGTGGAAAACAACTGTGGCTACCACCTGTTTGAGAGTGACAGCGAGGAGGACGAGGAGGAAGATCAGGAAAAGAAAGAGGAGGCGGCACCACCAAAGAAGAAATCTGCTTTTCAGGTGAGAGCCAAAACACCGGAAACAAGAAAGACATATCAAGAAAGAAAGACATATTTGTGTGTGTGTGTGTGTGTGTGTGTGTGTGTGTGTGTGTGTGTGTGTGTGTGTGTGTGTGTGTGTGTGTGTGTGTGTGTGTTTGCGTGCGTGCGTGCGTGCGTGCGTGCGTGTGTGTGTGTGTGTGCATGTGGGTTTTTTTGTGTGTGGGTGGGCGGGCGTGTTGCGTGCACATGCGTACGTGTATATATATACAGTATATATATATTTTAAGAGTCTCATGAGGATGATAACATTTTCTAAACCATGGGATCCTTAAATTCAAATAAAAACAAAATTCACCAAAATGAGAGGTTTTCAGCTGACGGCAGTGGAATACATCTGACGTCTCTGTAATGTGACATCAGTCAAGTTGTGTTATCTACCTTCCATGTTGCAGTTGGCCTACGAAGCGTGGATCACCAGCTCCAAGTCGGCCCTGAAGGACCTCAAGAAGCAGAAGAAGAAGATCAAGAAAGAAGAGAAGAAAAGAGCGAAGAGAGAGCTGGAGGAAGAGCAGGGTGACAACGGTTTAATACACAGCATCGTGCACCATATATGTCTCACCTAACAGGCCAAAATGATACTGCATGTCCAAAAACAAGTTACTTCAAGTCAACTAAAATTCCGATTCCCTTTTCCAGGCATTGAGAGAGCAGATTCCAGTGAGGATGAATTGGAAAGCTGTGTGGAGGAAAAGGGGGAGGAGGAGAAGGGTAAACCAAGAAACAAAAAATACGGGGGGGGGGGGGGGTGGTTATTAAATGACCTTACCATAACTCACATACCAACTCTTGACACTTTTCCCCCCCCTGACAGAAAACATCGTGCAGCGCCTCATCAGCACCCTGAAGTTCGGCTTTGTGTTCATCCAGTCTCTCATGGACGACGTGACGGAGGGTCTGAACTCCTTCTGCAAAGACAACCTGGACATCTCCAAGGTGCTGCGCTTTGAGAGAGCGCTGCTCAGCCAGCAGCAGAAGAAGGTGGGAGGACACTTTGTGACAGTTAACAAAAGCTTAAGGTTATGAATATAACCCCGCTTCTATGATTGCTTTGTTTGTATGAAAAGTGTTCTATAAATAAAGTTTATTATTATTATTATATAGTACGGTATATACACACGGCAGATATATTTTGGAGTATATTAGCGAGCAGTGGACAACTGGGGGACTTTCTGGTGTCAGGACAGCTTTTCTTTGGTTGTCCCCCCCCTTCCCTCTCTCCCCTCTCCCAGGAATAGTGCTGGGCTGTGAAGCCATTTGAACATGGTGGCGAAGCTCTGTATTGCAAGTCACGTGACGCCATGCAGCCCAGAAAGGAAAATTCCCATCCACTTGCATTGGAACCCCGGCAGCTGTTAAACCCAGGCGAATTTTTTCCGGGTGTCACTCAAAGTATAAAACGACTCTTTTAATTATCAAATAATTGTTTATGGGGCATTTTTTCTTCAGAAGCCAATAAGAGCCGTTTACGGGTGTATTTCCTTCATCGACATCTATATCCATGGGTGGGAGGGGTGGGAGACGTCATGGAATACATCATGGCACACATGCGCACTTCGCCTTAGGCCGCATGGTCAGGAAGTAAAACCAGGAAGAAAAACCCCCCGTGATGGCTTCATGCGCCAGTGAGCAACCTCTGTCTGAATGCATGGGTGGGCGTGGCACGTCCCCTATCCAGTTCTTTTAATACATCCATGCTCTCTCCCCCCTCCCCTCTCTCTCCCCCTCCCCTCTCTCCCCTCTCTCCCCCCTCCCCTCTCTCCCCTCCCCCCCCCCCCCCCTCCCCTCCACAGGGCAGAGAGGTGAGTCAGCAGAGTGTGAAGCAGTTTTACGACAGCTGGCTGTCCCGTCAGAACACCTTGTCGTCTCAAGACGGGATGGACGACGCCCTGGCCCCGCCCCCCTCGCCCCCTGCTGGGCCCTCGTCGCATCACGCCTACACCAGGCTGAAGAGCCAGGCCTCCAAGGTGTCCTGGGGCAGCAGCGTCTCCAGGTACATTTATTTATGGGTGTACTGTAGAAATCACACAGAACCTCAGACTGTATGATATTATAGCAGATTTCCTTTGCTTCGTCCTTTTCATTATTTTCCTTGTTTTTCTTGTCTCTCTTTTTCTGACCCTGTAACACAACATGGCTCTCTTTGTCTCTTACTGCGTGCTTTAGCTTTCTCTTTCTCTTCATGTTCATGTATGCAAGGGTGAAAGACACGGTTTACATTTACTCACATTACTGTCATTGAGTCGTTTTTCGTAAACTTGTGCTTCTTTGAGTATTTCTTAAAGTCAGTACTTTTACTTTTACTTGGGTACGTTTTTACTGAAGTATTGTGCTAATCTACATTTTCAATCATACCCATTACAGGTTATACATTTGATATCTCCATAAGCATCAGAAATGGGACCATCTGGCTTTATTTTATGTACCACTTATCCACTTTTTTATCTACGATTGTGTGTCAGCATTTGTGCCAACATATATATATATATATAAATATATCAGTGGTGGCTGGTGAGCTTGGAAACAGGGGAGGAAGCTAGTGCGGCGACCAAAGGTCGCCCCCCCTTTTTGGCGGCGACCAAAGGTCGCCGGCGGAAAAAATTTTGGCTTTTTTTTTTCACGTGTGTGCGCGCGCGCGCGCATGTGTGTGTGTGTATTTGCCATGTTTCCCATGCTGTCAAGCCTCTTAGCTTTCCACCCAGTGAGGAGCATTGCATTAGCACCCAGTGAGAGGACTACAGGACGGAACAGCACCTGGCACCTGAGGCGGTCCCAGGGAAAATATGACGTGTGCTCTGCTGCTGATACTCTCACCCACAAGCAGTTTTTGCCCAAAACGCCCAAATCTCATTTTAAATTAGCATTAGGATTAGACTGTTGTGATGTCATTATTCAGTTTTAACCATCAATAATTGTTCCTTTTCTCATTATTTCATTTCTCAGAGTAAATACTGTATATTTATTTCGAGATTTTTGTCAATTATTTGTGCTGTTATGGTTATAATTAGCCTAGTTACTCACTTCTACACTATCTTAGATTGTGTTACTTATGGATGGCATGGAATTATGGTGAAAATAGATTATCCCCCCTTTTTGCTGGGGACCCCACTTTGAAAACCACTGGCTTAGGCTAGAACTGTTGCGAGAAGGTTTCAGGATTTATCTCTATGCATTAGGCTGTGATTACTATTTATATAAATCTATTTATTCACATAGATTCATGATATATTATGGTATACAGCCTACCTGTGACATCAATGTTTTGATTCATCCTATGATGTCTCACACTCAGGTGTGCTTTCACAAGACAGGTGTTGTCCATTCAATCAGCTAACCTGTCTTTATAATGGCTGTCTTGCACTGTTTGTATGATACTTGACAAAGTCTATGGCCGAAACTGTTGTCAAATAGCGTTAAATTACACTTAATTGCATCTGGAACGAGAGTGTGTCTTCCTGTGAACAGTGCTGCACTACTCATTTAGTTATCAACTTTGGAGCGTTATTTACCCCCCCTTCCCGACATCCTAGGTTGACATGCTTCATCCCAATCGATTCCTTATTTCTTCTACTTTCATATGATATAAAGATCACCACTCAAGCTTTAAAATTGAGCCCGCTGTCAGCTATCGATTTACAGGCCAAATTCAGTTAAAAAATGTGTGAATTTAAAGTTCGCGGGTTTTAGTATAAGAAATTACAGGATGAAACTTCAATACGACAAAAATAGCGCTGCTCGGTGAACCATTTCCACGCCGAATTTAATAGAAGCTTCGGATAACTTGAAATCAATTGACTTACTTGAATATCCGTGCTGTCTGTAGGGGAAACGCTGCAGTCGAGACGTTGCAAATATTCCAGTTTTCTGACATTGCAAAAAGCCCGTATCGCGCAGCTCGTCTCCCCGCAACTCGAAACTCGTTTTGGTGGTAATCCAATATCAACGACTGTCTGGCTTGTGAACACTTACTGATTGATAAAAAAGTAAATAAAAATAAGAGGGAAATATGATATGCTGCTACTGTCTCAGTAAATCCTTCCTGTCAGGTCAAGCAGTGGATTTCACCTCCTTGATTCAGCGTGAGAGACCACACACCAGGCAGTGGAACAACGTTGCCGATTTTCAGACGTATTCATCAGCATTGGACAATACAGAATGTCAATCAATGTCAAGCAATCTATCTATCAAACAACAACCAATTAGGGTTTCACCTGGTTTCACGGGCTAAGGGAGAGCTCCCCTCCTCCTCAATCTGATTCGTTGGAAAACACATCACTCTCACTGTTTTCTGTGAATTGCAAGTCTTTTTCAACCAATCTTATTTTTTCATTAGATAAATTACCAAATAAATCAAGCCCACAGGGCGGGTGTTTTTTTAATCCCCTCCCCCATGCTGGGACCAGGGCCAGAGTGACTCGTCTGCATGGAGCTATATAATGAATGAAAAAATGAGCGTCTGCACATAAGAAAAAACACATTTGATTGATATTTTATTATAAAAAAAAATATGAAAAATGAAAAATATAAAAATAAAAATAAAAAATATATTTTTTTAATATATATATTTTTTTATATAAAATCCCCAATCTAATAGAGGAGGACCATCCTCCTATGCCTCACTGGAAAAACCTCATCTGAAATATATATATATATATATATATATATATATATATATATATATATATATATATATATATAACACTAATACAATACAGTCTAACCCAGCTCTTTCTCCTCTGCTTCCTGTTTCCTGTCTTCTCTCCCAGCTGTATGACGGATGAGACGATGCTGGGCTCCCGGCAGCCCACCCAGGAGGAGCTGGAGGAGTCTCCTGTTGCAGCGCCCCCTGCTGACCTGCTGAGGCGGCGCCTGCTGAAGACCGGCAACGTCGACCTCACCTCCTTCGAAGGCGATGAACCTTCACCCAGGTGATGAACCTTCACCCAGGTGCTGAACCTTCACCCAGGTGATGAACCTTCATCACCCAGGTGATGAACCTTCATCACCCAGGTGATGAACCTTCTTCACCCAGGTGCTGAACCTTCACCCAGGTGATGAACCTTCACCCAGGTGATGAACCTTCATCACCCAGGTGATGAACCTTCATCACCCAGGTGATGAACCTTCTTCACCCAGGTGCTGAACCTTCACCCAGGTGATGAACCTTCATCACCCAGGTGATGAACCTTCATCACCCAGGTGATGAACCTTCTTCACCCAGGTGCTGAACCTTCACCCAGGTGATGAACCTTCACCCAGGTGATGAACCTTCACCCAGGTGATGAACCTTCACCCAGGTGCTGAACCTTCACCCAGGTGATGAACCTTCACCCAGGTGATGAACCTTCACCCAGGTGATGAACCTTCACCCAGGTGATGAACCTTCACCCAGGTGCTGAACCTTCACCCAGGTGATGAACCTTCACCCAGGTGCTGCGGAGGCTCTGGTTGCACACAGTAACAAAAAAACTCTTTGGAGGAGTTTACACCTAATTGGCCTTTCACTGCGGCAAGATGCGGACATTGTTGCCAGCAAGTCATGCAAACGAATGAAAGGGGTTTCCATACTTTCCCAACTCAAATCAGATCAGAAAAGCCTTCACTCAAATCAGATCAGAAAAGCCTTCACTCAAATCAGATCAGAAAAGCCTTCACTCAAATCAGATCAGAAAAGCCTTCACTCAAATCAGATCAGAAAAGCCTTCACTCAAATCAGATCAGAAAAGCCTTCACTCAAATCAGATCAGAAACGCCTTCACTCAAATCAGATCAGAAAAGCCTTCACTCCTTCCTGATACATATGTGGTCATGTACAATAGATAATATCACCATTTACAACCGTGTTACAAACAGTACAGTGCATCCTTTATATTGTGCACATTGGGCTGATGCTTCAATTGGATTTGTGTCTCTCTCCTTTGCTCCAAAGCTTTGAAGATGGTGTTCCTCAGAAGGAGGAAGCTGAGAAAGAGGAAGCTGAGAAAGAGGAAGCTGAGAAAGAGGAAGCTGAGGAAGAGGAAGCTGAGGAAGAGGACAGGGAGGAGGAGGAGAAACAGGAAGAACAACAAGAAGATAAAGAGGATGAGGAGGTCACCGAGGATGAGAAGAAACAGGAGCAACAAGAGGAGGAGGAGAAGGAGCAGTGTGAGAAGGAGGTGCAAGTGTGGGGAGAGGACTCACAGGAGAGAGAAGAAGAGGAGCACCATGAATACCTAGAAGGCATCTCTCTGGGCTTCAGGGAGGGTGACGGAGACAAAATTCTCCATCTCCCAGAATCCCCCAGACCTCTGAGTGAAACCAGGAACCTCACTGCCAGCGAGCTGCTGCTCAACAAGTGAGTCATCCTTCAGAAATGTAGTAGGTTCGAGCCCTGTGTTACCTCCGGCTTGGTCGGGCGTCCATACAAGCACAATTGGCCGTGTCTGCGGGTAGGAAACCGGATGAAGGGTATGTGTCCTGGTCGCTGCACCAGTGCCTCCTCATGGCCTGTTCAGCGGGGAGGAGAACTGGGGGGAATAGCGTGATCCTCCCTCGCTGTCAGGTGACAAGGAGCGACTGACGACTTCACGTGTATCGGAGGAAGCATGTGCTAGTCTACAACTCTCCCCCCCCCCAGATCAGCAGAGGGAGCGGAGCAACGTCCGGGACAGCTTGACAGGGGGAATTGGTACAAGTACAATTTGGGAGAAAACGTGGGTGAAATCAGAAAAAATGAAATAAACAGCAGTTAAAAACATGAGGCAGGATTTATTTACCTTTAGATTGTTATTCGATTCTAGTATACAACTGTTACTTTTATATTATATACTAACTGTTACTATTGACGACAAAGACCTTATTCTTATGTTTCACATCCTTTTTTAAAGATCTAGCCAGCAGCTTTGGGCCATTCATCAAGTAAATTGAGAATGCATAGTAAAACAAATAGAAGGTGAATTGAAATGAGTTTGTCTTGACATGATAAATTACAAACATTATGACTCAAATAAAAGAGCGTTAAACAAATCGATTGCATTCGATCTTAATGTATGGATTACGATTACATGTTCTGCATCAAATACCACCTGAAATGAACCTTTGATAACATTTTATCAATATTTAGTATGTTTCAGAACGATGAGATCTCCGGGTCTGATAAGTTCTACCACACGCTGCCGCGGCCCGTCCGGCTGCTCTTCGCCCTCTACAACACCATGGTGTCCAAGTCGGAGATGCTGTGTTACTTCGTCATCATCCTCAACCACATCATGTCCGCTTCCTTCCTCACCCTCATCTTGCCCATCCTCATCTTCCTCTGGGCCATGCTGTCGGTGCCCCGGCCCACCAAACGCTTCTGGATGACCGCTATAATATACACAGAAGTATGTTATGATGGTGTTTAGCATGATCCTCCAATGCTGTAGTATAGTTTGTCCATTTTGGACAAAAATGGATACCAGAGGTTTATTTCTTAGTACGCTACTTACAAAACACAGATGATTACCGTATATCCTTTAAAACAGTAGGTCTCAACCCTCTTGACTTGTGAACTCTTGTTTCATTTGATTACTTTTCAGAGGCCTAGAGGTTTAAAACTACGGTATTTAATATTTCATAAGAAAAAAGCAAATATTAAGGAAAAATCTGGAAAGATTGGCATAATAAAGTTGTATTAAGTTGTATTGTAGATATGTTTTTCCCAATCCATAAATCACCTCACGACGCCCCAAAATTACATTGTGACCCCCTTAAGATTTTTCTAACTCAATGAAATGATGCTTGAAATTGAGTAGTTTATGTATTTCAGTAGACATTGGTTACAGTAATATCACTGCATAGATTTTCAGCATAGTTGACACATTATACAGTATATTTGTGTCAGGGAGAAATATCTGAAATTTATCATCCAGTAACTCTAAAATACAGATAATTCAGTTTGTAAAAGGGGTATGATTCTGTCCACCAAGGACTTGAACTACCCTCTGTGTTTTAAAAGGTACCGTGATTTAACTTTGTGCTATGATTTTGTCAGCATCAAATTTTAGTTCTTTATGTCCCGAGGACTGCCGGTGAAAACTAACTTCGGGCTAATCCCGGCACTTTTACTGTTGACATGTATGGATGATTCTATATGTGTAAACTGTTTTATTAATGTGCACTGTCCTGTCCAACTAAACAATAAAGTAAAGTAAGCATCACATTCCACATGGAGGACCAGTTTTAGACCTAAACTCTTGAACCTTCTGTTCCCAGCTGACGGTTGTGGTGAAGTACTTTTCCCAGTTTGGCTTCTTCCCCTGGACCACCTCCGCCTACCGCGGCATGTTCGGCGAGGACCCGTTCGCCATGCCCAACATCATCGGGGTGGAGAAGAAAGACGGCTACGTTTTCTTCGACCTCATTCAGCTGCTGGCTCTCTTCTTCCACCGCTCCATCCTCAAGGTACCGTGGACACTGAGGAACAGAGGTGTGACCAGGTCCACTCTGCTCAAGCCCCAATTAAGAGAGAAGATAAAAGATCTAGGACTTTTCAATAGACCTTATTCGATTGACGTCACTCACGTACGGGCACGCCCACCGCCGCCATATTGTTGACATTCCGCAGCGCGCTGTTTAAAAGTGACTGACAGCTGTCATAGCTTAGGACGCCAGCCAGCGTTACTTACTAGCCTTTTTTTTTTTTTTTACTTACTAGCCTATTTAATGCCATTTTTACTGCGTCAGGAGCTATTTCACAACAGCGATAGTGTGCTGTGTAATAATACACGGCTGTAGTAATAGCAGCAATAAAAGCCCAGGTGTTAGCTACTAGCTACTGTCCACAAACGTGAAGGGAAAGAGACTAGAGGCTAACGTTAGTAGCAAACATTGGGCTCATGCAAGCAAGCGTCAGATCAAACAAACATTTAACGTTAAGGTTATTTGCCTTTGCTGTCATGACAATGTTTGATGATGATGATGTCGTTGGTGGCACAAAAGTAAAAATGTCAGACCAATTTCCACAGATGAAATAGTTATAACGCTAGGACTCAAGGGATTTGAAAGCCTTCAGCTCCTGAGATGTGTAGCCTATGCCAATGCTGTCTGTATTCACAATGTCCGGTACGTTATACCTGGCAATATAATGAGTTATATTTACTCTAAGTCCGTTTTTTATAGGGGTCCGCACCTTCGACCAAACTTATTTTTTCATCACTTCTCTTTGACGAAGCCATAACTGTTGCTATACGCTCGGCCAGACTACGTTATGGCTGCGGTTTGTCATCAATATGGCGCCGTCCGGGGTTATCGAATAAGGTCTATACAATATGCTGTGTGTGTGTGTGTGTGTGTGGGGGGTGGGGGGTTGCGGCCCCCTTGCTTGGACCACACCCATTTTCAAACATGACCTAATTATTATTTTTATTATTTTACGTTTACGTTTTGTGGGAAGGGGGGGGGCAATGTGGGTGGCTGGCAATAAATGGTCATTCCATACAAATTAATTCTATTCTATATATATTCTATATATAAGTTCCCATCTTATAACTTTCAATCTGAGTCATTTACACAGAAACAAGATCTTCAAGACTTTAGAAACCTTTTCAAGCCACCAAAGTACAAGTCAAAATCAAGTATTCTCTTCATGCGTCATGTCTCAAGCAATTGAAATGTTGACTCAAGTCTCAGAACTGCTTTGAAATGTATCATCATGTTAAAGATATACCAGCGTAGTATTATGGTACACTAGGTACTACCACTCCAGCAGGCTGACATCAGATTGTGTTTGACAAACACTCTGTAATGTGCTCATGATCACTGCAGTGCCACGGCCTGTGGGACAACAAGGAGGTCGAGATGCCCGATTTCTTCAAGAAGATGAAGAAGAAAGTGGACAAGAAGAAGATGATGGGAGGAGACAAGCCGGGGGCGGAGCAGGGAGCCCGGCGTCGCCTGAAGTTCCTGCCTCTCCAGACTTCCACCACCTCCATGTTCTGCAGGGGGCAGAGAGGCGACTCTGGAGGTGAAGATTCAGACAAATAGCCTTCATTCAAGGGACATTAGGGTGTTTGAATCCAAGTCAACTCGGCTGCAAGACATGTTGTGGTTGAGCAAGAGAAGAGATTCTCACTTCTCTGCCATCACTATTTCTCTCTCCACCTGCACATGTCTAACCCACAGCTGAGCTGAATGCAACGCACCCATTCTTTCTCTGGGGCTTGTCAGAAGGCATTCTGGGAAATGGAGGAAATGACTACAGTAGCAGTAGTGCAGTAGAAGTAGACGAGATAGGTCCAGGGCAAGTGGGTACAACAAAAAAGTAAATAACTCTTGGAAGTCTTTGACATATCACAGGTATAGAAAAGTATAAAGCTTAATTTATACTTATTAGAAAGTGTCGCTCAGCACATGGTCGCAGACGAAAAAGAAAGTGTCGCTCATGGTGTTGCATTTATACTTCAGTGAACGTTCGCTTCTGTTTAACGGTCACGTGACACTCGAACGCTATTAAATGCTGACAGCCAAGAGAAGAGAGGGAACGCACAGTGAAACCACATCGGAGGCAAGATGTAACGTACTTGACTGCTGCCGCATATAAACGACACACAACTCACCTCCTCTCTCTCTCTGGGAAATGCACAATGTTCTTTGTGATTTTCACGAAGTCATAGATCAAGGACAGGCTGATAAAAATAGCGGGGACACGTTCATTCATTTCAATCGAGTGAAAACCAAAACAAGGAAGTCAAACGCATGCCGTCTATATAGCCAATCAGACTTGCGCGATACTATGACGTAGTCAGCGACACTAGACATTTCACCAGGTAGCAGACACTGCTCGCAGACACTTGAAAGTGTCGACTCAAGTCCTCATTTCTGTCGGCGACCGTTTCAAAAGTGTCGGCAGACGAAGCATAAATTGGGCTTAAGAGTCTCCACAGGGCAGATTTTTCCTTTTCTATGGGTCTACTGATCAAACTTAGCTGAACAGTGGCTCGATGAGTTCTTCTTTTCACACGTTCTTATCCCAGGATGGTTGACTGCACACATTTCAGTGACACCCTGCTTCACATTCATACAAGAATTTCACATTCAAGAAATATTGTAACCTGTCTCTACCTTAACCCATTGATACCTGATGCAGCATTTGCGTTTATATCCCTCATTTGTGTGTGTATCCCTTTAAGACCGCAAACCGCGTCATTCGGTTCTTAAAGGGATACACACAAATGCTGCATCAGGTATCAATGGGATGTACAGAGGATAAAGACATTCCACTTTGCTGTATAACAATAAGCCGACCTGATATGACCTGATGTGACCTGATATGACCTGATGTGACCTGATGTGACCTGATATGACCTGATATGACCTGATATGACCTGATATGACCTGATGTGACCTGATGTGACCTGATATGACCTGATGTGACCTGATATGACCTGATATGACCTGATGTGACCTGATATGACCTGATATGACCTGATGTGACCTGATATGACCTGATATGACCTGATATGACCTGATGTGACCTGATATGACCTGATATGACCTGATGTGACCTGATATGACCTGATGTGACCTGATATGACCTGATGTGACCGGATATGACCTGATGTGACCTGATGTGACCTGATATGACCTGATGTGACCTGATATGACCTGATGTGACCTGATATGACCTGATATGACCTGATGTGACCTGATATGACCTGATGTGACCTGATGTGACCTGATATGACCTGATATGACCTGATGTGACCTGATGTGACCTGATGTGACCTGATATGACCTGATGTGACCTGATATGACTCAAGACTTCCCAGCTCATATTTCATTGTTGTTGTTTTACTGGAGAGGTGAAGCCCAAGAAGCACAGCAGCAGGAAGAAGAGGCACCAGCACAAAGCTCCACTGACCAGGAAGCAGAGGATCAGACAGCAGATCAGAGAGAGGATGCTGCAGGCCAAAGCTGCCATCATAGAAGTGTGGGTTAACCTTTTGTATTGGGTCAGATTCAGATGGGTTAATGTTTTGTATTGGGTCAGATTCAGATGGGTTAATGTTTTGTATTGGGTCAGATTCAGATGGGTTAATGTTCTGTATTGGGTCAGGTTCAGATGGGTTAACGTTCTGTATTGGGTCAGCTTCAGATGGGTTCATGTTTTGTATTGGGTCAGATTCAGATGGGTTCATGTTTTGTATTGGGTCAGATTCAGATGGGTTAATGTTTTGTATTGGGTCAGATTCAGATGGGTTAATGTTTTGTACTGGGTCAGTATCAGATGGGTTCATGTTTTGTATTGGGTCAGATTCAGATGGGTTAATGTTTTGTATTGGGTCAGATTCAGATGGGTTAATGTTTTGTATTGGGTCAGATTCAGATGGGTTAATGTTTTGTATTGGGTCAGATTCAGATGGGTTCATGTTTTGTATTGGGTCAGATTCAGATGGGTTCATGTTTTGTATTGGGTCAGATTCAGATGGGTTCATGTTTTGTATTGGGTCAGATTCAGATGGGTTAATGTTTTGTATTGGGTCAGATTCAGATGAGTTAATGTTTTGTATTGGGTCAGATTCAGATGGGTTAATGTTTTGTATTGGGTCAGATTCAGATGGGTTCATGTTTTGTATTGGGTCAGATTCAGATGGGTTCATGTTTTGTATTGGGTCAGATTCAGATGGGTTCATGTTTTGTATTGGGTCAGATTCAGATGGGTTAACGTTCTGTATTGGGTCAGATTCAGATGAGTTAATGTTTTGTATTGGGTCAGATTCAGATGGGTTCATGTTTTGTATTGGGTCAGATTCAGATGGGTTCATGTTTTGTATTGGGTCAGATTCAGATGGGTTCATGTTTTGTATTGGGTCAGTTCAGATGGGTTCATGTTTTGTATTGGGTCAGATTCATTCTACGTTCAACCTATCATCACAATGTCGGTAGAAAGTCTGCAAAATCCTCCTTTATGGTCATATTGGAATGAAAAAAAATAATTTTTTAAGCTCACTCTAACGATCATACATACACGGGATGGGTTGGGAATCTACGAGCATAGGGACAAATGTGAATCAGAAGTGGTGTGTTCTTTTCCCCCCCAACAGTGCCTTGCACATTTACCTACCCATCAGGCAGTTCTTCTATGACATCATCCACCCAGAGTACAGCCCTGTGTGTGACGTCTACGCTCTCATGTTCCTCATCGAGGTCGTCAACTTCATCGTCACCATATATGGATACTGGGCTTTTGGGGTAAGAGCGCATAGTTTCTGAGCACACATACTCATATGAACACTAACACTTAAAGGAACACTCCGCCCATTTTCAACCAGCTTTGTATCATTAGAACATCAGTAGTATATCAGAAAACTGTAAACGGTTTTGAAGTCTGTCATTTAATTTGACAGTTATTGAGTGTTAAAGTGTGGACCAGTGACATCACTGGTCCACACTAACTCAAATTAATAACTCATTAACTCAAATCAACTCTCAATAACTGTCAAACTAGATGAATGATGAATAGTTTGACAGTTATGGAGAGTTGATTTGAGTTAATGAGTTAATGAGTTATTCATTTGAGTTAGTGTGGACCAGTGATGTCACTGGTCCACACTTTAACACTCAATAACTGTCAAATTAAATGACAGACTTCAAAACCGTTTACAGTTTTCTGATATACTACTGATGTTCTAATGATACAAAGCTGGTTGAAAATGGGCGGAGTGTTCCTTTAAATACATGCATAAACACACACACACACTCACCTGAGATGATGCTACTGTAGCTTACAGCTCAGCTCTGGGTTTTCCTGAGCTGCTGTCACTCCACTGCGTCGTCTCATTAAACCACAGAACGTTCTCATCAGAACCGACGCCTGACCCACATTCTACTGACCCACATTCTACTGACCCACATTCTTCTGACCCACCTTCTCTATCATGTTTGAAGTTCGACACTTTCTTGCTTCTGATTGAGAAGTTCAGTTTTCCTGCTTCAAAGGCCGACACAGTTTGTTCAATCTGAGATGTGTTGTGTTTGTGTTTGACAGAAGGACATAACAGATAAATGAGTTTTTTGGATTTGGAGGCTGGAAAATGTTTTGTGTAGAGCAGCTAAAGCTATAACTCTATTTTCTGTTTGATCTCAGAGCAACAATAAAACATTTTAATCCAATCAAATTCAAGTTTTAAGAGAGAAGGGGGCGGAGCATTCAGTACGAGCGCTGCTGCTGTCGTCTGCTGAGGAACTGTTCACAGATATTAACTGTGGTGTGAACGCTGCCTTCAGCAACAAAGTCACGTCATAGTTTATACTTATCTTTGTAGTTCTACTCCATCTTTGTAGTTCTACTCCATCTTTGTAGTTCTACTCCATCTTTGTAGTTCTACTCCTATGTCATCTGTGATCAATGTCAATCCTTTCCTTCTGGATTTGACCCCCATTGACACGTTTGACCTGGCAGATCTGGCACACAAAACACACACACACACACACACACACACACACACACACACACACACACACACACACACACACAAACACACAAGGCAGATTCATTCAGTTTGCCATATCACTAACCATGTGTTCAGTGGGACTCTACTCCACTCCCTGATCGCAACAAGCATTTGACACTTGTCACTTGTCCTGTCCTGTGCTGTGCTGTGCTGTGCTGTGCTGTGCTATGTATAGCTACTGCTATTTCGACAGCTGTGGAAAGAATGGACCCTCCTTAAGCGCTGGTCCGGCTTTGTACAGACGAGCCTTTTCTCTCTCGCTCCTTTTCCAGACGTTTGGAAATGGTTCAACCTCTTACTTTTCTTCTGTTGTCATTGAAGACGTTTTCCTGAGCAGTACAGAAATAGCAATGTCAATGCACAGCAACAACAAAGCTGTGGACTGGAGCAGCTGCAACTGGACCGAGAGTGGAAGGGATTTGCCAATGGACAGCCTTTGTGTTGCCTCAACAGCAGATAAGTTGACAATAGTGGTGGGAGACAGTCATTTTTCGGAGGAGAAGACTTTCCTCGTCGAGAGCTGCGACTATTTCCGAGCTCTGTATCGCTCTGGAATGAAGGAGTGCCGGCAGGACGAGATCCACCTCCAGTCTCTGTGTGCCCGAGGCTTCCTCATCGCCTTGGCGGTTTTACGAGGCGAGAGGCCGATCCTGGACGCTGACGAACTCGTGGACGCCATCGAATGTGCTGCTTTCCTGCAGGTGGCTCCACTTACCAAACATCTCATTGACCTCATGGACTCTGACAGCTGCCTGCTCATGTATCACACTGCTGCCACCTACGGGCTGATGGACCTGTACCGCGCTGCTGCACGATTCATCCGAGACATGTATCACGACCTGGAGGCAGAGGTCAAGACAACTCTCCCGTCAGAACTGATCTCCTATGTGGAGTCGTTAGCCCCTCGTGCGTTTGTGGCTGTAGGGGCTCATGTGAGCTGTGGTGTCGATGAAACGATCCACGCTGCCTCCAGGACGGTTTGCTACCTGGATGAAGATGGGAATAAGTGGAAGGTGTTGACAGATCTGCCGCTCGATGCCAGCACCTCGATGGCAGGAGTGACCGTTTTAGACAACAAACTCTACATCGTCGGAGGAGTTCACGGAATCCACAAACAAGTTGTGGATTCTTCTTTCTGCTACAGCGTCGAAGACAACGATTGGTCCATGATTGCCAGTCCGGCGCAGCTACGCTACAACTTCTCCCTCGTGGGTGAAGAGGGTCGTCTTTACGCCATCGGGGGAGAGTACGAGCGAACGGCGATGTCGTCCGTGGAAACGTACGACGTTGAGACCGGACGGTGGACATGTGCCGCTCATTTACCACGACCGGTCGCGGGAGCAGCGTGCGGCACGGCCATGAGGAGGGTGTTTGTGTGTCTGTGGAGGCCGATGCACACCACGGAGATCCACGAGTACCTGTCAGGGAAAAACCAATGGTCGCTCGTCACCACGCTGACCAGGCCGCAGAGCTACGGCCACTGCATGGTGGGCCACAGGGACCACCTGTACATCATGAGGAACGGACCGTCGGACGACTTTCTCAGATGCATGATGGACTGCTACAGTCTGACCACAGGCCAGTGGTCGGCCCTGCCGGGACACTTCGCCAACAGCAAAGGTGCCCTGTTCACCTCGGTGGTGAGAGGCGACACCGTCTTCACACTGAACCGAAGCATGACTCTTGAGTACACCATCGAAGGTCAAACCTGGAAGCCCAGAAGACAGATGAAGGGTTTCCCCAGAAGTGGATCTATGTGGACATTTCTGCTTCGGCTGCCAAATGCTGACAAACGGACTTTATAACACGTCTCCATTTTGGTTTGGGCAACGTTGTGAGCAGAAAAGGGTAGAATGGGTGTAGTTACCCCGAATTACCTCAAGATGCCACTGTCAATTTTTATTGACTTTCATCTTAAGTCCAGATGTGGAAGATGTATAATTGTGACTGAAATGTTAACAGCATACTGTGTGGTAGGGTTCCTTTTTTCCTTTTCAATCAGTCAGTCTGTTGAAGTTAACATAAGGCGATGGATCAGATCTGCGCTAACTTCTTCTCCCAGGATGGAAGTTTTCATTGTTTCAACAGTAGAAAAGTAATGATGTGGCTCCAACAGAAGGCAGATCAGCCATCATGTTGATTGGAATAAATGTGATTATTCAAACGGCCGTCTCCTTGTGATTTTGAGAATCTAAACAACAGAAATTGGTCTGGCAGAAAAGTCATGGAGCATTTTGAAAACTCAAGATAGTTCATTTCTAAGCCTTTCTGGTAGGGATGCACAACGATATCGCCACATCAGCGGCCGATAAAGGCTTTAAAATGAAATATCGGTATCGACCCGAAACGAACATTTCTGCCTCTGACAGGGTTTGCTATACTTTATTTATGCATAAAATGCTCGATGCCATCATGTCCCCGGTGCATCATCATTTACATAGTAGTAGTTTTCTTATTTTGCACAGTGAACGTGTACATTTAGAAAAACATTCTATTTACTGTATGTCTGCATCTGCCATCACTACAGGAGACACACACACACACACACACAATCAGATCTGCTCTGGAATCAAAATAATCTCATTGGTTGAGTTAAACTTTAGTGGGCGGAGCCAAAGAATATCTAGCCATACTAAGTCACGTATCCAGGTTCAAACTAGCCAGCCATACTAGCCTATACCTGATATTATTATACCTGATATTATTATACCTGATATTGTGACAAAACAGCTCATGAATGCAACACTGTTGGAGCCGACTTGGAAGTCCTGGATGTCGGACTTCCCACCAGCATGTGTGAACACACAGATAATAATCTGTCCCTCTTCAGAAATACAGCGCGGCTGCAGACATCACAGAGTCTCTGTCGGAGGACCAGGTGCCCTCTGCGTTCCTCGTCATGCTCCTCATGCAGTTCGGCACCATGATTGTGGACCGGGCCATCTACCTGAAGAAGTCCCTGCTGGGGAAGTGTGTGTTCCAGGTGGTGCTGGTGTTCGGCATCCACTTCTGGATGTTCTTCATACTGCCGGGGGTCACCGATAGGTCAGGCTTCATCACTTAATTCTTATTATTATTCATATTCTTATCCTTGTTGTTGTTGTTGTTGTTAATAGTAAATAGGCCAGTAAATAAACTGATATGATCCCTAACTCCATTTCATTAACCCCAGGAAAAAATAAACTTCAGTGTTTTTATTTGATTTTTATATTTCATTCTGTCCTCATCTCTTGTCTGCTCCTCAGGAGGTTCAACAGAAACAAGATCGCTCAGCTCTGGTACTTTGTAAAGTGTATCTACTTCGGCTTTTCTGCTTACCAGATCAAGTGTGGCTACCCGAACCGCATTCTGGGCAACTTCCTCACCAAGAACTTCAACTACCTCAACCTCTTCCTCTTCCAAGGGTAGGACCACTGTTGGTACAAGTGACTGGTTTGATGATAGGGAGGTGGTGATTGTTGCCCGAAATAAACACATATATCTTCATTAACTGCATGCTTGATATTATGATGACCATGGCGTCATAGATTTATTGGCAGACAATCTTAATATTTTTGATAGTTTTTGTGAAACAACAGACAATTGATAGAATTTATATAGTTTTTGGATTGTACTTTTTTTTTAATATATATCGTTTTATAATGCTTTATACCATATAATCTATATAAATAATATGTTTTTTCATTCAAACACTCCTCTCCAGGTTCAGGCTAGTCCCCTTCCTCACTGAGCTGAGAGCGGTGATGGACTGGGTTTGGACGGACACCACTCTGTCTCTGTCCAGCTGGATCTGTGTAGAAGACATCTACGCTAACATATTTATACTCAAGTGCTGGAGGGAGTCTGAGAAAGTAAGTGTGTGTGTGTGTGTGTGTGTGTGTGTGTGTGTGCGTGCGCGTGTGTGTGTGCTTGTGTGTGTGCGTGTGCTTGTGCGTGTGTCTGTCTCTGCATTTCATCATCATCATTACTAATAAACTACCACACACTCACAAGCACACTATTGCTTAAGTGACTGTTGCATTAAGTCCGATTTTTACTGCCCCTGAGTACAAAATGCCTGTAATATATTCGCCTAAATCCAAATTTCTCTGCACACAACATACAGCTTGAACACTCAAGTTGTGCCCATAATACAGTTTACAGTCCATAATTATTTCTCCGGGTCCTGAGATTTCTTTCTGGCTCGTACTTACCTTTTCTCCAGCAGATGTCACTGTTTCTCAATTTTAGTTTTGCGGATTTAATTCCATTCTCGTTTATTTCTGACCTAAGTCTGACCCAGCGTTCTCACATCATGGTCTTCCTGCCTGTCAGAAGTTTCCTATTAAAGTTTAATATTGAACGATATTGATGGTGTGAGATCTGGACTAGATGTTGTCATTTGATTCAGCATTCCCCATGCCGTACTCAATAGACTGACTACTGATAATCCAGTCATTCAGTTCTCCCTCTACTTGCTGTAGAAATACCCGCACACTCCAGGACAGAAGAAGAAGAGAGTGGTGAAATACGGAATGGGAGGCTTCATCATCTTCGCCCTCATCAGCATCATCTGGTTCCCCCTCCTCTTCATGTCATTGATCCAATCAGCTGCCGGAGTGACCAATCAGCCAGTGGACGTCTCCATCCAGCTCAGCATCGCAGGATATGAGGTCAGGGGGGATACAAGTGCATCACGTGTTCATGTCAAATTGATGGTGTATTAAATACTTCATATTATTATATATTATTCAAACTCACCATTTTACACAACAACTGCTTCATCGCTTCCTCGTCCCCTCTCCCCCCAGAAAACCACAAACTCTTCCCTTTCTCATTCTGTTGCCTCTGTTCCCCTGATTCTGTTATTTTAAGAAGAATCTCAAAACACATTTGTTGAATATTGCTTTTAGTCACTGTTTTTATTGCTCTATTTTTGGAATTTGCTAAATGCTCTCCTTCTGTTTCACTGTGCTTGAACTCTTGTTTTGATGTGTGTGTTTTCACAGCCTCTCTTCAGTATGAGCGCCCGCGAGCAGAACCTGGTTGCGTACGAAGAGAAGAACTTCAGCAGCCTCACCAAGGCCTACGCCACCCAGCCAGTAAGATGCAGCCCTAACCCTAACCCTAACCCTAACCCTAACCCTAAACCTAAACCTAACCCTAACCCTAACCCTAAACCTAAACCTAAACCTAAACCTAAACCTAAACCTAACCCTAAACCTAAACCTAACCCTAACCCTAAACCACCCAGCCAGTAAGATGCAGCTCAGTCCCCTGTCAACTCCAAAATAGACTTTAATGAACTGCCGCCATGGGACATGTGGGACATTATGTCATCATGGTGACATCTCTCTGTCCTTCCGTCTGTGTCTTATAGCACCTCTCTCTCTCTCTCTCTCTCTCTCTCTCTCTCCTCCAGTCTGCCATGCAGTTCATACCTCTCTCTCTCTCTCTCTCTCTCTCTCTCTCTCTCCTCCGGTCTGCCATGCAGTTCATACCTCTCTCTCTCTCTCTCTCTCAGTCTGCCATGCAGTTCATACCTCTCTCTCTCTCTCTCTCTCTCCTCCGGTCTGCCATGCAGTTCATAACTCTCTCTCTCTCTCTCTCTCTCTCTCTCCTCCAGTCTGCCATGCAGTTCATACCTCTCTCTCTCTCTCTCTCTCTCTCTCTCTCTCCTCCAGTCTGCCATGCAGTTCATATCTCTCTCTCTCTCTCTCAGTCTGCCATGCAGTTCATCATGAACTCTCTCTCTCTGTCTGCCATGCAGTTCATACCTCTCTCTCTCTCTCTCTCTCTCTCTCTCTCAGTCTGCCATGCAGTTCATCATGAACTACATGGCAGAGGACATTGTGGTTGTGAAGATCAAGAGCGACGCCAGTCTCCTGTGGAGCATCAGCCCGGCCAGCAGGGCGGCCATGATCCAGGAGCTCAGTAACTCCTCCCACATCTACGTGACAGTACGATGGACGCTGCTCAGGTCGGTGTGTGTGTGTGTGTGTGTGCGCGTTCTCTTCCCCTCCATGAAATCAGCTTGTGACCTTTGTTTACAAAATATGATCAATTATATTTATATCAGTTTCAGTATAAAATCATCTTTGCTTTTTCTGATTTATGTTTTTTTTAAGCATTTTGGAATTGTACATTCAGTACAGCGTTTATTGCCCCCCCCCATCACATTGAATTGAAGGCATTTTATAACAATCACTACCTTCCCCCGCACACATTTTTATTTCATGAAAAAAATAAGAAAACTAAATAAATGAATGAATGAATAAATACATCTTTTCAGTGCTTTCCAAAGTGATGCTGCTGTTACGTTTCTAATGTAATGTGAACATTTGAATGATTTGTTGTGTTGTACCAGGCTACATTTGCTAGGCTAGATCTGATTGGAGTCATAAACATGTAATGTCTTTGTGTGCGTCCTGGTGTCACACGTGTGTGTGTGTGTGTGTGTGTGTGTGTGTGTGTGTGTGTGTGTGTGTGTGTGTGTGTGTGTGTGTGTGTACTGTAAATATACGGTTGTATGGGTGTGGTTGTGGGTTTGCATGTGTGCTTGAATGTGAGAACATGCTGTACAGTACATGCTGCAATGTGTGCATGCCTGTGTCTATCTGCTGCACAATGGATGTCTGTATCTGTACTCTGTGTGTGTGTGTGTGTGTGTGTGTGTGTGTGTGTGTGTGTGTGTGTGTGTGTGTGTGTGTGTGTGTGTGTGTGTGTGTGCGTGTGTGTGCGTGTGTGTCTGATAAAAATAGACATGGTGGATTTTCAGTGGAGATTGTTCTCTTCACTTTGGAAAAGCAGAGGACTTTGTACCTCTCAATAAAAAAAATACTCATCTCACAACATTTTAAAATCATGTCGTAGTTTTTCTTCACAGATGTACAGAAAGTGACGTGATGCAGAAACGTTTGCACAGTGCACACATGCTGTTTCACGCCCGTCCTGTCCTCCTGTCCTGTCCTGTCCTCCTGTCCTGTCCTCCTGTCCTGTCCTGTCCTACTGTCCTGTCCTCCTGTCCTGTCCTGTCCTACTGTCCTGTCCTCCGTTCACTCCTCAGGAACCCGTCCCTGTCGATGGTGGTGGAGACGGTGGGAGAACACACTGAGAAGTACGAGGACGAGGCCCTGAGGCACGCGCTCGTCCGCATGCTGCAAGCAGGCTCCAGCAGCAGTCCTGTGTGAGTCCCCCAGCCAACACAGTCACACCAGATTACCTGCTGGGATGTATCACAGTCACACCAGATTACCTGCTGGGATTTATCACAGTCACACCAGATTACCTGCTGGGATTTATCACAGTCACACCAGATTACCTGCTGGGATTTATCACAGTCACACCAGATTACCTGCTGGGATTTATCACAGTCACACCAGATTACCTGCTGGGATTTATCTCAGTCACACCAGATTACCTGCTGGGATTTATCTCAGTCACACCAGATTACCTGCTGGGATGTATCACAGTCACACCAGATTACCTGCTGGGATTTATCACAGTCACACCAGTTTACCTGCTGGGATTTATCTCAGTCACACCAGATTACCTGCTGGGATTTATCACAGTCACACCAGATTACCTGCTGGGATTTATCTCAGTCACACCAGATTACCTGCTGGGATTTATCACAGTCACACCAGATTACCTGCTGGGATTTATCTCAGTCACACCAGGTTACCTGCTGGGATTTATCACAGTCACACCAGATTACCTGCTGGGATTTATCACAGTCACACCAGATTACCTGCTGGGATTTATCACAGTCACACCAGGTTACCTGCTGGGATTTATCACAGTCACACCAGATTACCTGCTGGGATTTATCACAGTCACACCAGATTACCTGCTGGGATTTATCTCAGTCACACCAGATTACCTGCTGGGATTTATCTCAGTCACTCCAGGTTACCTGCTGGGATTTATCACAGTCACTCCAGATTACCTGCTGGGATTTATCACAGTCACACCAGATTACCTGCTGATAAGAAGTTTCCCAGATGATTAGTAGGCGGAGATCTCCAATCGTTAAATTGTTCAAACCATTAATTTCTCCACACATTACATTACATTACGTCATTTGGCAGACGCTTTTATCCAAAGCGACTTACAATAACACATTTTTGTCAGCAATAGAGCAATCAACTATGTAACAGTCTGTGACAACTACAACTTCTGAAGGAACAGTGATACAAGTTTAGGTTTAGAGCACACTTACAACACGACCAAATTATTTGTCTAATCTGAGTCAAGCCTCCGTGCTGTTGTTGTCGTCCTGTCCTGTAGGATTATTCCTTCTCTGCTGCCAAAGTTCATCAGAGGTCCCAAAGGCGCGGAGTCCAAGATAGCAACCAGGATGAACGTTGGTTCGTTACATTTATTGATGTTTAGATTGATCACAAATGCCAGATGATTGTTTTAACAAATTAACTATTCACTATTCTTGGTAGAACGAAATGAAATGTGAGTTCACCTGACAGGCTGGTTTACCAGGCTAAGTCTTTGTGGTTAAGCACCTCAATCAAGTCTATTTTGCTTGATCTTCTACCTCCACTGTTAATATCTCCCCGCCCATGCAGAGGGTGTCCAGGAGATGGCTCTCTTCAAGCCCCTGTCAGTCAAACTTCAGCAGACCAATGGGGAGGGAGAGGAAGATGCAGACCAGTGGTGGGTGGTGGAGGAGTGTTCGCCCGGTCCCGCCCTCAGCTGTCACAGTATAGAGATGGTGGTGTTCAACGATAAAGTCAGTCCCCAGGCGCTGGGCTTCCTGGCCGGACACGGGTGGGTGACAACACACAACACCTGTCACGGAATCCTCCTGAAAACAAACTGGGTTTCTCTAAGACTGTTCTTTATATTATTATTATTATTTATATATATATATATCTCTAAGGCTGTTCTTTATATTCAAATGTACTACCACACATCCCACGTTCCTTTCATTTACAATTTAACAAATACACTCACCGCCAAACACTTTATTAGAGACCTCTGTTGCTATGGGCCATTTATAATACGAGACAACTTGTGTGTTGTGAGTGAGATACTGTTCTGCACAGCAGCACTGTTGTAAAGAGTCTGCCCTTTCTCTCATTAACAAGGTGTTTTCAGCCACAGAACTGCTGCTTCCTGGATGTTTTTCTGTTTGTCGCACCTTTCTGTGTAAACTCTATAGAGACAGTAGTGTGATCGCACCTTTCTGTGTAAACTCTATAGAGACAGTAGTGTGATCGCACCTTTCTGTGTAAACTCTATAGAGACAGTAGTGTGATCACACCTTTCTGTCTAAACTCTTTAGCACTGATTCTCAAATGGGGGTCCTTGGGGGGGTTCCAGGGGGTCCCCAGCCAAAAGGGGGGTAATATATTTTCGCTATAATTCCATTCATAATGAACACAATGACTATTTTGGTCATGGGTTTTATACACTTTCTGTAATAAAACATCTAAAAGCATCAATCGTATTATCATATGGGGGACCGTGGGACAAAATCCTATCAATTGGGGGTCCGTGGTCTAATCTTTGTCAGTTTAGGGGTCCCTCAAGTGAAAAAATGTGAGAACCACTGCTCTATAGAGACAGTAGTGTGTGATCACACCTTTCTGTGTAAACTATATAGACAGTCAATAGTGTGTGAGGAGAGCAGCAGCTGTTTCTGAGACGCAGAACAAAGTCACTTATTTAGATCGTGCATCTTGTCCATTCTAATGTTTGGTTGAACAAAAAACTAACCTACATCCCCCCGTCTGCATGCATTATATATTGAGCTGCAGCCACAGGATTCGCTCTCTGGAGGAGCTCTGCTATGAAGTGGCCAATCAGTGTATTGTCATGATGCAGATCTTGGCAGGGCAGAAAAGTAAAACTAACTTGTCCATTGGAACCCAGACAAATGAATGAAATCGAGTGAGCTGTCCCACCTATTCAGTAAACTAAAGTTCTGTCTGTCTCCCTCTTATCCCGCAGCATTGTGGGCCTGTACATGTCGGTGGTGCTGGTCATAGGGAAGTTTGTGCGGGAGTTCTTCAACGGCATCTCCAGGTCCATCATGTTCGAGGAGCTGCCATGTGTGGACCGCGTCCTGAAGCTCTGCACGGACATCTTTGTCGTCAGGGAGACGGGAGAGATGGAGCTGGAGGAGACGCTGTTCGACAAACTCATCTTCCTCTACCGCTCGCCGGAGACCATGATCAAGATGAGCAGAGAGAAGAAGGATAGCTAGGCTCAGGCTGCGGACCGCACCTCCCAATGACAACTGAATCATGCATTCAACATGGGATTCAATCAAATCTAATTCACTGGAGTAGTCAGGGTCAGTTTATGTTTTAGGGTCAGAATCATCTTTTACATAACTTCCAAAAACATACTTTACTTGAAAAGCTTACCTTTAATCCTGGTCTGATTTTAGCAAAGTTGCCTCAATCATTATTGCATTTTACATTTTCTATCATAAGATTTTATTTGTAATTTGTTTGGCTTTTTTTTTAATCTCTTTGCTATCTTTATTGTTCCGCTATATTCGGTTTTTGCATTAACGTACATTTTATTCCTTGCACTTGTTCCTTGTGAAGCACTTTTGTACCTTTAATTTATTTTTATTTTTAAATGCTCTATAAATACAATTTATGGCAATTAACTTTCAGTTCAGTGATTCCAAATTGAAAACTTACTTATCTGGACAGGGCAGGTGGAAAGAGAATTCCCTTGAACGGATCAATACATTATCTCATTCATTCACATTTGTTTTCAATCTTAACTTGACTACAATACTTTTCTCAAATTCATGCATGCATTTCTAATTATGGTTTTTACTCATGTATATTAAACAAAAATACCCTTCCATCTTCTTAATTGGATTATTGAAAGAAACCTCCCATTACATTTCATGAAACCCATGATATTACTCATGGATACACACGCACATACCTCTGTAAATACCATTTTTCTGTACATGTGTATGTAGCCTAGTGTTTAATTTATATCAAAATAAAAATACTTGATGACCAACCAAGCTTTAAAGTGTCTTACTCTGCATGCTAACTACAGCATTCAAAAACAAAGCAAGTATACAATCAAACACAATGTAGCTCCAATTTCCATATCTTTAATACCGTTTTAATTACAAATGAAAAGGGAAAATACAGCAACTAATTTATAGGTCCCCAGTCTCTTAACAGATCTTGTTGATGTCATCGCATCCATTCTTCCTTTTCCTCCCATCACAACACGGCGTGCAGGTGGACCGAGGACCTCGTAGCTCCGGGAAACAAAACTATCTACACCATGGGCTCAGGTCCTGGAAGGAGAAAGGAAAGTATTAGTATATTCTCAATACACCCATTGATCTTCAATATGTGGTCGTGTGCCAAGGTGAGGTACCGCCAACCTCACTTATCTGATCATTTTGACTTGCAATGTTTGGATGAAAAATAAGACTTTGCGCTGAATCTTTAGGCCATGTGAGCTAATGTGAATAAAATAATATCTAGATTTACTATGTAGCATCCTGTACTAACTCTACAAAAAGGGGCGTGCTTCCTGTAAGGGCATCTGAGGCTGAATCATACAAAGTTTTCTACATTTTACAATAGTTTTCTTTCCAAGCAAACACGACACAGGCCAATGTGACTCACTGCTACGCCTTTCAGACCCAGGTCCAACCAGGGTTCTACCCAGGTTGATTTGCTGCTTCAAAGGGTTCACCTGCATTGCCTGATCGGCTTGGCGACCCACCTCGAGAGGTGGGACGGACATGTGAATGGCACCACCCAGGTTACTAACAACCGGGGCGGGCCAAAACAAATCTAATATGTATTGTATTATCACTAAAGGCAGGGATGTATTATCACTAAAGGCAGGGATGCAAACTCATGCAGAGTGAAATGGTGACAGATACCAGCGCAGACAAAAAAACACACAGAAATCTTTTAGGATCCTAAAGGTGACTAGTTTGTATCCCTGACAGAAGGCAGAGGAATAGCTCAACATAAGCAATAGAGAGCAGGAGAATCAGAGGCAGAGAGAGAAGCCATCGCTAACTGCTAATGTAACTAACAAATGTGAATATGCGTATTTAAACAACTGTAGGATTAACAAGAAAGTTGTTAACAGAAGGAGAGCTATAAATGCATCTCTCTTTCATTGACATTTAAAGATACACTTGTTGTGCTCAAGCCTCAAGCAGAATAAGTATATATTGAAATGTGTAGCCAGTAATTAGCCGCAGTAATGAAGAATATAGCAAAATGAACTCATATAGCAGCAAAAAGGCTACCAGTAGCAGAAACGCTGGCAACCAAAAAGAGAGACGATACGCTCGCTTACCGCAGCACGTCAGGTCACAACTTCCCAATGACCTTCCTCTGGGCTGCATATTTTGATGTTGAAAATAGATTTGATCATTATAATAGTTTGGGCCACTGAATATGACGTGTTGTCCACCCCACCCATTTCCAGCCTCAGTTCAATTTGATGCAGCTCAGCTTTATTGGTCAAGTATGTAGACATACAAGGAATGTCTACATACTTGAATGCTGCAGATGAAGAAGTGACAACTCAAAGCTATGATCTATTACAACAGACTTGCTAAAATGCATGTTTTATCTTCACCAGCTAGGATAGCCTTGCCCAGGTTCACCGACAACTAGGTATCTTGTCTGAACAAACTATATGGATCCATATGTGAATAATGCGTCCATGTCAGCTCATGTTATTAACGTTAACTAGGCCGTCTAGTTACTAGACGGTAATGACACTTATCATTCCTTCAACTTACAGGCTGTTTTGGGCTTGTGGACCTTGAGGTTGCTCTCTGCGGCCTTCACTGCCTCGGCTTTGAACTGCGGCTTCATCGCACCACGCACTGCGTTGGCGCAGATAGAGGAGAAGCGGATGTAGCTGCGGAGAGGACAGACAAGAGCACCGAGACGTTAGCGACATGCTAAAGGACAGACACACACTAACTAATACAAAAACACTGAAATCTGCAGTGGAAAAACACCACTAGTTAGTCGTTTGTGAAGGACACCCTATCCTTACAACCTGTCACATTAAATGTAACGCATGGACTGGAAAGCTAACTCACGTTCATGCTAACGCTAGCATGCTTGGTGCAGAGCTTTCTGGAGGATTTAATGAATTGCATGACGACAACGCTCTTTAAAACCCATTCAGTTACAATAACTCGTTCAAATCAAAGATTGTACGATCAATATCGACCACGAAGCTACTAATATAGATATAGATAGATATATGTTTTACCTTAGGCCTGCCTGTCTCCAGTATGCGACCATTTTGGCTGTGTTGTGGCTTCGCTTCAAGGACAGATCGGATATCTTCTTCTTCTTCTTCTTCTAGTGTTTTATGGCGGTTGGCAAACGTATTTGTGCATTACCGCCACCTACTGTATTGGAATAGCTTCACACTTTCAGGTCGGATATGTGCGCGATTACGTCACGCTCTTCTTCTTCGTTAGAGTTTTATGGCGGTTGGCAAACCGTTTATAGTGCATTACCGCCACCTACTTGAGTTCTAGTAGTTTCGCAGTGCATTTATTTACAGTGAACAGAAAATAACAGTTTCCACCCAAAATGCTCCCATTCATAATTATTGTCCGTAGGCTACTATCACTCAGACACAATTATTTTATGACCAAGAAAAAATACACACCGTAGATGCTTTTTTTAGTCCATGTTCTGATTTAAGGACACGCATTTCATATTCCTGCCACCAGGGGGAGTTTTGCTGTCATTGAAGCTTTTCTCCTTCAATCCCTCCTTCCTTCAAGCCGCGGTCACGACACGCTGTCGTACTGTCGCCGGTGCTCCCGAGCCGTGACAGAAAGGCCCGTACAACATGAAGATCTGGGCATCAGAGCACATATTCAAGTGAGTAACGTTACGTTCGGAAATGTCTCATGTGTCTTTGAAATAACTGAACGCGTGTTACTTTGGACCAGTTTCTGATCTGTTCGCTGTGGGGCCAGCATTGACCTATATATAAGGCCAGCTAGCCTTCTTCCGTAGCTCAAGTAGCATTATGTAACGGTACTGTGTTAGCATTAGCACCATGGACGTAGCACCCTGGTTAGCACAAAGATCTACACCAGACTAAATTTAGAAAATGATAAATTTAGACACAGTTCTTTTTCTTGTCCTTCCTTTTTGTGCCACGACAATTGTAAAATGTTTTTAACTTTAGTTTGATTAACGCCAATGCTGTTGTGGCTTTTGCCGCTAACGTTATTAGCCAAAGAAGCCCAACATGCCCAGTACTCTATTCATTGAAATGGTCGTTTAGCTATAATGGCAACAACAGAAAAGGAATTCACGACGTGTCCCGTGTCTAATCACGAGAGCAACCTCCATTGAATTCCACATAATGTTATCGTTCGTGATCATTACGTAACACGGTCTACAATGGTGATCCCGCGTTACCTATGCAAAGGATCTTTTTGTTGACCAGTAACAATCACAAGTATTCAGCACTGACAGCAGCGTAGCGTCCAGCCGCTGTGGTCACGGGTCGCTAGTAACGTTCGTTGTTTATTACACCCATCTCATCTCTCTACCGAAGAGAGGGGCGTTCAGTCAGAGACGATTCGGTAGGCTATAGAAAATCAGCTGGATCTATAACGCTAAAAACACCCTGCTATCCAGAGCACCATGTTATACAATGGTCCAAATGTTTAAACAGTACATTTTGTCTTCTTGGTAGCTTCAGATACAATACCTGATAGAATAATCAAGACATTAGAATATACCGTCAGCATCAAGGTCACATTGAAGCACCTTCTGGTTTACTGAACTGGTGAGTTGAACATATCAACATGAATCAATGAATAATGGCCATGCTAATTTAACATAGCATAAACATTACAGATAGTGTAGCAGTATGTGTAAGCAAAATCCACAACAGTCTGGGCTCATGTACAAAAAGTGAAGACAACAGCACCTACTTATTAGCCTGGGAACCTGACGAGTCTGCAAGCGTATGTTTTATTCACACTAGATGTATTTGGGAATTGGTCCTGCGATGTCAGGCTAATTATAGCCTACATGGGCCAAAGTTGGCTCGTAAGTAAGCAGAGCGAAGGTTGTGCCTGAAGAGACTGTCCTGTGCCTGAAGGTCATAGGTGTGATTCTTGTGTCCATGTTCTGATCATCCATGTAAAATCTCAGTGTCCATGTTTCTTAATGATACTGTTGGTAAACAAGACTATTGTTGTTTGTTCTATATGAGTGTATAATATATATGTGTATATATGAGTATATAATATTATGAGGCATTTTACATGCATCATTTGTGGTTGTTGTGATTGTGGATGACGAGGATACCGTCATGTTCAATATACTGTAACTGCCAGTGGTTTTGCCAATAGCTAGACAAGACACCTGTTGTAGGATATAGTTGATTTCTGATGTTCTATGATCCTAGGCCTGCTCTTCATAATGTCAATAATATTGCTTTTAACAGCCACCCGTGGGAGACGGTGACCAATGCGGCGATGCAGAAGTACCCCAACCCCATGAACCCCAGTGTGTTCGGCGTGGATGTGCTGGACAGACACGTAGACACGGCCGGGCGGTTACACAGCACCAGACTGCTCAGCACAGAGTGGGGGCTGCCCTCCATGGCCAAGTCTGTAAGTTAGATCAGAGACGTGGCTGAACTGCAGGGAAGATGTTTTTCTTCTTGATGTGTTGTTGTTGTTGTTGTTGTTGTTGTTGTTGTTGTTGTTGTTGTTGTTGTTGTTGTTGTTGTGACCAAACCTGAGTTCTCTCCTCTCTCCACAGATCATCGGCGTAACAAGAACATGCACTTATGTCCAGGAACATTCAGTGGTCGACCCCAAAGAGAAAACCTTTGAGTTAAAATCTACAAATGTGAGTCGGACTGACTTGGATCATTGTTATTAAGCACAATATCTATAAGGGTCATAGCTGCTTGATACGGACATGAAGTGACCTCCCTCTTCAGTCTGGACAGCAGAGTCGTCCTCCTTCTCATTTTGTGTCACTGCCAAAGGGTCTAGTTGTAACAAAACAGTTTGTTATAAAAGGGCGGACATGTGCAGCTATTGTCAGAATTTAAACAAAGCAGTCAGATTTTGCTTGGGTGGAGCTGCTCTGCACTGGTGTTCACTTATTTACTTTGGAGGAACAACCAAGGAAGTGAACTTTGAATTTCAAAACCTTCAGCTCCGCGTGGTCCAGTTTTCTTCAGCTCCGCGTGGTCCAGTTTTCTTCAGCTCCGCGTGGTCCAGTTTTCTTCAGCTCCGCGTGGTCCAGTTTTCTTCAGCTCCGCGTGGTCCAGTTTTCTTCAGCTCTGCGTGGTCCAGTTTTCTTCAGCTCCGCGTGGTCCAGTTTTCTTCAGCTCCGCGTGGTCCAGTTTTCTTCAGCTCTGCGTGGTCCAGTTTTCCTCAGATTTTTTCCAGACCTCTTCGTATGAACCAGAGATGTGCTGAAGATTATGATCCATCTTCTGTTGTAGGATGAAAACTCATCTCGTACCTCACGTGGCACTTGCTCTCTTACATGGCTCTCTGACATGGCCATCTAGACTCACAGGATTCATGTCAGGGCAGAGTGGCTCTGACCTCTGACCCTGCAGTTCTTACTAGTTGCTTGTAACATAAGGAATTAAAGCTTAGTTTTCCATTGCATTCAATGTAAGTCAGTCTGTAAAAAGTATGAGCTAAATGCCTCAAATGTGATGTCAAAACACTGGTTCATTCTTTCTTTTGTTCTTCCAGATCTCCTTCACTAACATGGTATCTGTAGACGAGAAGTTGACGTACAAGCCACACCCGCAGGATCCTGAAAAGTAACTGATATACTTCATTTGTTTCTTCCTCTTGAATTTCCAAGTCATATTTCACAGTATTTTTTGATTGATTGATTGATTGATTGAAGTGTTTATTTCGAATATGAAAGCAAAATAATAAAATAAAAGCCATTTCAGAAACAAAGAAAAATAGAATATATACATATTCGAAAAGGAGTGGGAAGAAGTAAAACTTATTAACTCCCACCCCTTCTCCATAAATAATAAATAATAACAAGCTTCCTGGTCTAACCCTGTCTATACACTACTGTGTAATATTTACTAATAATTCTGTTTCAGATTTTATAATAATATGAAAATATAAATATAATATACACATCATACAATAACATGTATACATATATACATATTAATATACACACACATTCATATATTTATCTAAATATATGACTACAATACTCATTATATACGCATATTTACACACACACACACACACACACATGTATTGAATATGTTTTCTTGAACTATGGATTTGCACATATGTTTTTATGAACAAATCATCATCAGTGCTCAAGTGTTCACTAGCTAAAACCATAGATATCAAGACTTTTGTCATGGTTTTGATTGTAAAAGGATATCATTGTGGGGAACCAAAAAAGGAAAGAAAGCTTGAAACTGAGCAATAACTTGTTAAAACATCTTTCTATCAAAAAAAGCATTCATGGTAATTGACTAGGGGGGATTAAAACTACAAAAAAATATTTCCCATAGGTAAATGATTCTCAACCTTTTTCATATCAGGGACCGCTAGTCCACATTAGAGCCACACAGACCCCCATTTGATGAGTCTCTCGGACGCAAATGTGAAAATATGTTTACTGTGAGATATTAATTTATCCAGAATTCCATGACTATCTGTATTGCCGACAGAGAGTTAACCCTTAAACTACGATCAGAACAGTCACGCTTTTACATTCTCTAATTGTGTTTAACATTGTTGAACAATTCATTGATTTGCTGGGGGACGCCCTGGAATGGTTCTACAAAAACTAGCGTAGTTAGCGCTCAGTGACTTTGAGTTCTGTGTGATTTCTGTTTGGACCAGGACGGTGCTGACCCAGGAGGCTCTGATCACTGTAAAAGGCATCAGTCTGAGCAGCTACCTCGAGGGTCTCATGGCCAAGACCATCTCTGTCAACGCCAGCAAGGTAACACCAGCTTACATTTACATCTCCCTGGCATCTGGCATTTGTCATGTTTTAGTCTTATTATTATTATTATTATTATTATTATTATTATTATTATTATCGTTTAACTCAGTAGGACTTTGAGCTTCACCATCATAGCATTACGCCTGATACTCGTTCAGTGTGTAATATTGTGTTATGATATAAACAGGCATGTGAGTCACACTGGACCCGTCTCTCTCTCTCTCAGGGCCGCGAAGCGATGGAGTGGGTCATCAGGCGATTAAACACAGAAATCGAGGATCTGGCGGCGACGGCTCGCGGCACCATGCGTGCCCCCATGGCAGCGGCGGTGGCAGACAAATGATGCCCCTCCCCTTCCTCCTTTGACTTCCGCCATCTTGAAACGATGGATCCCTCAGACATTTTCCCCTCAAAGGGGAACTCTCACCTCGTCCGCCAGCACAGTTTAATACCACCCCCGTATTTTTTTTTTGGGGGGGATGTCAGAAGAAGAACTGGCTTTTCCCCCTTCCTCAACTGCCTGCCCCCTGGTGGTGACACTCGGCACCGGGTTACAGCTCTGTAGGCGGAGACGGGGAGTGTTGAGCTGATGACGGTTTAAAAAAACCCTAACAGGGTTGAATTGGACGGCACTTAAAGCTCACGAGAATGAGTCTTGTGACGTTAATGCTCTTTTTCTTCTTCTTGTTTCAAATCACACTGTGCCTCCACATCACGTTTCTCTTGTCTTGTCCTTCTCTTCCCTCCTCCTCTTCATCTGTCACTTATATTTCTGTCATCTTCTCTTCTTATCAGTTCCTTGTCTGCAGCGAGCTATTGAACAATATGACCGCAGTCGAAAGGTGGAACTGGTTTGACAGCTGGGTGAAGTCGTCCTCCGACATCACGGATTCTACTTTCCTTTTTATGGTTTGGCTGATCTCACCTTGCACAGTAGAACCGACCAGGATGTTGTTCAAGTGCAAACCCCTCCCACCTTTCACTGCAGACAAGCTGTAACCAATACAAATGAAAGTATAGAGAGGCAAAGTGACCGCCTACTTCCTGCTTCAGCGCCGTACCAGAGATTTTCATCCGCCATTTATTTTCCCATAGACATTTCCTAAAATGCTTGTAAGAAATAGTTTTACTTCATCAAACCAAACGGTTCAGCTATATTTCGAATCGGGAGAGACCATAGAACATTTCACTCGGACCAAAACTTAAAACAACATCGAAAAGATATTTTCTTTAAATCCGCAAATAAGAATTTAACATTTTGGTCCAAGTGAAATGTTCTATGGTCTCTCCCGATTCGAAATATAGCTGAACCGTTTGGTTTGAACCAGTAAAACTATTTTTATAAGCATTTTACGAAATGTCTATGGGAAAATAAATGGCGGATGAAAATCTCTGGTACAGTGCTGAAGCAGGAAGTAGGCGGTCCCTTTGCCTCTCTAGACTATTTGACCCAGATGTATTAGTCCACTATCTAGTGAGGAACAGTTCACTCATTAAGAAGATGGATGCGTTGTTGTTGGTCTGTTCCCTTACACTTGTGATGTGGTGTAATACTGTAGTGACTATGTTACACTATGTTACACATACAAGAATGTGCATACTTGAATGTTACCTTAACTTATTGTCAACAGGCGCACTTACAATGCACTTAGCGGACAGGAAGGACTCCTCTTTGAATGGTGCAGAACGGCAAACCCACGAATAAGAATTCTGAGTGGCATGTTGGCACTCACCACAGATGTGTAGTGAATGTGCAACATCGTCATAGGCAAAGCTCCACACCAGGGGTACGTTCAGGATCACTAACCATAAAATGTGCCAACATGAAATGGACTACATTTATAAAGCACTTTGATCCAAAGCGCTTTACGACTATATGACTACATTCACCCATTCACACACCGATGGCGGCAAGCTGCCACGCCAGGGTGGTGACACAACCATCGGGAGCAATTTGGGGTTCAGTATCTTATCTTGCCCAAGGACACTTCGACATGCGGCCTGGAGGAGCCGGGGATCGAACCACCGACCTCTTTTATGCAAGGCGGTTAGTGGGCGACCCGCTCTCCCTCCTGAGCCACAGCCGCCCGTTTGAAGATGACCAGGAAGCAAAAATAGAAACAATTTAGGACCCAAAGCACTTTTCAAACTTGTCCATTTGTGATCCTGAACGTACCCTCCTTGTATGCTTTGCCCATTTAATTTTTGTTTGATACAGTCAGCCGATGGTATTTAAATGGTAGAACAGTAACAAAGGTTGTTGGTTCATCTTTACTCCTTTTTAAAACATTTGAACTTGTGATATTTTACAAGCAGCCATGCAGTTTTTACTACATTTTCCTTGTTTGTCCCATAGATGCCATCCAGGTGCTTCAGCTCTGACCATGCTTCACTCCCACTTTGACACAAATCATATTTCTGCTCCTACAAAAGCCATTTTTCTGTGCAGACTGGAGCTGAACGTAACAGAAGTCTTGTAAGATGCTGTACACTTGTGTCTTGCTCGACTGTGATGACTTTTCAACATCCTCATCATGAACATCTTGACTGATGCCCGTGTGTTCCTGCTTCCAAGTCAACTCGACTCCTTAGTTCATGTTTGTTGCAGCGCATCATGTGTTGTGTTGTGGGACATCATGTGTTGTGTTGTGGGACATCACTCTGCTCTGCCACGCGGCCGAGCGCTCGGCCGGCCAGTAACCAAGCAGTCTCTCGTTTCCTAAATGAAGTGCGAAGCTTTTCTATGCGACATTTTGAAAACAGCGGCTGTACACAGCTACAGTATATTTGTAATATGTTGGTGGCGTTACACACATTCCAAGAATGTTGTAATGTAACGGAATAAAAGAAAAAGTGCACACTGAAATGATTTCAAAATAAAGGTATGTCAGTGTTTCATCACTCTGGTGTGTTGGAGTTTTGTGTGTGAAGCCTCAGTGACTTAGCATAATGGATGCAAGTTGAATGCCCATCTCATTCCATGTGTTCAGTGTCTAAACTTCTCATAGGACGTAATATTTTTTTAAATGGTTTCATTCAAACTATACATTTGTTTTACAGTGTTTCCTAATTTTGGCATAGCCTGCAGTCACATCATTAGACTGTTGACACGAATGTTCCTGAAACGGCTCATTCATCTCTTTCTGTGTTGAACTGTAGTCCTCATACAATATGACCTCTGACCTCCCACACAAGAGTCAAACTGAAAGATACACTCTTTCTTGTGCAACAAAATATGCATTTATTTGATTTTCAAATGAAGTAGAAATTCAATAAATTTTTGTAAAAGCAGAAAATTCTGTTAGTAACAAACTAATGAAGTTAAGTATTCACCATTTTTTCTCACAGGCTAATTGCTATATATATACACCGGTATATATATATATATGTGTGTGTGTGTGTGTATATATATATAGATATGTATATATATATATATATATATAATGGTGTGTAGGGTTATACATGTATATACAGCAATCTATATCACATGTTTACTTGTTAGGAAGCATGTATAGTAGTAGTGCAGGTACCACTCATTCCATTGATTTGAAGTTAACCCATTGATACCTGATGCAGCATTTGTGTGTATATCCCTCATTTGTGTGCGTATCCCTTTAAGACCGCGAACCGCGTTAACGCGGTTCGCGGTCTTAAAGGGATACACACACAAATGCTGCATCAGGTATCAATGGGTTAAGGCAGTACATTACAGGTCAAGGTGTAGATAGAGTTTGATCAAACATGATTAATAGCAACAGTTCTTAATATTTTACAGTAGATTGAGCCTCATCTTCCAATCAAAACTCAGAGTATGCTTGACAAGTTGAAAAATGTTTGAGAAATTGAAACAAATTATAGCAAGGATATGTGACGTGGTCATTTCTTCCACTGTCTTGTGGACTCCAAGCAGAAATATGTCTATAATCCAGTTTGGTTGAACAGCAAGCATCCATGTTGACTGTTACACCAGAGTGGGATCAGAGAAGAGACGTGTGTCTGTCAGTTGGAGCTGTTCTCCCGCAGATCAACCTTCACGTCCGACCAGACAGCTACAAAGCCCTGTTAGGAATAATGAAGACGGTGAGCCGCAAAAACTTCTCTACCATTCATACAAACTTCCAAGGGTGGAAGTAACTAATGGACTACATGCACAACTTCTTTACTTCCTGAAATGAGTACAGCTTCTTTATTTCCTGTCCTACACTATTGGATGAACTGATTAATCAGGTGTGCCTGATCATTGTTGTGACTGCAGCACACCTGACATTAATCAGTTCATCCAATAGTGATGACAGGAAATAAAGAAGCTGTACTAATTTCAGGAAGTAGTGGAGTTGTGCATGTAGCCCATTACATTTATTCACATTACTTCAATTGAGTAGCTTTTCTGTGGACTTTTTTTTTTACTAAGGTCATACTGCACCCCAGTAAATTAATTTTACTTAAAAAGAAAGATCATCTTTGCTAAAAAGTGACTCTTTAATTTTCCCAGGCCGGGGTCAGATGATGGCAAAGTCAGGACACTCACTCACTCACTCACTCACTCACTCACTCACTCACTCACTCACTCACTCACTCACTCACTCACTCACTCACTCATCCAAGGGGGCGGGTCTAGGGGGTAGGTCCTAGAGAGTCATGGTTCAAGGGGTGGATAGGGGGAATGGCTAGGGGGATGTGGGTGGTGGCTGGGGATTTACATTTGTACACAAGTACTTTTACTTCTACATGAGAGAGAGAGAGAGAGAGAGAGAGAGAGAGAGAGAGAGAGAGATAGATACAGACCTTCTCCACCGTCAGCACAGTGTTGACCAGTTGTGCAGAGTGCATTATGGGTAAAACAAAGCCCTTGGCCAGTTTGCCTAAAACAGACAAGTACAGGTCAGGTGAAGGACAGGGTAAAGCACAGAGACAACATCCTGTTTGCCAGACCCATGGGTCGGCCTACAGAAGGCTTTGTCGGTCGGTCGGTCGGTCTGTCGGTCGGTCTGTCCCTCTTTTCCTCCCTGGAGGTACACAGGGGGACCGTGCAAGAGTCATCCAGGCTGGGATGCACTATTGGCGGATAGATTGAGCGGGATGAGAGCCTCCTTTTATGGAGCTTTTTTTCATTTTTTTCCATTTTTCGTGTGGTGCTCCAGGACGGACCCCCGTCATGGCGCAGAGGTATGCCCGGCCTCGGTGGCCCCCTCCCGGGTTGGGAGGGGGGTCGACCTACCCCCCCCCAGCCCACCCAAAAAATATATATATATTTTTTTCGCTCTATCATGCAGAGGTTCGTCCCGGCCTCGGTGGCCCCCTCCCGGGTTGGGAGGGGGTCTACCCCCCCCCCGCCCCCCCCCCCCACCCAAAAAAATATTTTTTTTTAACTTTTTTTTTTCTCCGCTCTATCATGCAGAGAGGTTGGTCCCGGCCTCGGTGGCCCCCATCCCGGGTTGGGAGGGGGGGTCGACCTACCCCCCCCACCCAAATTTTTTTTTTTTTTTTTTTCGCTCTATCATGCAGAGGTTCGTCCCGGCCTCGGTGGCCCCCATCCCGGGTTGGGAGGGGGGTCGACCTACCCCCCCCCCCACCCAAAAAATATATATATTTTTTTTTCGCTCTATCATGCAGAGGTTCGTCCCGGCCTCGGTGGCCCCCTCCCGGGTTGGGAGGGGGTCTACCTCCCCCCCCCCCCAACCCCCAAAAATATTTTTTTTTAACTTTTTTTTTTCTCCGCTCTATCATGCAGAGAGGTTGGTCCCGGCCTCGGTGGCCCCCATCCCGGGTTGGGAGGGGGGGTCGACCTACCCCCCCCCCCCCACACCCAAAAAAAAAAAAAAAAGGTTTTTCGCTCTATCATGCAGAGGTTCGTCCCGGCCTCGGTGGCCCCCATCCCGGGTTGGGAGGGGGGGTCGACCTACAGGAGGCTTTGTCTGTCGGTCGGTCTGTCGGTCTGTCCCTCTTTTCCTCCCCAGCCATTCAGGAACGCTTCAGATTTCAACCACCAGGGGCAACAGAGCAGGTCTGGACTTGCTACCATTTGAACCAGCAGTGAATGGGGACACACTAACAAACATTGAATTACCTTTAATTCAACTGGTTTAAACATGTGCCGTGTAACTGTACAGGATCTGTACTTGTTGTAATTGTGGTGCCTAGTTTGGTTCATTATTGGCCATTAGATCATATTAGATCATACTTATTTATTTATGGTATAGTTAAAAGAAAGACATGTTTAAATGTGGTCATTAACTACAGTACATTAGAGGGCAATAGAGGGCCCACAACACCTGAAGGTAATTTGTATAAATATCACCTACAGCCAACTGATTAATGAGATGGCAATCAATAGTATGACAGCAATTGATCATATTTACACAACAATAAACCCACAACACACTTGTAACATTCATGAGTTGAAAATGTTTTAGCCACTCAAATTGCATTGGGAAGCTGCGTTGGGCAGGTCAGGTGAGCAAGTAAAATCAATGAGGGTCTAATCAACAAGGGACAGGTGAATGTAATCAGACTGGAAGGTTTGCTGGTCTAGCCTATACACAAATCTACAACCAAATACCCCTATACACCCCCACCGTGCTGTATTCCCATTTAATTCCAACAAAATGTTAATACGGCCTAAAATGATTTATACTTTTAACTTATAAAGTGGTTTGTTGTAGGTGTGTTGGTCTCAAAACCAGACCTACTCTGTTGCCCCTGGTGGTTGAAATCTGAAGCGTTCCTGAATGGCTGGGGAGGAAAAGCCCTTCTGCCCATATTCTGTGCACTGACTGACAAGGGACAGGTGAATGTAATCAGACTGGAAGGTTTGCTGGTCTAGCCTATACACAAATCTACAACCAAATACCCCAATACACAAAATGCTACACACACACAAAATGCCTAAAATGATTTATACTTTTAACTTATAAAGTGGTTTGTAGGTGTGTTGCCTACTAGGAATTTGTTCCTTCTGGGTCTGGCATAACCAGGTCTCCTGGTCTTGTTATATATACACGTTAGTTCAGTACAGTATATTATGCTTTGAGTGTGAAGGAAATCATATTTGATCTGCTGCTGTTAGAACAATGAGGAAACTGGGCAAGTTTGTATTTTGGTAAATTTGTAAACATTTGGTAAATGTCAGACACTCAGCTCATGTCCAGAAGTCTTCTGATGACCGCAGCAGTAAAATAAGATCAACTTCCCACACCAACAATAGTAAGGAGTCCAAATATGATAGTATACACCAGTGGTGACCAATTTGGGGCCCGCGGGCCAAGTTTGATTTTCAAAGTACCTTGAGGATTTTTCAAGTTGTGAATTAAATCAAATTTCTCTCTTGATTACAAAGGTGAAAAATACAACTGTTTTTAACTGGGTGTTTACTGATTAAATGTTTAAGCTCCCCACAAATGCAGATGTTTTTTTTTTTTTTATATATATAACCAATTGCAAATTATTACAATTACCAAACAGATAAAAAGTAGATTATTATATTGAAATGTTATTTTAGATTTAGAATGTTAATTTTCTATAAAACACAATACATTTTAATGTAATTCCACAACGTTTATTTTTGGCCCTCGGCCCTCCACCCAGATTGAGTTTTGGCCCTTCATGGGAAATAATTTGGGCACCCCTGGTATACACTATAGAATGATGATGTAAGTGCAAAGAAAACAAATTGAATAAGAGATTTATTTTAGAGCAATGAATCAATAGAGAGATACTGATTTGACGAGATGAGTTTTCACTTTCAGCCTGTGACAGAAAAAGACTCTGCGCTTCTGACTGAAGTAGAAACCGGTTCGTGTGAAGCGAAAGTCAGAACCAGACAGACGACATAACTAAGACTCACCGTTCAGCTGACTGACTGCCATCGTTATAACGATCTTCACCAGGCTTTCCAAACCAGCGGTCTGAAACGGTCCCACCTCACTTGCAGTCAGTGTCAAGGTGAAACTGTGTTTGAGGGAAAGCAGTGCCGTTATTTATTGACCTTTGACCTTTGACCCTGTGACCTCAAGCTTAGTTCATTTGAATTGGGCCGAAAACCTGACAAGGCTTCACTGAGCTTTGAGAGAGATCTTAGGACACAAAGGTACATGCCTTGGTGCAATATTTGAGGATGTGCTATTCAAATGTGTTTTTTTTAAGCAAGGAAAACTGGTAGAAACTGAAGGCCCTGGTCTTGAACAATGGAATAGGGAAATATTTGCTTTGAGATAAGTACATTTATCTTATGGACTAAGGAGGATGGATTCCATATAAAATGGGACAAATGGACTATCTACATTGCAAATAAAGGACTCTGGCAACTCTTGATATGAATTAAAAAAAAATCTATCTATGAAATGTATAAGCCTACCCCACACTGTTCAATGTGAATTGTGTCACAATCGTGACTTTGTCAGACTTTCCCTATGTCTCCAGTCCCCTCAGGTGCCTCATGTTTCACTGTCTAGGTCCAGCAGGTCTATGTTAGTCTCCTCAGGTTCCTCATGTTTCACTGTCTATGTCCAGCAGAGCTATGTTAGTCTCTAGTCCCCTCAGGTGCCTCATGTTTCACTGTCTAGGTCCAGCAGAGCTATGTTAGTCTCCAGTCCCCTCAGGTGCCTCATGTTTCACTGTCTATGTCCAGCAGATCTATGTTAGTCTCTAGTCCCCTCAGGTGCCTCATGTTTCACTGTCTATGTCCAGCAGATCTATGTTAGTCTCCAGTCCCCTCAGGTGCCTCATGTTTCACTGTCTAGGTCCAGCAGGTCTATGTTAGTCTCCAGTCTGTCTCTAGTCCCCTCAGGTCCCTCATGTTTCACTGTCTAGGTCCAGCAGATCTATGTTAGTCTCCAGTCTGTGTCTTGTTAGTAAATCACTCAGCTGTTTCCCATGTCTAATCACTTCCCTCTGTGTATTTATGTTCCTGTTCACCTCATGGAGTTAGCTTGATAACTGAGGTTCAGGAACACAAGATCACACCATGTCCGCGTCTATCTCACCACCTACTCTAATCCACCATCCATTCACCTGCGCTCCTCCAATCCAATCACCGAGCCACACCGGCTTTCTATCAGCTCAATCACCTGTAGCCTATATACACTCACTGTCATACCACTTCTCTCCCGTTTTTCATGTCTTCACGACTGCTTGTTCAAGACGCACTCGTTCGTTCCGACCCATTTCAACTCAAGCGAACAGTTCATTAAAATAGTTAAAAAAGAAAAGTCAGCTGGCACGCGCCGTTGTATGTCCCTCGCCCGGGCGTCAAATCTTCGCCATCCAGTTCCAGCCAGACACCGCCCTCTACACCGCTGCCGTCATCGGAGATCCTCAGGCGACACGACAGCCGTGTCCTCCACGCGCGCCCCGCGCCGACACGTTTCCAGCCCAGCTCGAGCCACAGCAATGCCGAGGCCACTCCATGGCCAACCACCATCTCCGACTGGACCGTCGCTCACCTCCAGGCTCCAGCCGACCCTCCTTGGCGCACACCCATCGCCTTCACGGCCAGGTGTACCTCTTCTGTTTTTCATTCAAGTTTAGCTTTCCTGAAACTCATCCTATACTATCTGACGTGATTTACAGTATATCGACATCGCATCTCACGCGATTACCATTGACTTCAGCAACTCCAAACCATGCATTTACTGAATCAACACTACTACCTGTATGAGGGGTGAACAGTGCCAATGTTTACCTCACTAAGCAACAGCCTCTCATCCCACTTGCTGCTGCTGCCACTACTACGAAGCGACGTCATGTCACTACCGATTACAGCTACTACGACTGCTACCACTAGCCGCTCCGACTACTACCACTATTACCACGGCTACTACTAGACGTGGCTACTTACTAGGCTACTACTGCTAGATGCCGTTGCTGCTGTAGTGCCGACAACAGTCTGGTGCCGCGCACCACAACAACAGTCCGGTGCCATGCATCACAACAGTCACTACTGCCGCTACTACTAATACAGTACTGCTACAGTACTGCTACTACTGCTACTAAGTACTCCCTAAGAAAACAAGACCGTTAAAGGGACAGTTCATCCCAAAACAACATTAGCTCTCAGTGCACACGCTCCCCCCCCCCCCTCCCATCCTCTGCCTTCAGCCTTGGCACCGGGGCCCCGCCAGCACACGGACCCGGGTCTGCCCAGCTCGCTTCGGATCACGCCGCTGCTGCCCCCGTCGGGCCCAGGCATCGTTCCCGCCTCCCCTCCCATCCCAGCAGGCTCACGCCACCACGGCCACAGCCTCCCCTTCCCTCCCCCCACTCCCCTCCCATCAAGCTCACGGCACCGTGGCCACAGCCAGCAGACTCACGCCACCACGGCCACAGCCTCCCCTTCCCTCCCCCCTCCCTTCCCTTCAGGCTCAGGGCACCGTGGCCACAGCCACCAGACTCACGCCACTGTGGCCACAGCCAGCAGGCTAAACGTCACCTCGGTCGCAGCCTCCCCTTCCCTCCCCCCTCCCTTCCCTTCAGGCTCAGGGCACCGTGGCCACAGCCACCAGACTAACGCCACCACGGCCACAGCCTCCCCTCCCCTCCCCCCTCCCTTCTCTTTAGGCTCACGCCACCGTGCACACAGCCAGCAGGCTAAACGTCACCTCGGTAGCAGCCTCCCCTTCCCTCCCCCCTCCCTTCCCTTCAGGCTCAGGGCACCGTGGCCACAGCCACCAGACTAACGCCACCACGGCCACAGCCTCCCCTCCCCTCCCCCCCTCCCTTCTCTTTAGGCTCACGCCACCGTGCACACAGCCAGCAGGCTAAACGTCACCTCGGTAGCAGCCTCCCCTTCCCTTCCCTCCCCCCCTCCCTTCCCTACAGGCTCACGCCACTGTGGCCACAGCCAGCAGGCTAATGTCACCTCGGTCGCAGCCTCCCCTTCCCTCCCCCCTCCCTTCCCTTCAGGCTCAGGGCACCGTGGCCACAGCCACCAGACTCACGCCACCACGGCCACAGCCTCCCCTTCCCTCCCCCCCTCCCTTCTCTTTAGGCTCACGCCACCGTGCACACAGCCAGCAGGCTAAACGTCACCTCGGTCGCAGCCTCCCCTTCCCTCCTCCTTTTCAACCTCCTTTCCGCCCTCCAGCCGCAGCGCGGCGGGGGCGCACCCATAGACTCCCGCGCACACGCATCCTCTTCTCCCCTCCCCTCGCAGTCTTTTCCTTCAGCGCCAGCGGCCTGTTTGTCCCCCCCTCCGTTGCCAGCGAAGCTGCCCACCTCAGCAAGGGCGGCCTACCGCAACATTCCTACTTTTCTACCCCCCCCCTCGATGCCCTCCCACCCCCTCCCCCAACCTCCCCCTTCCCTCCCCCTCCCCTTCCCCACCAAAACGTAGTTTACAATGCATTGTCTACATTTCTTGCCTCTCTCTGTCCACCACCCGCTCTCCCGGGTCCCCACGCACACGCATCCCACCCCTCCCTCCCCGCTCAACCTCTTCCTTCTGCCTCCGCGGCTTACCCCCCTCCCTCCGTGGCCTTCGCGGCCCCTCTTTCCGCCACGGCCTCCGCGGCTACCGGCGTCATCCCCCTTCCTCCTGTTCTTCCCCTAACGGATACCCTCCCCCCCCCCCCCCCTCCCCTTCCCCATCACCCCTATGTTGTTTTTCCCTTGTCTGCCCCTCCCCTCTCCACTCCCCTCGAAGTCTCTTCCTTCAGCGCCAGCGGCCCGTCTTCCCCCCCCCCCTCCAGTTGCCAGCGCAGCCACCCGCCTCGGCAGCCCACCGCAACATTCCCACTATTCTACCCCCTCTCGATGCCCTCCCACCCCCTCCCCCAACCCCCCCCTTTCCCCTTCCCCAGCACCCCAATGTTGGTTTTACTTGTTTGCTCCCCCCCCCCCCCCCCTTCTCAGTTCCATCCCGGGTTGCAGAGCCACGGGAGCTCCGCCCAGAGCCGCAGTCCTCATCCCGGGTTGCAGAGCTACGGGAGCTCCGCCCAGAGACACAGTCCTCATCCTGGGGTGCAGAGCCACGCCCAGAGACGCAGTCCTCATCCTGGGTTGCAGAGCTACGGGAGCTCCGCCCAGAGACACAGTCCTCATCCTGGGTTGCAGAGCCACGGGAGCTCCGCCCAGAGCCGCAGTCTTCATCCTGGGTTGCAGAGCTACGGGAGCTCCGCCCAGAGAAACAGTCCTCATCCGGGGTTGCAGAGCTACGGGAGCTCCGCCCACAGACACAGTCCTCATCCTGGGTTGAAGAGCTACGGGAGCTCCGCCCAGAGACACAGTCCTCATCCTGGGTTGCAGAGCCACGGGAGCTCCGCCCAGAGACACAGTCTTCATCCTGGGTTGCAGAGCCACGGGAGCTCCGCCCAGAGACACAGTCTCCATCCTGGGTTGCAGAGCTACGGGAGCTCCGCCCAGAGACACAGTCCTCATCCTGGGTCGCAGAGCTACGGGAGCTCCGCCCAGAGACACAGTCCTCATCCTGGGTTGCAGAGCTACGGGAGCTCCGCCCAGAGACACATTCCTCATCCTGGGTCGCAGAGCTACGGGAGCTCCGCCCAGAGACACAGTCCTCATCCTGGGTTGCAGAGCTACGGGAGCTCCGCCCAGAGACACAGTCCTCATCCTGGGTCGCAGAGCTACGGGAGCTCCGCCCAGAGACACAGTCCTCATCCTGGGTTGCAGAGCCACGGGCGCTCCGCCCAGAGACACAGTCTTCATCCTGGGTTGCAGAGCTACGGGAGCTCCGCCCAGAGACACAGTCCTCATCCTGGGTTGCAGAGCTACGGGAGCTCCGCCCAGAGACACAGTCCTCATCCTGGGTTGCAGAGCTACGGGAGCTCCGCCCAGAGACACAGTCCTCATCCTGGGTTGCAGAGCTACGGGAGCTCCGCCCAGAGACGCTAGGGCCTCTCAGAACACTCGGTCCAAACCTTGGGCCGCTGGAGAAAAGAAAAGCAAAAGGAGAAAAGAAGAGAAGAAAAGATAGGAAAGAGAGAGAAGAAGAAAAGGAAAAAAGAGAGAGAATAGGGGCTGCAGCGCGTCCGGCTGCCGGTTCCTCCACACATGCTCTTTCTGCGGCGGCGCCCACTCCAGGGTCGCTTGCCCCCATGGCCCCACCACCCACGCCAAATGACTCAGTCACCTTTCAGGCTTCCCTCCCGGCTGAGAAGTTCAACCGCACTTCGCTTTACATCACAAACCACCCCCTCACCATGCTCCCGAAAGGACTCCGTAAAAAACGAAGGTCCTCCCAAGCATACCACAGCTACATCTGCGATGACCCCGACGACATCCGACGAGCCCATCTCTTGCTGTGTCGAAGCTCGCTGGAGGTGGATGGAGATCGTTCGTTATCTCGGGACACCGAGCCCAGCGGGCTCCCTCCCAGGATGCGATCTTCATCCACGACGACCTCGATGACATCTGACGAGCCAGCTCCCGCCGTGTTGAGACTCTTTTGGGGGTAGGTGGAGATCGTAAGTTATCCTGGGACACCGAGCCCAGCGGGCTCCCACCCAGGATGCGGTCTTCATCCCGGGCGCAGGACCTAGCAGGCTACGCCCAGAGACGTAACCCCCACTCAGTCTCAACCCCTGGGTTCCTGGTTCCTGACAAGAGAGAGAAAGAAGAAGAAGACCTCAACGACATCTGATGAGCCATCTCCTGCTGTGTTGAAGCTCGCCGAGGGTGGACCGAGATCGGCCGTTATCTTGGGACACCGAGCCCAGCGGGCTCCCTCCCGGGATGCGATCTTCATCCACGACGACCTCGACGATATCCGACGAGCCAGCTCCCGCTGTGTTGGGGCTCTTTTGGGGGTAGGTGGAGATCGTACGGTATCCTGGGACACCGAGCCCAGCGGGCTCCCACCCAGGATGCGGTCTTCACCCCGGGCGCAGGACCTAGCAGGCTACGCCCGGGCGCAGGACCTAGCAGGCTACGCCCAGAGACGTACCCCCACTCAGAGTCTCAACCCCCGGGATCCTGGTTCCTGACACGGCCGTGCCGCGTACTAGACGAGTCTCCAAGCAATCCTGGTTCCGGACACGGCCGTGCCTTGTACTAGAAGAGTCTCCGAGCAATCGCACCACACTCACTTATCAATAAACATATATTCATTCTAACCATGGTGTGATCTGTGTTAGTGAATCAGTGTTTGTCTGGTCGTCAGCAAGTTCACGTGTGTTCTGTCCCTGTTACCTGTCGTTATATGTTACCTGTTGTTTCATTAAATATACCCAGTTTTGGGTTTACTCATCATCCGCCTCCTGCTGTTGTCCTGTAAGTTGGGTTCTCTACTTTTGTACGACACAAACACAAGTGACAGAACAGAAAAGCAGATGATTCTCACTTGTCCATCACCATGGAGCCCTGGAGTCGTGCGTCATCGAGCCGCATCTTCCCACTGAACGTGGCGTCCTGTCAGAGAGAAGAGACACTTCCTGTTTGATCACATGACTGTATGGTCACATGACTGTATGTTGTTGCACTGGACTGTACTGGACAGCTGCATGAGTGTATTTACGTACAGTATATACATTTACTGCTACTGTAGCTCTTTGGACATCTTGCTTATTATAGGTGCTTTCATTGCTTTGGTGATACTGTTTACATTGTAACCATTACTGTCCTGGTTTACACTACACACCATTTAAAAAACAACACAGGGTTGGGGGGCGGAGGTCAATTCATGAATGAATTGTAATTGTAATGTCTGAAGTTAAAGTTATAATCCATAAGATTTACATTGAATATCTGTTAAGTCACTCACTATCTGATAGTGAGTTAACACAATGGTGATTTCATTCAATTTTGTGAAATGTCTTTTTTGTTAGTTTTTTCTTACCACATATATGAAATTACACATATCAATACTGAATGTTACTTGTTAAAGGTTACGTTCAGTGGGGTCAGAGTGTAGGTACTCACAGCATTGAGTGTGAACAGTGGGGTCAGAGGTCAGAGTGTAGGTACTCACAGTATTGAGTGTGAACAGTGGGGTCAGAGTAGCGTCGCGCTGGATGGCGAAGGCCTTGACGGTGCCCAGTAAGCCCAGTTGAACAGCACCAGGCTGGAAGGAGAACACTGGAGCCTCTCTGGCATAAACCTGCAGCTTCATCAGCAGATCTGGGAACAGCTTGGAGATCTACAGAGGAACATTTGATAGTGAGCCATATCATCTACTCACCTGCAGGCCAAATGAAACAGATGTGAAATGTGTTAGTCCATATAACACACAGGGAGTTAGTCCATATAACACACAGGGAGTTAGTCCATATAACACACAGGGAGTTAGTCCATATAACACACAGGGAGGTTGTAGCCTCTGTTCACATGTGTTTCCTTACCTGAGGAATAAAACGTCCAATCGAGGTGGTGTTGAGGTGGATAGGAGACTTGGCAGGTACCTGAAATGGATCAAAACAAAATCTAATCTTTCACACAGATACAAGCTGTATCTGTATCTGTAACTGTATCTGTAGCAGTGTGCTGGGAGACATGGATTGATGCCTAGACTGAAGGAATAGATGGATGGGTTTTTCTGATGGCTGTCAAAGATCTTCCTCAAACAACACTTGAATGTTCTTTCGTTCTTTCTTTCTTTCTCTCTCTCTTTCTTTCTTTCTTTCTTTCTTTCTTTCTTTCTTTCTTTCTTTCTTTCTCTCTTTCTCTCTCTCTCTCTTTCTTTCAGCCACACTCACCATGCTGTCGTCGATGAGGGCCTGCAGCAGTCCAGCGGAGAAGTAGGCGTACGAGGCAGAGTTCAGTGTGAAGTCAGACAGGCCCAGGGACAGCATGTAGTCTGGCTGCTCAGGCAGGGTGAAAGGCTGGGCCTTAAAGGGAGGGTCCGCATGACCTTCGACGTTGTAGAACTCTCCCTTTAATAGAACAGTTACAAATGATCAATCACAATCAAGTCTGAGTGCATCAATCACAAAACCCCTCAAATTAGTTTGTTGTCGTTATTCCTATTTGCTGCTTCTGGCAGGACCCTAAATTCAAAATTTGTAAAAATACAGGACATCTCCAAAAACACAACATCAGAGCAGGACTGACAGTTCCATGAAAACCGTCTATAGGCTATATTCCCATGTAGCCTATGTCATATTGACAGATGTTTGAAGACAGATGCGATGCAAATATGTGTGTGTTCATTTCTATTCATTTTATGCACAAAGATGGAAAGACGTCTGAGGGCTGACTGACACCCTACAGTCAAAGCAGCTCCACAAATCATGTGTGCATTTTTCACCTTCAGGCCCAGAGTCAGACTTGAAGGTGCCACATAAGGCGTGTCGATGAGAGGGACGTCCAGATCCAGAACCGGATTCACCTGTAAAGAAACTGTACAATAGAAGATAATTAAGAACAGAAGATAACTCTGTTGTAGTGTTTTTTTATGGTCTATTGACTGTTGCAATACCGTCCATGCGCTGTAGGTCGACCTCTAAGCCTTCTATTTGCTGCTCTACACCTGGGCAGATCTAGAGAGGAAACATAATGCAGTCAGAGGAAGTGCTCACTTTACACTGAGCATTTTCCATCTGAGCACAATCAGAAGGTCATAAAAGACAGATGTGACCGATATGATGTAGGTGACAGAGACGGTGAGGAAAACTCACGTTGTCTTCAATTTGACTTTTGATAGTCCCCTTGAAAGAGTCCACGAAGGGCTGGAAGAGCCAACTAGGGACAAGAGAGAGTGCAGGATCTGATGACATCAATGTGATTTCTATGGAAATAAATTCTCTCTCTCTCTCCACGTCTCTCTCTCTCTCTCTCTCTCTCTGTCTGTCTCTCTGTGTCTCTCTCTCCTACCTGGCCCCACCATAGAAGTCTACCGTTACGTCTCCGACATCAGCAGAGCAGCTGGCGCTGGAGACGGACAGACGGCCCTCAGCATCCCTCCCCAGCGTCAGTGCAGACGTCACATCCACGTTATATATCGCCAGGTTGAATGATCCCCCATCGTGTCTGCAATGATAAATACAAATCAACACATAGATTATTAGGCTGGTGAAATCTCATGTGCTAAAATATCTTCTGTAAATACTAACACTGCATGTAGTAGCCTACTATGCCCACTACAGCAGTCAAGTAACATGAAATACTTGGTCACTTTATTTCCCTCTCCTTTACAGGTTTCGACATTAAAAAAACATAGGGTCCTCTCGTTTTCACCACTAGAGGGCACTGATGCCTTTTTAACCATGGTGCCATGCATTTACATTCTCTACTGACCAGGGGCGGACTGGGATCATAATTCAGGCCGGGCATTAGATATCAAGCAGGCCAGGCCGATACGGGCTGACATGCGTGCCGGCGTCCGAAGGGCGGCGGCGAAAAATTTGGGCCGCTTGAAGCCCAATTTGGGCTGTTTGAAGCCAGATTTGGGCCGTTTGAAGCCCAATTTGGGCCGTTTGAAGCCAGATTTGGGCCGTTTAACCAATTTGGGCTTTCCAGCCAGTGTTGGGCTGGCCTCAACATTTCCAGCCAGTGTGTATCTCTGTTAGGTCAAAGTCACCATCACACTGACCACCATCATGTGCAGGCAGCAGGTCTATTCTAAAGTACAGCCAATCAGTTGTAATGTAGTTCTCAACGTAAGTTCAAGCAGGAAGACTATAATATCTTTTACACTTCCTTAATTCACTTTATATCTCCACTCTTCAATCTACTCACAAGATCATAATAAGCGGTCAATTTCCGGGTTTCAATGAACAATCAGCTGGTTGCCGCCCAGTCTCTGTTAACCAATTGCATAGTGTCACATCACTGCTCTCATCACCTCTCACCCTACGCACCTCCAGCATAAGCCTATCACGTTGCTCCACAACCCAGTCGTAAGCCAATTGCTTGGAGGCGGGTTCCTTAAATATGCTTGTTTCTGTCTCATACAGCCTCTCAAACACTGCTGCTGTCAGGCTCGCACCCTCCTCCTCCCCTTCTCCTCCCGGTCATCGCAGACCTATCTGATTCCAGTCGGAAGAGTCTCATGATGAGTCTCAGAAGGAAGATCACCAGCACCACCAGTATCTAGACACTGCAGGGGGATATATCTGGATGCTGATCTGGGCTGATGCTGCTCTCTCAAGATCTCCCTGCGGTGTCTAACCGCCAAAGACTAATAACAATACTTTATTCTCAACATTCTTCTGTAGTCAATTATTCACTTTATTGTAATAAATATCACTTTATTCATACTTTGGTCTCTAGTCTCTCCTGATTGAAATATCATACAGTAGTATAGCACAGTGAATGCTCAATGCCATAAAGATTCATCTCCAGCCAAAATGGAAAACGCTGATTTAACAATTCACATTGACTCACATAATCCCAAAGTCTGTACTCCACCAGCCAGTCAGTGCGATGCTGAGGCCTGAGACAGAAGTCAGCACTCCATTGCTGTCCTGATAGAACTGAACAGACGGCTCTGGGAGGTTACACTGAACGATACTGATGCTAGAAGGCAGGAGAGCAAAGACAGAAACAGATCATGAGGTTATACTGAACTATACTGATGCTAGAAGGCAGGAGAGCAAAGACAGAAACAGAACATGATTGACTAGGCAGGCTATTATGGTCATTATGGTTTTCAGACAATATCAACTGAATATATAGGTAGGGTTAGGATCCTTCAGCTTGAAGTTAAACAGGGATGATAGGTTATTATACAAATGACTTCCTCATTCTTTCGTAGCCCAAAACACTGGCACAGATCAAGGACTTGGTATTTAAACTTCTAGTTTAGATGCTAACATCAAACCTAGATCTACAAGTTTCTCTATATACTAATTACAGCAAGTTTAATCCTACCCAGACAATGTGTAGTGTATTGTGCCGAGGAAGCTGAGGCCGATTCCACCGCTGAAGTCAGGGATCTGGAGACTCCCCAACCTGTCTTGAATCCATCCTGTAGCTAAATCCTTCCCTGCAGATTCACAGCACATGTCTTTCTGGTTTGACTCTCTATTCAGAATGTCTTATGAATGCTACAAAGAGACCTCTTTAAAGAGTGTGGTGCAGGTTTAAAAAAATTTAATTTACATTATGGGCTCATAATAAAGATAAAAAGATAAAATAAAAAAAAACAGGCCCCCACGGCCCACGGTAGAAATATGGAGGAAAAGGTGACACTCTAAATGGGCGTATGACATCACAAGAGGAGTGACATCACACGAGGAGAATGTTTTGCTGGGGCTGACACAGGGATGCAAAGCATGTAGTGACAATAAAGTTTATCTCATCTCATCTCATCTCAGATATCAGAAGACATAAGACCACTCCCACTTTCCGTATCTGCCTCCTCCAACATTTCATTGAAGCTATATTACATTGATATTGAGTGAAATATTAATAATGAATAATGAATACTTTTTAATGCCTGCACCGCTAAATCAAATCTAAATGCCTTATGCATAATTCTATACACATTTCCATGCAATTAAAACATATTTGGTAGCTATCTTTGGTTTTAATAAAAGTATTCTGCTCCAAAGCAATCTATCATCCCACAAGATAATTATGACTGGACTTACATTTGAGCACACTTGCATCTTATAGAATGTCATATTGCCTTTAATGCCTTCTTACCATACTGAAGTCCTTTGTCGGTCAAGCTGACTTGTATTGCAGGGTTTTCTCCACAGGTGAAGCTGGTGAGGACGAGCACGAGGAGCAGGGATGGAAACATCTTCTGCTGGCTTTCCTGTGCTGGAAGCAACTGCTTTCATATGATTTATATTCAAGACATTTCAGCATGAATGAATGCAGCCATCATCACTGAGCTAAACTACTCAGGCTTTTTCGTTTAGATTTGATATGAAAAAGTGATTTGAGTGATTGGTTTAATCTGCCTCTTCAGTGACATTATTGAGTATATCTGAGATAGGATGAAGGATATTTACCGAGTTGACAGTTAGATCCTGTAGTTTGTCCGTTGTGAGAGTCCTGGTGTGAGAGCAGACTGTTATTCTGATTTAGGCTGGTTTGGCTTCCTCTGTGTTACTGAGAAGTGAAACTCACATAGCAAGAACGTTAATGCCATGAGAGATTGGTAAGTTGGTGTGTGAATGTGTGTGTGTGTGTGTGTGTGTGTGTGTGTGTGTGTGTGTGTGTGTGTGTGTGTGTGTGTGTGTAGGTGTGTGTGTGTGTGTGTGTGTGTGTGTGCGTGTGTGTGTGCGCAAGCCTGTGTGTGCGTGTAGTAGGACTTTGATAAAGTAGGCCTACTGTGTGGTGATGAGAGGCAAGTCTTGGGGAAAGCACTGTTCTTGTTTTGTTGAGGAAGTAGGTCACCACATTGTTCTCACATCTTACACAGCGTTTGGCAGCAAACATGGCATTTCTTGTTTGAGAGTGGCAACAAAATCATATTTTATATAAAAATCTATATGTTTGAGGCTCTTGTGCACCAACGTCTTTAAATAACCATAATTTATACATTGTTGTAGGCTAGTAGGCTACTGAATGTAAGTACAGATATCCGTAGTTAATAATAATAATAATAATAATAATAATAATAATGGTAATAATAATAATAATAATAATAATAATAATAATAATAATAATAATAATAATAATTATTATTATTATTATTATTATTATTATTATTGTGAAAACAGCAACAGGTCCCACATGTGAGGGAAGCTCGGCTCAGCTCAGACATGAACCCTTTGGTTATGTGACAATTGAGTTATGTCTTTCTTTATGTTGTCATTTATTGGTTATTTGTGGAATTTGGGATTTAATGTTTTGACTGTTTTGGCAAATGTTATAATTTCCCTTATTCGTGCTTGCTTTAGACTACAGATATGATGTTGTGTGTAATCCGGAGTGCACCTGCTATTTACATTAATTGTAGTGCTTGAGGAAATGCTGCTACATATAACCATGTGGAATCCTGAATGTTTTATGTTAAATGTTTCACTATTGTTTAGCACTAATCCCAGTATGGGTAGGCTTACCCCTCACTCCCCTTTTTGAGCACATGTGTATGTTAATTTGGTGCTTAATTGTTTGTTAATTGGATTGTAACTTTTGTCTGTTTTTCTGTTTATCATTTTATCAGCTCACTGCTCCATCAAAGTGTGCAGCACAAAATAAAATGGCTTAAACGGAACAACTGTGTCCTCTCTGCATTCTCAACGATGCATACCATGATGATGTTCAATCCCCTGTGAACCAAAGATAGAAGCTATCCTACTATTATTATTATTATTATTATTCATTTCCATCTTGCACAAAAATACATTATTTAAAAAACATTTTTCAACCCACACAGTGTATATAAGGTTAAGCAGGAGCTTCCCCATTCTAAAAACAAGGATGTAGGTAAAAACAATTTTCAGAACAAGAAAATCACTTCTCAGAAAAATCACTTCTCAGTCATGACATGACTTTGAGCAAAGACTCATGAGAATCAGCAGCCATACTGTACATCTAATCAGCCATACTTACATCTGATCAGCCATATTGTACATCTGATCAGCCATACTGTACATCTAATCAGCCATACTTACATCTGATCAGCCATATTGTACATCTGATCAGCCATACTGTACATCTGATCAGCCATATTGTACATCTGATCAGCCATACTGTACATCTGATCAGCCATATTGTACATCTGATCAGCCATACTGTACATCTGATCAGCCATATTGTACATCTGATCAGCCATATTGTACATCTGATCAGCCATATTGTACATCTGATCAGCCATACTGTACATCTGATCAGCCATATTGTACATCTGATCAGCCATACTGTACATCTGATCAGCCATATTGTACATCTGATCAGCCATATTGTACATCTGATCAGCCATATTGTACATCTGATCAGCCATACTGTACATCTGATGAGCCATACTGTACATCTGATCAGCCATATTGTACATCTGATCAGCCATACTGTACATCTGATGAGCCATACTGTACATCTGATTGATTGACTGTGGAGACCCTCCACTCTCCTGGCTGTCTTTAGGACCCTGGGGCTGCCTTGGTCTATTTACTCTGGAGTGGGATTAATTCAATCTGTATCTAATAATTCATCTCTCTTTTCATCTGTGTCTGTAATAGAAGTGATGAACAAGAGTCCAACTGAATTATACACATTTTCTGGTGCAACAAAATATTGATTTATTTTCCATCAAAATGAAGTAGAAATTCAAGGCATTTTTGTAAAAGCAGAAAATTACGATTAACAGACAAATAAATTGTCTAGAATTATTCACTCCCTTTGCTCACTGAGGCTAATATTTAATCTCAAGGCTATTGTGATATATAAAGTTGCCCTCTTCACTTCAATGGTTACGGTATGTCAGTAAATCTGAATGATTTTGAGACTATATAATAATCTATATATCACATCTTCACTTGTTAAGCAGCATGTACAGTAGTTGCAGTGCAGGTTTTTACCACTCTATTGATTTGATGTAAGGCAGTTAGATATATAGATATATAGATATAGATATAGATCGATTTGATGTAAGGCAGTTAGATATATACCGTATACATATATAGATATTAGGTCTATAGGTTTGATCAAACTAATAGCAACGGTTCTTAATCTTTTACAGCCCAGGACCCAAACTTAAGCCTCATCTTCCAATCAAAACTCAGAGACATACTAGTATGTTTGACAAGTTAATTTTTTTTTTTAGAAATTGAAACAAATGATAGCAAAGATAGGATATGTGACGTGGTCATTTCTTCCACAGTTTGTCTTGTGGGCTCCAAGCAGAAATATGTCCATAATCCCAAAAGCCCAAAGCCCAAAGCTTAAAGGAACACTCCGCCCATTTTCAACCAGCTTTGTATCATTAGAACATTAGTAGTATATCAGAAAAGTCTAAACTGTTTTGAAATCTGTCATTTAATTTGACAGTTATTGAGTGTTAAAGTGTGGACCAGTGACGTCACTGGTCTACACTAACTCAAATTAATAACTCATTAACTCAAATCAACTCTCAATAACTGTCAAACTACTCATCATTCATCTAGTTTGAGAGTTATTGAGAGTTGATTTGAGTTAATGAGTTATTAATTTGAGTTAGTGTGGACCAGTGACATCACTGGTCCACACTTTAACACTCAATAACTGTCAAATTAAATGACAGACTTCAAAACCGTTTACAGTTTTCTGATATACTACTAATGTTCTAATGATACAAAGCTGGTTGAAAATGGGCAGAGTGTTC